>NC_064636.1:101227349-101571099 GCF_023864275.1 Schistocerca cancellata | reverse complement strand
GTTTCTACACGCGACGAGGATTCCCCTGACAGAGACATTATGTACACTATGCAAGCATTCACAAATCAACTTATGATTCATTCAGAAATCAACTTATAATGTGTTGAAAAACCGACAGGGATGCGTTTCAAAGTCATATGAATAATCGATAGACTTAAGTGCGCTGGATGCTAGTCGCTTTGTGAAACAACGTTTTTTTCCCCTCAAGAATATGAATTTGCCCACACCCCTCCCCTTCCTAGATCTGGACCTGCTGCGCATGCATGAATCTGGCAACTTGGGCGCTCCAGTAAAATTTTTCCCGGTAGCATCTAGCTGCTTGCTGCGACTGCTTACACAGCCAACAGCCACATTTCAGTAGCCAGCAGCGGGACAAGGTACTACTCAACTGCGCATGCGCTTAATCCCGCTCGTAACTGCTAAAACGAATCTAATGTAAACAGTTGTGACGTCACGCTCATCGGAGGCAATTTGTTGTTACGAAGCATCGCATGGTCTTCCTAAAGCCTTTGACTCATTTTGCTGTTGGTAGACGCTTGTATGAGCACTTCCTTTGCAATTTATGTTTTATTTTCGTTTTTTCTCTCGTTCATGTCTTATTGCTGCAGTATTATATGTAGCAGTGGGATACAGTAATATCCTTTGTTAGAGTATCAGTTCTTACCAGTCAAAATTACAAAAATTTAACTGAAAACAAAAACAATGAAAAATTCCCGTAATTCTAAAAAATTCCCGGGTTTTTTCCGGTTTTCTCCCGGATGAAAAAAATTCCCGGATCTCCCGGTTCGTATACACCCTGTACAAACATACTTTTTACACCTTGTGCTCACAGATAACACTGCCCTTCCACAGATGTATTTATAAATGTACTCACAGATAACATAGTTCTTCCAAAGATGTTTGATTTTATGTACCTATGATCTTCCTGTGGACTTGGATTGTCCAACATAGACATGTTATTCATCTTTGGACATGTCAACCAGTATCTTCCATAGTATAATTTCAGATCAGATTCATTACACATGTAACTACTGTACTGATGTTGATTCTGTGGCTCGATTGTTTAATGACTGGAAACCATATTTGCTACCTGTCTGTCGTTAGACCATTAAGCACTTTCTTGATGCTGGAACATCCATTTTAGATCTTGACGATGCCTTCACATACACTGTGTGGTCAAAAGTATCGCGATACCTGGCTGAAAATGACTTACAAGTTCGTGGCGCCCCCCATCAGCAATGCTGGAATGCAATGTGGTGTTCGATTTGTTATCATCCACAACTCCAAATGGATTACACGCTTTCTCTTTAAAGTACTTTAATCACCACAGGGGGTCGCAGTAACCTTGAAAATTAAATTTCAAATGGTCTTGGGAAATCGTAAATTAAAAAAAAAAAAACAGGAGAAAAGTTGTGCATAATTCGGGCTAAGCTTGGCAGCACTTACTCAGTCGTATTCCACGCTAAACTCCAGCCGTGACAGAGATCTCGCTCAGACACGGACTTCAGTTCTCCAGTCGCTAGGCTGGAGTGAGAGCGGCACTGTTGCAGGGACGTCGCTGATGAGGAAAACGGGAGAGGAAAAGGGGTCGATCTCAGAATCCCAAAGTGGGAGGAGGGAAGATTAAAGAGAAAGGAAATAGAAATAAACATGGAAACACTATCTAATACAACGTTTCTGGCGATTGGCAACCCAGTTTGGCCCCTCCCGATTCTGTCGAAAACCCGCAGAAATTTACAGGTATGTGGTATTAACGTCGGAGAAAAACAGTACATTGCCTCCTGTGCGGTAAACGTTCGTCACAAGTAGTATTGCTGTGTTTGGGACAGAATTGTACATTTCGATTTGCAGCTTCAGAGTGAATAATGTAACAGTTTCTGAAACAACCTGCTGGACACCCAGTACTTGCCGCCGATCAGAGCGAAAACTTTCTGAGCCGAATTACCTCTCTAAGTGTGCGTCATCATGGTTTGGTGCAACTTACAGAATGGCGACCTTCGATCGTATGAATAAAGCGGAGAATGTACTTTATACTCGAAATTGTGGAGAACATTCCCAGTTTCGCACGAATAAAGCGAGTCGGAAAGTATAATTCACCCGAGAATTTTCTCAGCTTGAGTAAATGAGTGGAAGAAGTCGCTAAAAACAAAGAACATGCTCCTATTTCGTATGAATAAAACTAGAGGAGCGAATCACAAACCGAGAACATTCTCCGTTTTTTGAAGTGTGCTCTGTAGCATACATCGAACTGATGAAGTTTTGATGACGTTAGGTTTTGCACACTTTTTGGTATTAAAGGCAGAGTTCATATTGCTTGGAAGGCAAGAAGGTATACGTACCCGAAGAAATACAGAAGAGAGGAACCGTTGAAGCTTCTATGAGTTTTACAATAAAAACATTATTTGCATGGCGAATTTCCTTCCAAAAAGTCATGAAAAAAGAGATGAGCGACCTTTCAAAAGAAGTGAAAATTAAAATATTTTTGTTGCTATTTAGCAGACTCAAGTTTTCACACTGATGTACGAGAAAACTTTGCTATACACAGAACAAGTGTGTAACTGACATTTCTGGATATTCATCATCATCATCTCTTCTCACACCGTAAATCTTACAGTTTGTTACGTTAGAAATATAGGCCAATCAGAAAAATTACCAGCTGGTTGATTACAAACCTAGCGATCAGCTTGTCGCAACGAACCCCACGGGCGATCGCTTGCGACCTTGACACGCGAGCACATCATTCTGCGTTGTATTAAAACAAAATTATCTCGTCTTAGAAACCTCTGCGACAGTTCCGGTTTGGAGTAGATGAAAAAATCATGTGATTTTAAGATTTCGTTCACATAATGTGTTGACCTAACTTCAGTAACAGGAAAGGTTCCCACATGTCGTAAATTCAATACGATCGCAGAAAATGCATTTTTCTAAATGGTCTTTAATCGTCTTAACAATTTGCTGCCGCACATAAAAGTGAAATCTACATGTAGTGCAACTCTTTACAGAACACACTGACGCCAGATCCATCTTTGTACACTGAACGGTTTGCCTGTTTGAGCGAGCTGAATGAAGTCTGACGTTACGCGTGCGTTCTGTGCGTGACGCGGCAGACGACACACACAGAGAACCTTCTCAGGGAGGTGGGAGGCAGTGGGAAGGAAACTCTCACGCCACAGAATACGCTTCCGATTTTTCATTCATGCGAAACTGAAAACTTTCTGAGAGAATATTCTTTAGCTCTGATAATCTTCTCCGGACAAAGATGTCTTTTTATGTATACGACTCCTTATCCTCACGAGTTCTCCCCATGAATGCGAAATCGAAGGGCGTACCCACGACATAAACTAGAGCAATTGTGGCGGGAGGGGGCAGGCCATACTATTCGCAAAGAATTGGGAGTAGGCAAACCAGGCATCATTTCTTCATAAATAAAACAGGAGTTGAGAAAGTGCTTTTAATAAACATTTTAAACATAAGAATGCACTCCCGAAAGAATATAATAACTTAACTTCTTGGATTGGACTCAGATCTTTCTGATACTTCCTTTTCTTAAATCTCGCCGTATTCTTTCACGCAGATTCGGTGTTCGCTCAGCAGGAACAACGCAGCCAGTCTCCCTCGTCTGTCTCGATTCGGTTGTAAGCCAAGTCTTTGCTGTTCGTAGAGTATTGATGGATCGTTCCATAGTCACCGTTTCCGTGGAATAGTACTCAAAATATTTAGTACTTGTATAATGCTAGAGAAAAGGTTCTTGCCCCAGTCAAACAGAGGAACGACCTACAAACCACTTAATTTAGAGTCAGAGACACACTTTCTCCTCGATCAGTTGTACTGCGGGTGCAGCTGAATGGCAATGGCCTTAAAACCGTGAAGCTTTTAAAACAACTCGGTGTTTTTATGGAAGTTCAGTGCGCTACTTCTGCACATACTCAGAGGATGTAGCTTGTTCAGAGCAAGCGCTGGAATACTTTCAGGGGAAATTGAATACTTAACGGAGACGGGAGTGATTCGATACACGGTAATACGACCGAACGTCATCAGCACTTCCTTTCATTTTATGTCAAACATTTTCTTTCGCATTTTTACTACCGAGCGAAAAGTCAAAATATAATTTCCACCTCCGGTCCCCCTGCAGGAGCAGCCTGTGCTTCTACAAGTAATTCCACACTCATCGTGTCTCGTTCACTTAGGTCTGCACTCGGATGGTCGATAACCCATACCGTGTGTTCACCCACCGACTTACATTGCAGGACATCCACAACGGGTACCACAACTCTAGAGACCTCGCTACTACTATTCTGCGAAGAGAAGATAAACTACACCAACGTTGTCTTTAACATGTGGATAACTGAAAACCACTTTCTGTTACTTGGTAAGTAATTACATGACTAATTTTTTACAAATTAAATGCCATTATCTCACACACTCATTACAGATTCATATACGTCATGTAGTAAGACGCTTATGTCCTGGTCTTCATCAGCAGCATAACGAATACCGCCTGCCTGCCACCACTAACTCTGCAGTCGACTGCCTTTCATCTGAAAACAGAACATGCCCTGCTCGAAAGCCGCCTTTGAGATGTAGGGATGTGTCTTTCTTTCTTTCTTTCTTTAATTTGATAAAAATGATATCTACAAATTCCTATACGAAATGTAGTTCATCTACACAGATAGGTTACTGCTGCTACGATGGCAGCTTATCAACATTTAAGTGAGTCTGAACGCGGTGTTATAGTCGGCGCACCAGCGATGGGACACAGCAACTCCGAGGTAGCGATGAAGTGGGGATTTTCCGGGACGATCATTTCAGTGGTGTACCTTCAATATCGGGATACAGGAAAACATCCTGCAAGAACAGGCGCATCAACGACTGAAGAGAATCGCTCAACGTGACAGAAGTGCAACCCTTCCGCAAATTTCTGCAGATTGCAATGCTGGCCCATCGACAAGTGTCGGCGTGTCAACCACTCAACGAAAAATCATCGAAAAGGGGTTTCGGATGCGAAGGCCCACTCGTGTACCCTTGATGACTGCACGACACAAAGCTTTACGCCCGTCAACACCATCACTGGACTGTTGATGATTGGAAACACGTTGCCTGGTCGGACGAATCTCCTTTCACATTGTATCGAGTGGATGGACGTGTACGGGTGTGGATACAACCACATGAATCTGTGGACCCTGAATTTCAGCAGGGGACTGTTCAAGCTGGTGGAGGCGCTGTACTGGTGTAGCTGGAGTGATATGGGACCCGTGACACGTCTAGATACGACCCTGACAGGTGACAAGTACGTAACCATACTGTCTGATCACCTGAGTCCATTCACGTCCGTTGTGCACAACGACGGATTTTGGGAATTCCAGCAGGACAATGCGACATTCCGCACGTCCAGAGATGCTACGGAGTGGCTCCAGGAGCACTCTTCTGATTTTAAACACTTCCGCCGGCTGTCAAACTTGCAGCATACCGTTCAGAGGAGATCTCCACCCCCTCGTACTCTTACGGATTTACGGACAGCCCTGCAGGATTCATGGTGTCAGTTCCCTCCAGCGCTACTTCAGATATTAGGCGAGTCCATACCTCGTCGTGTTGCGGCACTTCTGCATAAAATATGTGGACTTGAACAGCAGATTATAGGTGCGTGTCTTTAGGGTTACATCTACTCCTTTTCCTGAAACTGCTCCTCTTTCTTTAGTCTTTTCTAATGCGACTGTAGGGCAAGAATTATTCGGACTGCGTTTATTACATGCTGCATAAGTAATCAATGTAACTGGAAATCCTTAGTCAATTCCCGCGGTAAAATTATGTGTGTCAGTTGGTATATTTATAATCGCAAGATACACATTCCTTTGTGGCTGTTCTTTTCCCTGCAATAACGTGTCTCTTATATCTTCCAACGTGATAAACGTTCAGTTACTGTGTTAATATTGTAAAAATGTGCAAATTGATTAAATCCTGAACTTTACTATTGATCTACTTAATAAAAACAAAGTGGTCCTCATGTGTTAATGCTCCTGTTGTTGAAATGATCCCTGTCCATTGATGATTTTCGTAGCAAACAGATCCTGGAACCTCGTAACGTACTTGTTTTGCAAGTAGTGGCGCCTACTCGCTCATAAATTATTTTGCAGAAAGCTTCATCCATTTCATGCTCAGGTGAACGCCAAGTCGAGTTACAAATGTTGTTTACATTGGTGCTCAGGTGTACTCACAATACGTTACGTTTCGTTTGAAAGAATTGTGCACAAGTTAAGAAAATGGTCCACTCTAGTATTGTGCACTAGCTATAAAGTCATCAATTGAGGCAAAAAATTACATTCATGGCTTCATTTTTTATCGTTATTCTGCACAAAATCTCGTGAGACTAATTGTGATTACGTCGTCTTTAAGTCGCAGCAAGTATGTATCGAAGCAATGTCTTTTCGTGGTTTTCACACACGCAGCTGTTGGCCTGAGAGTACCCAGCACGCTATGTAGCACATGTTGGAGTGTCTTCCAGCACTCATGACGTTGTAACAGCTCACCAGGTGAAAGCGTCGTACCGTGACTGTGTGGGAGGCGGCTGAGAGCAGACTTGGTGCACTCCGTACGTGTCAGAGACAAATCCAGTGACAACTCAGAGCCAGACCGCTCACAACAGGTACCACCATGTCACTTTTAACAAAATATCTGTGAAGTCACCTAAAATCACGATAATCGATGCGGCATGTCGTGGTAAAGGAAAGGTTAATAATACCTCCAACTTTCTCACAGTCCAGATAATAACTATACTCGAGTCCACGAATGTGCTGCTTGCACAAAGTACGTATATTCTGTTACAATACAGTGAAAGAAAATAAAGCTAAGACGTTCATCTAAAACTACGTATGGTAGATTGTCGGATTAAATGACAAAGACTAACACACATGTCTCACGAATATCGACATTACAATTTACACAGATGTGTCGGTAGTAACATGTCAAACTGAAAAATCATAATCGAAATTGGTTTTACACTGTGCTAGAAAAGAAACATTAAAATACAGTAATCATTACATGTATAAAGCATTATCAAAATATCAATAGGTAAACATTGTGTTGTTATGCAAGAGTACAATAGTGATTTCTGCAGTGTGTGTTTCTATGTACTCGAGTAAATGCACGTAAGTATACAGGCTAAAGGAAAGGAACAATGTTTTGCTGCATTAGAGGAAAAAAAATAAATTATTACATTTCTCTGTAGTCTGTCAGTCACAAAAAAAGATAAAGCAAATGAAAATGTGTCCACAAAACCTTAACCTATGCACGTGCCAGTTACTTATAATTACCCCAAACGCGAAATTTAAGTGTTATCAAGAAGAGTACTTAATACCTATGAACAACTAAAGTCAACGTGCAGAACAAAAATAATTAAGAAATTATCTCTTCCCGATGAAGTCGATTAAATATGGGCGAAAAAGAATGATAAAAGATACTATTCTCTGAATGAGAAGAAAATCGATTAGTGGAAGCAAAGTCACAAATTTCATCAAAGCAAATAAATCGTAATAAGCGTCTTCAAACCTTCAGGTTGTTATTCCCAAAGAAAGAAAGGCATATGTTTGAAAGAAAGTGTTTATCTTTAAGTAAATTCATAGTTTTGTCTTACCGCTTTGTAACACCTGATCGCAAACCATTAGAAATTCCAGAATGAGAGTTTCACTCTTCAGCGGAGTGTGCGCCGATATCAAACTTCCTGGCAGAGTAAAACTGTGTGCCAGACCGAGACTCCAACTCGGGACCTTTGCCTTTCGCGTGCAAGTGCTCTACCATCTGAGCTACCCAAGCACGACTCACGCCCCGTCCTCACAGCTTTACTTCCGCCAGTACCTCGTCTCCTACTTTCCAAACTTCACAGAAGCTCTCCTGCCAAAGACAAAGGTCCCGAGTTCGAGTCTCGGTCAGGCACACAGTTTTTATCTGCTCGGAAGTTTCATTAGAAATTCTATTCATCAGAGAAACACACGAAAACACAATCAACAAAAAATGCTCCAAAGGTTAAATCATCTCGTAATACCTAACACTCCCAAACATGAGTGTGCCACACTTCATATTATAAATCATAAACGTCTGCATAATAATCATGAAAAGTTCGCTATCCTCACTTCCTGTTGTCTCACCATATCTTTGATGTAAAAATCCATAAGTCATTGCTACACATGCTCCATCTAAAATTAATCCTTAAGACTTCACATACGACACAGAGTAAAATTCTTACAGTCAATGAAGAAACCCTGGTTATAGCTCAGGATTAGAGTATCCCATTGGAAGACGAAGAAATCAAATATCTTCTCCGATGGTTGACAGTACGTGTCATACCTGTGCAAATATATATTGTCTACCTGTTTTATCAGTACTATCTGGAATCCGTTATTGCATACTTCTGTACCTTAACCTGTAAGAGAAAATTTATTAGGTTGGGCGAAATTCTATGTTATTGTTTCACATGTTGCTTTTATCTTTTGTGATGCGTTTGTCTTTGGCGAAGGAGTCGTTACTGTCTTCTTTTACGTAACTTTTGCTTTTATATTGATGTATTGTAAAGATCGGGGTCAGTTATGTTAGAACACGGAATGCTATATACTCTAACAATCATGACACAGTGAAAATAAACATCCGAAATGGCTTGTGCTGTACGAGATAAAAATGTTATTGTCATGTACTCATACATGTCAATGAAAGAAAATTTGTAGAAAAAGTTTAACTACTACGTACAAACGGTTGGCGTTATAGGGAAACGAAGTATAGTATATCGGTATGGTTTTGTCTTCATGAGGAGTACAAAATCAAACAATTGCACAGTGAACGGTTTTGTATTGGTGATGTGATGAAGACCTCTCGAAGCTTTCGTTCTGAGTGTTTCAAGACGTCCTAGGTTCCGAAGTGGGATCCGTCTATTCCGAAATGGTCCATTATAAGGCAATGCAAATTTCTGACACCTGTTCTTTGGTTTACTAAGACGATGGGCGTGTTCGAACTAAAACTTACTGTCCAACTTGAAATTTTTTAGTGTGACTTACCTTCTGTTGTAGCGTTTTCCTCTTCTCAGCTGCCTCTTTTGTATTAACTGTTGCAATGTCTGTCTGTAACGATGACGTAGACGCTGTGACTTGGGGAAAGTCACAAGTTCTGTTATTTTGTCTGGCTGATTTTTATCCTTCAAAATTAAATGTGGCGAGAGCAAAGTTGTATCGATAGCAGTTGAATTAGTGGTGGTCTGAAAAATCTGTCCAATGGAGTGTGTTGTTTGGTTCGTCTGTTGCTGCTTCACAACTGTCTTCCTTGGGTCTGACTGACTGCGAAACGTCGAAATTTAATCCTTAATCTGCATTGACTGTGGCAAAATACGTGTCAGTTAAAAATGATGTGTACCATTGGTTATTTTTGTGTATGAAGAAAGCTCTAATCTGTTAATTTCCCATTTGTGTATTGAAATGCTCTGCTGAAAGTGTAATGCATCTTCATAGTCCGAAATGGCATCATGTTCTGTTAAAAAACCCATACGTAGCTTAGCTTCAGTTTTTAAAAAGTTGGACGATCCAAAAATCTGCATAAATTGTGTGGCTGTGAACAGCAAATTTTAAGTGTGTGTGAGTGGTTTTTACATCTATTCTTTTTCCAGAAACTGCTCCTCTAACTTTAGTCCTTTGTAATGGGATTGTACAGCAAGAATTACTCGCATTGCGTTTATTGCCCGCTGCATCACTAATCGATGTAACTGGAGATCCATAATCAGTCAGTGCGGTGAAATTATGTGAGTCAGTTGGTATGTTTGTAATCGCAAGATACACATTCTTTTGTGCCTGTTCTTTTTCCTGCAATAACGTGTCTGTTATGTGTTCCAATGTGATAATATGTTGTCTTACTGTATTGATACCGTAACAAGTGTAAGCTGATAAAATCCTGAACTTTACTATTAATCTCTTTAATAAAAGCAAAGTGGTCCCCGTGTGTTAATGGTCTGCAAGTAATGCTGTTCGTGAAATGTTCCCTGTCCGTCGATAATTTTCGTAGCAAACAGATCCTGAAATGGAAACATCTCACCTCGTAATGTAGTTGCGTGGAAACGCACAGCTTTGCTGCTCTCTGCGCTCCAGTCGCAAATTTGTGACTCCAGTTGCTGAGAGGCCAGTGCAATGCTCCAGACAGCAAGCAAACTGTTTTATACACACCACTGAGTGAGACACTGCTTTGAATGAAAATGGCTTGGACCGAGGATGTGGTGAAATACGCCTTTAGCAAAATGTTTTCACATTATCACATGTATTAATAGCTGTATGCATATTACAACATTTATTAACATTGTCAAAGGAAGACACCGATAACAAAATCTTACTCTCACAAACGTCAGTGAAATACCTGAGACATGAAAAAATCCTCACAGTGAAAATTAAACAATCTTTAATGAAAAATCTCAATTTCCTTGATGTTGCGGTCTAATTCAACAATGTAACTAATGTAACTAGCGCGACTGCAGTGCCACTAAATAAAAAAAATGTTCCCTTCATTCCTCTTCATAACACTTTTCTAATATCCTTACACCTCATTTCATTCTGAACCGTTAATCGTATCTCTCTCCTCTGTTTCACAGCATTCAAACACAAAGCACTTTACTTAAACGCAGGCGCTCTTAACTTTACGCCTGCACTGCCCAGAGTTCCCTGCTCGGCGTCTCAACTCACAACTGCCCCCCTGGCGCTGGAACTCCAGCGCCCCTCTCTCTCCCCGGCAGCGACGACAAACACGTGGACACCTTCCAGCGACGCAGCTGCTCCTCCCTTCTTCCGCTTGGTGGGTAAACAGACCTGGTTAGACACTGTTCATATGGGACCCTGCTGCCTCAAATGCTGTCTCCTGTTCCTTACCAGCAGGTTAACGAGCGCCACTTCGCTGCCGCCATTTATTCTGATATCGACCGCATTTTTTATTTTTTATTTTTTGCCAAGGAAAGATACCCTGCCCTACTCGAAAGGAGGCTTTTAAATGAAGAGAAATAAGTACTTCCTTCTAGCATGTGGTTCACATTTTTTATATTACTCTCTGCAACGTCAAAGGCTATTATCTACAGCTTCCTATTTGGAATGTGGTAACAGGGGGTATTCTGCTGTTCTTTATCAGCATTTAACGGACGTCTTTTAGTCTACTCTGCCGATGACTGCATTTTATCTGCAAATGGAAGATGCCCTACTCGTACAATCTTTTTGAGAAGTAGGGATCATGAGTATTTCTTACTTTCATTTAAAAACAAATAACATCTGGTTAACGTTTTAAACATTACATTCTGATGCCTGAGATGTTTTCTACAGAGCCCCACAAGAATTGTAGTAATAGCACTGTTCTTTTCCAGCACGTTATGAATGTGTTCTGGCTGCCACCATTTTCTCTGTTAACAACTGGTTTACAGTTTCACTATTACGTTCCACATATTGAAAATGTTACAATTGTCATGACGATAATGGAAAAGAAAAAAGTTGTTATTTTGTGTCGCATCACCAAGACCTCAGTGAGTGTCCCTGCAGTTTCTCTGCCTCAGTCTGTCATCAACTGAAGGCCGCGGCAGCCGCCTCTTGCTGACACACTGTGGTGACGTCACAACACCACCGCCGAGGCCAACGAGAAAGACAGGCCCCGGTGCGTGAACGTGACGTCACACTCGGCGTCTTGATTTGCTAGTGGAAGCAACGTGTGTGAAAGAGCGTTGGTATTTGCTGCGTTGTTTTTCGTACTACGGAAGTGGAGTTTAACGAAGTGCATCAACAGAATACGTGTGTATATGTGAATGTGTGGTGGTGATGCATCCACAATTTGTTATGTTTACGGTGTTGTGTGCGAAACATTGATAATTGTAAGCAAGGTATGTTAACCTCAAATGCATCTTCGTTTACTACTTTAGAAGATTCTAACCGTCTGTGTGTGTTTATCCTGACGTGATTTTGAGATCTTACACCTCACTGTAACTTCGAGGTAACGTATTGAAATACGGTTTCATTTTATTTCTAGATCTGGAACTCTTGAAATGCCACGTCGATGTAGTGTGTTCGGCTGTCGGTCGAATTATGATTCCGAAACAGAGAGAACGACTACATTTTCTTTGCCATCTGACGAGAGTCGACGTGCACTGTGGCTTCGAAATATCCCAACAGACTTAACCAAACTAAAACGGCCAAATATTTGTGTAAAACACTTCGATGAATCATGTGTAATTCGAGTGGACATAATTATGGACAGAGGACAACTGAAAGAATTTCCCAGAATAATCCCAAAACTCACCGAAAATGCTGTGCCAACTATTTTTCCTAACACTCCCTCATACTGTTCTAAATCAACTACAAAAGTGAGACGTCTTGCTGATGTGGAAGACGATCATCTTAAAAAAGCTATTCAAGACAGTATTGAGTCAAACAACTTACACCTCCAACAAAATTCACTTTCGTGTCTCAATGATATTTCTGTATTTCTAGAAGGCCAGAAAATTTGCAGCAACAAGTGGTCTGTGATTAAAGATGATGAAAAATTGCATATCTGTCTTTTGGGATTAGACAGGGGAATACCTTGTGTTACTGCATTCATCACTGTTAATAGTGATTTGAGCTTTAGAGTAAATGTTAGTGAAGGAATTCATTTTGCGATTAATGCCTCCTTCAATGATGTGAAGAAATTAACTTCCATAAACGTATTAGAAAATGTAATGTCAATGGTTGAGAAAGGGGAAATTTTGCCTAGTGTTACAGATAAAATAAACTGTGCTGTCAATTGCTTGCAAACTATCCCAAATTATGATGAAAATGCACAACTGAAATTTATTGTAGAACAACTCCATGTATCACAAATCTCAAAAAACAACAGACACTATGGCAACAACACCATGATAGTGGCATGCTGCTTGTATGTACATTCTGTCAGTGCATACAATGCCTTGAGGAAATGTGATTTAATGTTTTTACCCCACCCACAAACCCTGCAGAAACTAATTTGTAATTACCAGCTGGTCACTTCATCAGTTCAAACGAGTCCTTATTTAGAAAACAGGGTGAAATATTTAGAAAAACATGAGTTGTTAGTGTCTCTGTTGTTAGATGAGATTTATGTGCAACCACAACTTTCATTTAAATCTGGCTCAATACATGGGAGTAGCTTTTTTCATCCTGAGACGTGTGCCAAAACAGCACAGGTTTTTATGGTCTCTTCCCTTTTGTCTAAATATGTTGATGTTGTAGCAATTATACCAGTAGCTAATATGACAAGTGAAGAGCTGAAATCTTTGATCAGTAATGTTCTGTGCATGGTGGAAAGAGTGGGCTTCAAAGTTGTCAGTCTGATAGCAGATAACAACAGTGTAAACAGGAAGGCATATGAACTGTTCACCCCCAATAGAATTCTCCAACCCAGTATTG
Source organism: Schistocerca cancellata (assembly GCF_023864275.1). Taxonomy (NCBI): domain Eukaryota; kingdom Metazoa; phylum Arthropoda; class Insecta; order Orthoptera; family Acrididae; genus Schistocerca; species Schistocerca cancellata. The sequence goes on along the minus strand of NC_064636.1, from coordinate 101,557,687 downwards.
AACACCCTCTAGATCCTTCCAGGAAACTTTTTTTTATGTTTGACACTGTACACATTCTGAAATGTATCAGGAACAATTGGCAGACAAAGAGAAGTGTTAATAAAGTGTTACAGTTTCCTGACATGACTGATCATTCAGTAATATTGACAGCACAGTACAAGCATTTGGAGTTGGTATATGAGAAAGAAAGAAACTCTTTAGTCAAATATGGCCACACACTATCAGCTAGAGTACTGTATCCATCGTCTATTCAAAAACAAAATGTGAAATTAGCTCTGAAAATTTTCAATGAAAATAACATAGTAGCTTTGAAACATGCAACAAAGGATATGCCTAATGTTACTGAGCACATAAATCAGACAGTGACTTTCCTACAGGTGATTGTGAACTGGTGGAAGATTGTGAATGTTAGAAGTGTATTTGAAGGACAAAGATTCAATGATCCTTACAGAGAAGCCGTCAGGAAGACAACAGACAATCAGGTGACATTTCTAAATAATCTGTGTCATTGGCTAAAAGTTTGGAGAGTATCTGTACCAATAAGTGATGCTTTAACATCACAGACATTCCAGTCTTTAATATTAACAACTGAATCTTTTCTGCAGATAATTCCATACTTATTTGAGAAATATGACATTGACTACATATTGCTAGGAAAATTTCAAAGTGATGATTTAGAGGGCCGCTTTGGGTGCTACCGACAGTTGAGTGGGGCAAATTACTACATTAGTTACATCCAAGTCTTAGAAAATGAAAGAAAATTAAGATTCAAAAATGATGTACTGTTTGCAGCTCAAAATGATAATGTGCACTTGAAACACATAATTCCTGCCCAACAACAGCTAGACTGTAATATTGACATTAGCTTTTTTTCTGATATTATGGACATCACCTTCGGTATGGATGATGTTCCACCGAACATGTTACCTATTTTGACATACATAGGAGGTTATGCAGCTAGGAAAGCCCTTCAAAAATCTAAGTGTGACAAATGTACTGAATGGTTGCAGCTGAACAAAGAAGTTGAGGTAGATTCTTCTTACAATTTTGTGAAGGAACTGGACAGGGGTAAACTGACTTTGCCTACAGAGACAGTAGTGATCACAGTTGGAATAGTGTGGCATACAGTCTCTCTACTTGTGAATGACTTTCTTCAGCAATTTATGTCATGTGGTAAACAGCTTTCCATTTCCCAGAAGATATGCATGTCAAAAGTTGTGAAAGCAGTGGATAATGCTGAATGTATGTGTTTGCTTCACAACACATTGTTAAGCAAACTGGAATATGTATCTCTCTGTGCCAACAGGATACTCATTAACAATTTTGAGAAAATGCATAATGATAAGGCAAGTAAGTCCAAAATAGATTCAAGGAAAGTGAAGAAGCTTAGGACTGACACATAAGTTTGAAGCCCTCTACACAGATACCATTACTTTTTTTGTACTGCCTCATGTTATTAAGTTTTACAGACATCTCACTGTTCTTATTGTACAATTTTATTTCATTATGTAGCACACTATTTTTGATTTTTACTTTGTAAATAGTGACCAGATGTGTTTCCATGTTTGTGAAAGCAACTGTTGGTTGGGTACTGGTCAATATTTTTCTTTATGTATCTCACTGTTTGAAAATCGTATTCACATGGAACTGTCAGGATACCCAAGTTTTTAAACAGCACTCTCCAGTGAGCTCTCTAGTTACTGTTTAATATATTATGTATAACCCTTTGTTTTAGTTGCAAGTGTTTCTATATTTTGCCCATTTACCTCCCAGAAGATTCAGTTTTGTGATGAAAACTCCCGTATCACTGCTAGGAGAATGATGTATATATAATATGTTTAGGCTTTGGAACATATTTGTGTCCCATATGTTTATGGCTAATATTTCTATATGTTTTTCTCCACTTAATGAAATAATATCATTTTGGACTTCATACATAATGCCTTCCTTAGCATACATGCATGGCCCACCATCCCGCATAAAGGTTCTGCTGTACTGAAATGCTAGATTATAAGAGTTTAAATCATTAAGACTTATTTAAGGTGTGCTACATCAATCTTCTGTGATGCAAATGAGTGAGTTGTCTATAGTCTGCAGTTCCACTTGTAGTTGCTGGACTTTATTTCTCATGGACAGAATATTTTGGTGGAGGATTAAGAAACCTTACCTTGAAGGTTTCTCTCTCTTTTTGTCCTTGACTAAAAATCCTTTGGATGAAGAGCAGGCATGATTTTCTGTTTCCACACAGTACTACAGAATGTTGCTTCTATTGACTTCTCATTTTTCAAAACTGCTGTTGATGTTGTTACTGCTGCTGATGGTGATGCTGCAGCTTCTGATGTTGGTGAGGATGATGTTTTCAGTAACTTACAGATAATGCCATGGAAACACCATGGATTGTCAGGAATTTGTTTATTTCCTCTGTGAAGTATGTTTATTTTTTTTGTCATACTTGCATCTCCACCCTCCCATTCAGTTCATTTCACATAGTAGGAAATAGAATGTAACAGACTCAATTCCTCCTGTTAGATTTCTTGTGTCTATTCATGCTTTACTGATAATGAAAAGTGCAACAGGGTACACTAGTAGCCCACTTGATTGCTTGAGTTTTCATTTCTTTATTTTTGTTCAGACTGCAAACATTACACATATAATCTACAAATACATAATGCTGATACTTATGTTGTTTCTGTGGCTGGTTTGTTTACATTAAAATTACATTGAACACAGATGTGTCATTATAAGGTAGCATACATAGAGTGGAGCAGAAAATAGATCTTGGTACAAATGCTTCAGTGTCTCCACACTTGGCATCAATACCTCAGATTGCATGTCCATATATGAGAAAGTAAATTCTACTGCAAATATTGTTTGATAAAGTAGTGATACTGCAAATATGGTTGTAAAGCATTTTTGGAGAACTTTGTGTCAAATTTCTTTTATATAGTCAGGCATTTAGTCTGATTGAAGCATATGTTTTTGTTTTTCTTGGTGTCACATCCATGGCAGCAACAGATTTTGTGATTATTTGGCTAATTCTGTCATATTTTCTACAATGCCTGTAAAGAATTTATTAGAAGTGTAAACTGCCTCTAAATTTTTGAGAATAGTATCATTAAATGAATAATAAATTGACCTAAGGCAGTATCGTATTGCCATGAAATGTATAGCACCAATAGGTTGGAACATCTTGTTTCATTAAAACCTTCAAAGGGGCATATAGAGTCACTTCTATTGGAAACTTGAAAGCTCACAGTAAGATGTAAAATTATATTTACAAATTTATCACACTACTGTAGTGAGTTTAAAAGATGCCACAAATTTCCCTGCCTAATGTTTATGAACTAACCTATTATCTTACCTCAATTAATATCAACTGTTACGAGTAACAAAAATGTGTGTTTTTAAATGCATTAAAAATTTGTTAAAATAAATTATGTATGTAAAATGTTTGTTCCTGTTCATTATTGTCTTGATACCTGGTTCTTGCTATACTACATTTCAGTTAGGAATGAAGTGAAAAGTGAAAAACATCTACTAATGTTTATTTTTGATATATTCAAGTCTCTCTCTCTCTCTCTCTCTCTCTCTCTCTCTCTCTCTCTCTCTCTCTCTCTCTCTGTGTGTGTGTGTGTGTGTGTGTGTGTGTGTGTGTGTGTGTGTGTGTGTGTGTGTGTGTTTTGGAGGGGGGGGCGTTATTAGGACAGAGAGACCTTGATATAAATTCATGTTGTAGAGAAAGCATAAAGCTAAAGAAATTTTAATGTTTATCAAGTAGTGCTTGGTGCTGATTTGTGGAAACTACATGTAGTACACTGTTTGATGATAGTTTATCTCAGGTGTTGCAGATGTAAGCCAACAAACACATGTGGGTGCATTCAAAAAAGTTTTAGATACTACTGTCCTGGATACAGGGCCCCTCATAAATTGAAATTGTCCTTTCAATTTGGAAATTCATTTCCTTTTATTCGGTTCCTTCTCCATCAGTTCCTTCTATTTGTATATGTAGGTGCTGCTTGACAGTTAGGGGGCCAGTAGAGAAGTAAACTGGTAATCCAAGATGGTAAATGTTCAATTTTATATTGGAACTACTTAGAATATACAGTGAGCATAAAATGGAAAAAAATACACAACTTAGATTATGCATTTTGTAGTGTCATCTTCAGACACAAACCCATATATATATTGACAGAAAGTACTTTTTTGACTTCGTAGCCTTGTGAATGTCTATTAAAAATTACTACACAGTCAGTACTCAAAGTAGAAATTTTTCCATTGTGGAGAACACTGAAATGATGTAGCAGTTCTTCCAAAAACTAATAGCCCTTATTCCATAAACATAATATCTGCATCAACACTGACTTCCTCAAGAGACAGGCAAGTGACAAGTTCTTGTGAAACTACAGGTGAGATTTTTGTTTTTGGTAGAACTGACTGCCAAACAACTGCATAAATATGTTAAAAGTTACTTTATTTTGCACAACCTGTTTCGAGGAAACCTCTTCCTCATTATCAGGTGCCTTTTTCTAATTGCAATGAATAAAACATGCAAGAAAAATATAGGTGAGAATTTGCTAGTGACAATTCGATACATTAGGTTTGTTCATATCCAAGAACGTAATAATTCCTATCTTAAAGTATTTAATAGAAGCAATTTTATTATGCCTCTTAGAAACAACGTGGCATTTATGCAAAACAGGAAATAAGATACATCTATTACGTTCAGGTGAGTGTTGTCAAAACTGTGGCGTAATGCACAACTTCGTCGAAATCATTCTGTAGAGATGAGCATCTTTTGTAATTAAATTTTCACTCATTAAAAATGAAACACCTTGGAGAAAAATCGGCGAAATATAAGAGGAAAAATATCGGCTGCTCACATTTTCTTTCGTGTGAGGAAAACAACACCTACTGAAAGCAAAGGCGGTTTACCTATATTTCTCTGCGCCTTGCGTGAATGTAATCTAGAACGGAAATGCCTACGACACGTCTATCTTTTAACTTGTTTCGATCACTGTGATTTGAATATTTCGCTATCTGTTAGAAATGTTCATACACTTACAAATAATGTTATGAACGGAATTATATGTGAGAGCCTGTCGAAAATTAGTTGTGTGTAACTGCATTTTAGAAAAAAATCTGTACACATTCTTTCCTTTCGTTCATGCAATATTGTGAAGTGTAATTACTTTACCGGTTACTGGAGACAAAAATGTCTAAAACCACATACATCTAGACGTAAACTGTGCTTGGTTACTAAGCAAACAAATGGAATAAACTCTTAATTGGGATGCATATGTTTTATTTGTCATGCCAGACCTGCTGTTTTTCAGCTATTAAATACGTGTACATCAGCGTTCTTGATTGATAGGTTTCTAAGTATATCTCGCATAGAAGTTTACCAGTATTCAGAAATCTAGTATATGTGTACCTAGCACAACTTTAATTCATATAAAACTTTCGTGGACGCATTTTAGAAAGAGGTGCTATCTGTTCTGAAATGACAAGATGTTAGGACGCTGCCGGTCACGTGACATCCTCTGTGTGACGTACGCGGCGCGGCCTGTCTTTCTCGTTGGCCTCGACCACCGCCCACACACGCTGGCCCCGTAACCGAGTGAGCCTGGCCTTACTGCCTCTCAACACTTTGAAGTCTGGAAACAAACAAACTGAAAGGCATTTACTAAAAAATATCTTAATACACAACTAAACTAAATTACAATTTTTTATAAATAATATGTATACATAATTGGCTTTCGTGTGAAATGGCTCAAAGCATTCTGGCATGCACAGCGCAACATCACACACTGGACAACAGTATGTTGTTTCTTCACTTTTCCACTCTCCAGTTTCTTTTTTAACTTTGTCACCATACGCTTTACACCATCTTCACGGCCTCGCTTTGCTCTCAGTTGGAGGAAATTTTCTTCCAAAATGTCGCCCAGTTAGTCTGTCGCCTGCAGTCGAAGGCTTCGCGCCTACTTGTTCCTTTCCAGCCACCGTGGCCAGTGTTTCTCGAGTTAACACACATGAGTTTATCTGGAGCACATGGTTGCCTGTGTAGCATTTTATACATAATGTAAATATTTACTATTCCCCAAATGAAAATTCTGTAGATAAGTGAGTCGTGCGAAGGACTTGCCAACACGTTTTGTATTATTTACAGTCTGATATGTCACGTGAACGAATTATTTTTTTCAATGATGTAGTGAGAATTACTAATTATTCTTACAAGTTTCAAATAATTCAGAATGAAATGCACGCTTTACTTCAATCCTGTAGGCGACACTTGTAAATAATTTCCGGACACCGGGTTTTGCAAGGTTCAGCCACCACTCACTCGCGTTACTGAAGAAACGTTTCCAGTTAATCCAGGATATGTAGCGAGCAATTAAATCCATATTCACCCATGTTATGTGGAGGAGGTTACAATTTAATTTCCAGTATCCTCTGCCAATTATTTTGGGACGAGGTAGACCTTTTACTTTCTCACTTACAGTCTCACGGTCAGAGAAGCTGACAGCGGCTGCGTCGTAATCCTGCACAGCTACTCACACCCCGCTGTGGTGTGGAGTCTGTCAGGCCTCGAAGCGTGCAGTGAGTGCGTGTGGCGGCGCGCCGCTCAGCTGCGGCTCCCGTGTCCAGACCTGCAGTCAGATTTTGCAGGGCGCCACAGAAGGGTGTCGTGCCTTCTGAGTCAGTCTCCCTTAAAATACAATTAAAATGTCCTGCGCTGACGAAGTCGCCTTTTGCCTGTCTCAGAAAATACGGGACTCGATCGCTGAAAAACCTTTCCCTTGGAGCTCTCTTGTCTGATGTGGAGGGAGTGCAGAGGTTTAGGGAGGTGACCACATTCGCAACGCCTTTGACAATGCGTCCTCCCGGCTCTTTTTCTACATCTTTCAGTTACTGTGTTCGTGAAGAGTTACTCACCGCAAAAGGCGCAAAATCTGCATTACGAAACTCTGCACTTAGCCGGTGGCCACCCGAGCGAGAAGCAGAAGGCGTACTTCTGCGCATGCGCGGGCGTATCGAACCCCTCTGCTGGTTCTGTGATGCTGGCACCGTTTCTGCCTCCAGACGGCTGTCGCGCTGGACCTGTACCGTTCGTTTTTGACAGTTCCGTCACTCTCTTAATAGTAACTGGTTCCACAACAGAGGAGCGTTCCCTTCGCACAGCTCGGCCAACAAATTTAATTACCATCACTGTATGGTACAATGATTGTCACAATCTATCTGTGAAAATATATCATTTTAGATGTTTTAAACAGGTAAATGAAGTCTAAACATGAAGATGAACAATCTTCAGGGCCAACATTTTAATCAGAGTAATTTGTTTTGCAGACAAATGACATATACAAATTAGATTGAAATCGTCCTGCTCTCTCGCAGGCGAATTGTTCGATATACTGAGTAGCCTCTAATTCGCATCGTGTAGCGTGTGCTTCGCATACACACATTTAGCAAAAGACATGGGACATCCTGATTAAAAAATAGTCCGACCGTGCATGTGTAACGTCAGTCCCGGATGGCGCGTAAATATTTAAGCGGAATGTCTCAGCGACAGAACATGCAATTGCACGTCTGCTGGGATAAAGTTGGACGTTTTCAGGTGTAAACCCATCCCTTAAAAGAACTGCCGTTGCGCTGTTGATTTCTGGATCGATAGTAATGACAGCTTGAAAGTCAGCGGATGTACCTATACCTGTCATTGAGACTTGCTGCAAAAATAAAACATTACATGTATTAAATCATCCAGAGCACTAATTTTAACAGAGGTTGTTATCGAAATAATGTTTAGTGTTAGTACATAGTGGACTGCCATTAGACATATGTAGCGTGCTGTGACGTAACTGCGAAACTGCTGCGAGAAAGGGAAAAAATATCTTTGTATTACTGGGACATTAAATGACAGCTGGACGCTAGTGTCTGCGATCATCACCGACTTTGAAATTGTTGAGTACAACTATAGCTCTAATCGCTAAACAGTATTACACATTTTATGTGGGAAGTGATCGTCCTGACTTAGTTTCGGCCCCCCTGTCGTGTGGCCGGTCTTTTCTCCGCCGCCGTGGTCGGACCGCCCCTACCCTGCTCCCGCCCCGCCACTCCTTCTGCGCATGCGCGGCCCTCTGCCGGATTCGCTGCCCGCATTCTGCGTCGCGCCCCCACCTGCGAGTTTCCCCTCGGCGACTGCGCGGCCTGTCTGACGCCAGCTGTTGCTGTTTGCACGGTAATAACAGCGCTGTAAGCGTTTCTGCCTTACAGACAAGACCGAATGTTTACACAGGCTTTCGTTACGTAGAGAGTAATGCAACATGTTACAGATACGGTGCTCTTTCCAGAAACAACTGTTTCTTTGGCGTCATTTTTATCGATGAAATTCGGATCTCGCAAATTTCTTTGTTACCTCGTGATCTGGCGTGCGCAGACGCGTACTTAAATGAAAACAAGTGGCATGAACTCGTCGCTGTGAAACCGGGCTTGCAACGCATTTGGTCAGTACACACCTGTCTGAAGCGTATTTCACAATGCTCTTCAACTTCTTCCACTGATACCCGCGCTGTTGGTGCTGCAGAGGAAAGGAAAGCTGAAGCCTGTTTCTCGTCGCTCTTGCTAAGCACAATAACATTCCCTACTTATTTTCTATTTATGGTTACGGTCGTATTCAGTGACACTGTAACGCTCCTGTCATAGCTGATTCCCCGTTCTACCCTAACAGATTCGAAAAGTTCGGGTCTATTTGTCACTTGCAAGCCTAAGATGCTGTCTTCACGACCCTTTTCTCAGATTAAATGTCCGAGGTAGTTTTTGAGTAAAGCACTTGGATCAGTTCCTCACGATTCCCTGGCCCTGCCAACAGTCTCAGCCACCTATGTCGCCCACTGCAGAGGTGGCAGGTTAAAGGTTCCACCTAAACCTGTAACATAGCGAGGAAATGCACGCCATATGTTCTCCGGGTTTCTTACTTTCCATTCAGAGCTCTTAATAGACGAGTAGTTCAAAGATATTTCTAGCATCGCGACTGCAACAGGAAAAGGCCGGAACAGCTGTGGTACTCAAACTGTCCTCCGCCACTCACCAGAATGTATCTGTGAAATTATCATATTTCAGACTTTCCGAATCCCTAAATTATTTCAGAAAGGCGTTATCTTGTGAATTTTGGAGCAGTTTTGACACAAAGCGGGATGCGTTACATTTTATCTTCATTTGCGCTATAAATACGGTAGCAGATCTGGTGCAGTTATTGTTTACAAGTCTGAAGATAAAGATTTACAATATTCAGGACCAATATTTTAAATTGAGTTACCTGTTTTGCAGACAAATGGTATGTATAAATTACATTGAAAACGATCTCCTCTCTCGCAGCCGAATTCTTTGATATACCGGCTAGCCTGGATTTCGCATCGTGTAGCGTGTGCTTCGCATACTTCCGTACAAAATTTAATTTTTAGACTTTTCTGTCGCACTGGACTGAAATTTACGTATTTCGTTATCAAAATAAATTTTGGCAATTTCTCAGATACCAACCACACACTTAGAAGCACTAGTTTAAATAAATGCGAACACGTTTCAAAATATATGACGTCCGTTTCGACAGCGGATGTCTGCCGTGAGTGGTATTGTGTTTGACGATGCGAAGAACACAGATGGAGTTCTGGGCTGTTTTCCGTCTGCTGACGCGTGCCGTACCGTTCCAAAGTGCCGTACTAGCAGAGTGCAACAGGTGAATGGCGTTAGGCGCGATCCGAATTTTGGGGAGTCGCCGTTTTCTTAGGACGCTCTAGCGCGGTCACCACTCGCCGTCAGAAAATCACAGCTGATTGCTGCATGTTGTAGAAGAGTTTGTCCAATTTAATTTTGTGTTGGGTTGTCAACTTTGAGAAACACGTAGTCTTTGTGAAATAAATGAAAATCTGAGAAAAGTCGGAAAATTTTGAGGCTTTCGTTGTGAAGCCTACATACTACAGGGCAGGAAGCACGAAATTTGGATTTAGGAGCCCAAAACATATGATTATGGAATCGCTGAGGAAAGATCTGCCGCAGTTTCTTACCAATTGGTATTTTTGGTCATTGCACGCAAGGTGGCTCTGGATAGTTACTGCTAGATATTTTACGGTAGGTGACTTACTGTTTCCATCAATTTGTGATCAGCAGTGTAATTGTACAGTAGTGGATTTCTTTTGCTGTGTATGCAGAGTGTATTACATTTATTTATGTTGAGGATCAACTGGCAGAGCCTGAAGTATTCATCAATGCTGCGGAGGTCACTCACCAAGTCAATACTGTCTGCTGGCGTCGCTGCTTCCTCACAGGGAATGTTAAGGAGCTTCCGTGTGTAACGCCGCCACATGAGGGCCACAGAATCTCTTGTTCAGAATGCAGTCTGCCACTTTTGGTCACACATGCACGCACGGGTATGCCAAGTCTAATTGTATCACAGCAGAGCGGGGAATGAATGTTCCATGTGGTCTGCTTCGAAAGCGTCTACGGAGACGCAAAAGTGTACTTTTTGAAAGTGATGTATATTTCCACTATTGGCTGCTTGTCTCACACGATTGAGTATAATTCCCTGAGAGATGGTAGTTTGTTCTGTAAGAGCAGCAAGTGAGGTGTGTGGGAGAGTAATGATTTTAGGTGCTTCTCCAATTCTCTTTATTTGAAGGTGAGCTGGGAAGACTGCTGCAGATGGTGTGAGCACTGCTACAAATGTGACATTACAGTTAAAACAGGAAAATTACTTGTGCGGTGCACGCACAGAAGTGAATTCAGTGTGAGGTTGCAAGTGAAGATACATTCTAACTGAACAGCTTATATGGCAGTAATATGAGTATGGTGCAGTTCGCAGTGATGTGATGTAGCAACATAGACACTGCTAGCAAATGGTTTGGAGTAATTAGGTAATGTAGGAGACTGGTGCAAAGAACTAACATTAACGCACAACAACCGGTATTCTCGCATTTTGTGTCTTGGAAGAGATTGGGTGTTTACGTTTCGAAATACAGGCGGTTGTGAGAGACGTCGGCTGTATTCTTGTAAGCTGTTTGAATATTGTATGTGGGACGAGAAACACAAGAGAGGGAGAGAGAAGTGGAGTTTATGAATGATAGAGTATTTGTCAATTGATGCTGAGCTTTTGCAGAAATTGGTTGTGAAATGCTTTACAGAGTGAAATCTCCAAAGGAAGGTAGGTCACGTTGGTTTACAGGTATCTCCTGTCGTTGCAGTAGTTGTGTTACTGGAGAAATTGCGTGGACTGCAAAAGGTAGAAATAAATAGAGAAAGCGATCGTTTCTTTTTTCAATTTTTTATTTTAATGTTATGTAGAATGAAGTACATGTCATTTCCTCTACTGGCACGTATTAACGCTCTGTTAGCATCTCGACGAGCTGCTGATGGTTTTCCTGCCTGGCGTCGTCCAGGGGGGTCTTCCCATCTTCATCCCTCGCCCCCCTGTCGGCTCCGGCCTGCAGCAACGCAGCCGCCGCTTCTGCGCGGCCATGCCATGCCGCCAAGTGCAGCGGCGTCCACCCCTTCTGAGACCTGGCGTTGGGGTCGGACGCCGCAGAGAGCAGCAGCCGCGCCACAGCCGCGTCGCCTCTCGCTGCAGCCCAGTGCAGGGCGGTCCACCCGCCCCCGCCCCTCGCCCCCACGTCCGCCCCAGCCGCCAGCAACAGCCGCACCTCCTCCACCGCCCCCTCCTTAGCCGCCTCTCTCAGCCTCCTGCCTCGCTCTTCCCCAGAAAGGCTCCTGCACAAAACATCGACACACTTACTCTCTACTATCGAGACACAAACACCAAATGAAAGAAACTGTCACAGCCGCAAAACTGCCAACAATTCTGAATACACTTCTTCCGAGTGACAAGTCACAAATCTAGAAATCTCGCTTCTGCGATACGGGTTAACCAGCATATTACAGACAGATTCACAGCACTAGCCCGTAATCAAAAACTTCAGCCATCTCCCATTAAAAATAGGTGCACTCCATCTCCTACCAAATTCATTTGGTTTTCCTCATAATTCGCTCCACAGATCCGCCTCCTTTCACCTCGGCATGCAGTTGCTACCCAATCCTTCATCTACATTCAAACACACCCCTAAAACTACCTTCTCTGGGTACCAATCCCTTCAGTCACTTAGGAAGAAAACACTGGAAACTAAACGCATCTGTAAGTACTGAAATATAATTTCCTCAGCAGACACCTAAGTGATTCAGATCAGTAACATGAAAATTTTCTGACATACCGAAAAAAAATATAAACGTCACTGCTTCCTACACAGTAAGTTGGTCGTCATATTTGAAATACAAGACCACCAGGTCGACTCTCCCTGAGACACACACACACACAGACACACACACACACACACACACACACACACACACACACTAACTACCCGCTGCATAATAATCGTCACATGTGCTCATATAATCATGCATGCAACAAGAGATACATCCACTCGAACTTTTATTTCCATCTACTTACACACTTTCCAAGCCACCATATCGTCTGTGGTAGGCGGTATCCTGCACAACTACTATACTCTGTCATGTTAACTTTATGTAACTTTTTGCAATTTTTGAAAATTCTGGACACAAACTAAGTTACACACCGCTACAGGCAGTGTAACACTTTACATTTATAGTTAAAAAGGTCTTCGGAACTGTAAACGTACACCAACTATGTTGCTCTCGAGTAAAATTTCTGTTTCAGTAGTAGTAGAAACACTTAAACCGTAACTTTAGACCAGTCTCAAAAATGTACTGTATTTCCTGTATCTAATGCTATGCATAAATTAGATCATGCCAGAAAGAAATCAGGTGTCTGTAAGAAATAGAAACAGACAAGTGTTAATTGATTATTGCATGTTCACTTACAAAAATCAAAATACTTGTACAGATCTGGCATTGCTGAACTTTAACCAATGTCGCGAGAATCTCTCCCCACAGCTGATGCAAGTTAAAGGCTAATCCCAAGCGAGAGCCAGTAAGAAGCTCCAAAGACAAGTGAAATACTAACTAGAAACTACAGAGGTAATAAAACTGCTGCATTCAGTACAAAATAATGAATGTAGGTGGAGCAGCAACCATATGAAACAATAGTAGTAACTGGTACATATAAAAAGTTCTCAACTGACTGCAGTCATCTGCTTTTTCCGTTCCGCTCCCAAGTAGAGCGAGGGAGAAACGACTGCCTGTGTGCCTCTGTACGAGCGACAATGCCTCTCACCCTATCTTCACACGCCTTGTCTCAAGTGTACATTGCCAGAACTACAACTGTTCTGCAGTCAGCCTCAAAAAACAGTTCTCTAAATTTTCTCAACAGAGTTCCTCGAAAAGAATTTCGCCTCCCCTCCAGTGATTCCGATTCGAGTTCCTGAAGCTTCTGCGCAATACCTCTGCGTCACTCGAAACTACCGGTAGCAAATCTAGCAGCCCAGCTGTCAGTCCTTTAGCTGTCTTCCTTTAATTCTACCTGTTGCCGATACCAAACACTCGAGCAGTACTCGAGAATAGGTCGCACCAGCGGCCTACATGCAGCCTCATCTACAGGCCAACCACACTTTCCTAAAATTCTCCCAACAAACTAAAGTCGACCCCCTTGCCTTCCCAACCACAGTCCTCTCACGCTCGTTCCATTTCGTATCACTTTGCGAACTCTCGCTCAGACATTTAAGCGACGCCTCTGTGTCTAGCGGAACACCGCTACTGCTGTACCTCAAAATCACGTGTCTGTTCGTGTCTGTTTTTCCTACTCACCTGCATCAACTTACGTTTCTCTACATTTAGAGATGGCTGCCATCCGTCACACCAACTAGAAATTTTGTCCAACTCGCCTTGTGTCCTCCTACACTCACTCAACGACGACATCTTACTGTACACTAGGGGACAGTCAGCAAATAGCTGCAGATACCTGTCCACCAGACCATTTATGTATACAGACAGTAACAGCGGCCCCACCACCCTTTTATGGAGCACTCCTGCCTCTGGCGAACACTCGCCACTGAGGACAACATACTGGGTTCTGTCTCTTAGGAGCTGAGGTCCACTCACATACATGGGAACCTATTCCATACGTTTCTATCTCCTTCAACAGTCGACAGTAATCCACCGTGTGAAGTGCTCTGTGGACATGTACGAATATGTTATTCAGAGATGATCGACAAGCGCACCACATCACAGGAAAATCTGCACAATGCAAAGAATTGCGATCTGTGGGGTAAAAATGGCTCAGTCACCTCTATTGCAATCACGGATTGTATTAAAGAGTCGGCACAGAAAGAACTGGGGGCTAATGTTGCCCGTCTCAAAAAGAAAGGATTGTAGTTTACACACAAGTCAGCCTTGCCGCTATTGGACGCATCAGAAAGGCGACCGAAAATAAACCACACAGTTTGCCAGAACCACCAAGAAAGTGCACTACGAAATTTGGGGAATAAATCCATCATTGCAAGCAGCTTCTCAAAATTGGTAATTTGATCAACCATAGGGACTTTTGTATGGCTAAAAACTAGTGCTGACATTACACAAATTAGTTGTTGCCGTAAAAACGAAAAAAAATAATTTTTCTTGGAAGAAAGCTGTTTAGCGTAAGACACTGCATGAAATGCGATTTACTTGCAACAGACCTCTAAGTAAAGGAAAGCTCCCTCTAGAGGGAAGTCATTACTGACTGGCGATGCAAATACTTGATACAAGTCAGGAAATTAACAGAACTCTTTTTTGTCGACGAAACTTGGGTGGTGAACCAACGACATTCCTCTTAGAAGACAGTGACAGGGTCGTGACAGTGGCACCAAAATGGACAATATGATAGTGCAAGCAACAACGGTGAATGTTGAATCCAATACTTGGTTTATTTATTAGTCTACATTAATGTCGTCTTCACCAAGATATTTCCCGTTTACATTTTATACATTTACTCCAGTGGTTCTTGCAATGCTTAAAACTATTCTGGAACAATCCTTATGGTAGCACTTAGTTCTCTCAGAGGTGCAGTTTGAATGTCATCTCTTATGTAAAACACAGCTCTTTAAGGTTTGTCTTTATTTTTGGGAACAAAATGTCACACATGGAGCGAACGTGGGGCCGAGGACATCACTACAGTATTGTTTCTAGCCAAACATGCACAAGCACGCAACGAACTGTGAGCAGGTGCGTTACCACAGTGCAGAAACAATGAATTCTTACGCCACAGCCGGCCGCGGTGGTCTAGCGGTTCTAGGCGCTCAGTCCGGAACCGCACGACTGCTACGGTCGCAGGTTCGAATCCTGCCTTGCGCATGGATGTGTGTGATGTCCTTAGGTTAGTCAGGTTTTAGTTGTTCTAAGTTCTAGGGGACTGATGACCACAGATGTTAAGTCCCATAGTGCTCAGAGCCATCTGAACCATTTTGTTCCGCCACAAAGCCGGACACCTTTCCATGTTGCTTCAAGCCATCGGGGTTGAGCTGGTGAGAAGTTCAGTAAACAACTGAATGCACAGGAAGAAGCGGCACTAAGAAAATGTGATGCAGCCTTACGAAGTGAAACGAGCGATCTCCGACGTGTTCTTTCGTTGAAGCGGGCAGAAAAGTCATCTGACGCGAAAGAAAAAGTCAAATTGCACAAAAGTGTAACTAGTGTATTGTCAAATCGTTTTACATCGGCGCAAATAAGATGTCTATTAAACGAAAATGAAAGGGCAAAGTGGAATTCAGAGGACATTGCCCATGCATTAACTTTAAGAGCTCTGTCACCTAAAGCATACCCTTATTTGCGAAAGCAAAAAATTCCTTTGCCGTGCAGGGCAACCCTTCAGAAATGGACGAAGGAATTTAAATGCTGACTTGGTATTCTTGAAGATATCCTGTGTTTATTGAAAGCCAAGTCACACACTTTTACTACTCAGGAGAGAGACAAGCTGTTCTCACATTTGACGAAATCAATTTTGATGGCGGCATATGTTACGATTCGTCTGAAGACGTAGTAGTCGGACCACATTCCAATGTACAAGTTTGCACGATACGTGGGTTGTGTAAGCAGTGGAAACAACCAGTTTACTATGATTTTGACACTGTGATTACCAGTAATTTGCTTCAGAGCATCATTAATGCAGTTGCGGAACCTGGAATCAGTGTTGTTGCTGTGACGTGTCATATGGGTGGAAAAAACATAAAAGTTTGGAAGGAACTGTCTGTCGATACAGAGAACTTATTTCGTAAATCAAGCAGACGGCACGACGAATGTATGGGTTTTCTTCGATGTACCACACCTGTTAAAAGTTATTACGGAACCGTTTCTTGGATACAGGCATTACGCTACCTGATGGATCCAAAATATCTCGGGCAGCTACACAGGAACTTTTGAAGCATCAGAAGAGTGACTTAACAATAACACACCACATTACTGAAGCGCACTTAAATGTAACTTGACAAGCAAGGCAGAATGTACAGACGGCAGCGCGACTATTTTCACGACAAACAGCTCAGGCTTTGAAGTATGTTCTTCATGAAGACGTTGAAAGTAATTTTATTGAACTCGTTAACGACATCTTTGATGTCTTCGAACTCTAGAGTTCCAAAATATGAATGCTCATTGGTGCGTAGTGGGTTTGGAATCAATCTCCCAATTTGAGAAAATACTTTGAACAGATTCTTAGATATCTGTCCAGCAATGCGCGCCGGTGACAAAGAAAGAATGTTGCCTTTCCAAAAAGGTTTTATAACTACAATAAAATCTCTCTTCGGTCTTTTCGAAAGTATGAAAAGTGTGTAAGTTAGCTATATATTAACTTTTAGACTGAATCAAGATTGCGTGGAAAACTTTTTCTCTAGAGCACGAGAATTAGGTATATTTTTTAACAATCCTACACCTATTTAAGTAAGGAACAGGGTAAGTCTCCTTATACTGACAGGTAATGCAAGTGATATCTCTTTCTCTGGGAACACGCCGGTTACTAAAGAATTAAACACGGAGTCTTCCCAGTGTGACGTCGACCCGGATCCTGCATCCCCAAGTTTCATTACCAGTGAGCTCTGTGTGTATGTTGCTGACGAAGCGCCACTACGAGAATTCCCAGAAACTGTGAATGTGGAAGAAAATTAACTGACAGATGTGGTAGCAATGGGGGATGACTCTGTAATGTGAGATGTTCTTCTAGATGCAGTAAAATACATTGCAGGCTATATTGCATTTAAGTGCCACAACACTAGGCTTTCCAGCAGCAAAAAGTGAAGGAGATCATGCTGCAGACTGGATATCAATTACATCTCGTGGTGGTCTTTGCACTCCAACGCCAGCATGGAAAAACAACAGTGGTGCTGATTGAAGAAGAATTTGCTGATTTTCATGGAAATGGACTGTGTAAACAAAAAAATGTCGTAGTGTCTCTGTGCTCTATTACAAAACAAAAGTTTCCTGAGGTTCATGAAGCAGTTATTACTCCTTACATAAAAACGAGAATATTTATAATGATTAGGCATCTCAATCAAGAAGCAAAGATGGAAGCAATGAAGAAATGAGCCGCAAAGAGGAAGCAGTTATGGATTGCATTGTCGTCTGATAAACGGCAGTAGAAACAGACTACATTCATATCTGCTTCTTCATCAAACGAGTGAGTTATTTTTCAACTTAATTATCATTTATTTACTGTTAGTGTGTACCAAACCTGTCGTGCCCTTTGTTTTGACTTGTACAGATGCGTATCGAACGAAAGCGAAAGTAAAGTGAACGAGTAACATGGCACCGAGTCTGTGGTGCGGCGCACTTGCCGTGTAAGCACACGGCTGCGCCGCGCCAGGGTCCTCGTCGTGACGTCACGGCGCTCCACCCAATAGCAAGCGTTTTCGCCCCCCCCCCCCTTGTTTCGTTTCAAATACATTGGATGCCTCTGCAGAAAAGGTTAATAAAAGCCAAATTTCTTTAGCAAACAGACAACAACTTCATTGTTCTGCAAGGCGATTAGTGCTTGACTGTCAGAAAGGTGGAAATGAAATAAAGTCTGAAACTAATAACGTATATCAGCCTTCGGTAATTATGTGAATGTATTGTAATTCGCTTGATACCTCCCGGGCCGGCCGAAGTGGCCGTGCAGTTCTAGGCGCTCAGTCTGGAACCGCGAGACCGCTACGGTCGCAGGTTCGAATCCTGCCTCGGGCATGGATGTGTGTGATGTCCTTAGGTTAGTTAGGTTTAACTTGTTCTAAGTTCTAGGGGACTAATGACCTTCGAAGTTGAGTCCCATAGCGCTCAGAGCCGTTTTTGATACCTCCCGGCCAAAGATATCCATTTTGCTTTCATTTGACGCGAGAGTAAACGAAGGAGAAACAGCAAAACCACTGAACGTTAACACGGGCCACGTGGAGACTGCCCACTATAATTCATACTTCTCTGCGCATCAGCCTCGGATCTACGATATTTGCGAACCGGGTCAATACTAAAAAAAATCGAATTTTCAAAAGTACCCTATGTGCATCTTGTAAAACACATCATTCTGAAAAATTTGAAAGAAAAACATACGTTTTCAAGAAAATATAAGACGCGGTATTTGGTCTTAAGTGTGCCGAAGTGCAGTGCCACGCCTCTTCACACAGCGTTCTCTTACTGCACTGCACGTCACTGCCGTGCTTTCCTTTCTGCGGAAGAATCTGTTACCTCATCAAAATTCGTCAAATGTTTTGCTACGTGAAAAATCGAGATGTCGTTGTCTAATACTCAAAAAGCTTTTAATACAAATAGTACCAAAGACTAGTGTGGTTTCTCAATCTCATTACGTGTATTTTCACGGTTTGCAGGACGAAAGAAAATAGGTCTTTCTAATATTGCAGCAACTGTCACACACACCAAACAAGCGAGATTATTACCAAAACAATGGTCGTTTTTATAATATGGCAGAATATAACTCGCCAAGTACCAATATGAGATGCCTGTTTGGCCTACTACAAGCAAAAGGCTTTATGTTAGGAAATAGTTTCATGTTTCATTCATAAGCTCCAGAGTATGAAGCATGTGATCGAAAAGTAGAAAAGTAGTAGTACGAAATTTTTGTATATATTTGGAACCGCCCCGTTTCTTCTCCTTCCTCGTTCTAACAAAATCTTCTCATCCCTAATTCTGTAACTATTCCTATCATTGTCAAAGCTCATTCTCCAGTTAACTCTACTAACTCTGCCAGAATCACCGGTTTAGTAATTATCCAGCGATTATTCTCCGGTTAGGTGTTATTACGTGTTCGTACAACGCGTTTTCCGCGCTACTCCCAGAATGGAACTTAAGCGGCTGCTAACCAGGAAATGTGCAACTTGCCCTCTCTAGTGTAGCGACCTGGTCAAAAACTTTCTGTCAAACTTTCATTTTCTTTGATACAGTGACAAGATAATACGTTAGTATTTCGTATCTGTTATTCCTGTTGGTCGTTCATTTCTACTCTGGTAGTCTGAATCTATGGACGTAGCTATTCGCTCATTATCTGCATACCAGTCAGTCACATACACACACACACTACATTCACCCGTGCGGCTTTATTCTGCTCAGCTCGTGTAGCCCCGTCCCCTTTTGTCTGCAGGAAAGTTTATTTCCAGATGTGACGAGGATTCCCCTGGCAGGTACATCACGTACACTATGCACGCTTTCAAAAATCAACTTACGATTCATTCAGAAATCAACTTAGAATGTGATCAAAAATGTTCAAAAAGCAACAGGAATGAGCTTCAAACTCTTTTTAATAATCGATAGACCAATTTGCTCTAGATGCTAGGTGCTTTGTGAAACAAGATTATTTTTCCTCAACAATACGAATTTTCCCCCCTCGCCACCCAAATTGCCGCCTGGTTCAGGTACTCCGGTTTGCTGCGTACAGAACCAACAGCGACATTTCTGTTTCCAGAAGCGGGAGAAGGTACTACTCAGACGCGACTCAACTGCGCATGCGTGTGATTCCTCTCGTAACTGCTTAAATGAATCTGATGTAAACAGTTGTGACGTCACGCTCATCGGAGGTAATTTGTTGTTACGAAGCACTACATTGTCTTCCTACAGCCTTTCACACATTTTGCTGTTGGCAGACGCTTGTATGAGCACTGTGAGCTTTTTGTTTATATACGAAGCATTTCCTTTGCAATTTAAATTTCATTCCCTCGTTCATATTTTGTTGCTGCAGTATTATTCTGCAGTAGCGGGATACAGTAATGTCCTTTGTTAGAGTATCGGTTATTACCAGTCAAAATGACAAAAAATTAACTGAAAACTACATCAATGAAAAACTCCCGGGATTCTAGAAAATTCCCGTTTTCCCGGTTTTCTTGCCGATGAAAAAATTCCTGGGTCTTTCTCGGATCTTCCGGGCCGTGTACACTATGTAATAGTCTCTTGTTAGGAATGGTATCAAAACCCTTCTGGAAATCTAGGAATATGGAATCGATCTTAGATCCCTTGTCGACAGCACTCATTACTTCATGGGAATAAATAGCTGTGTTGCACAAGAACGACACTTCCTGAATCTGTGTTGGTTATGTATCAATAAGTCATTTTCTTCGAGGTGAGTCATAATGTTCGAGTACAGTATATTCTCCAAAATCCTACTGCAAACTGCGGTCAGTCATATGCATCTGTAATTCAATAGGTTACTCCTATTTCCTTTCTTGAGTATTGGTGTGACCTGTGCTACTTTCCAGTCTTTAGGAACAGACCTTTCGCCAAGTGAACGGTTGTATATGATTGCTAAGAAAGGCACTATTGTGTCTGCATACTCTGAAAGGAACCTGATCCGTATTCCATCTGGACGAGAAGACTTGCCTTTCTTAAGTGATTTGAGTTGCTTCACAACACCTAAAATATGTACTTTTATGTCACTCATGCTAACAGCTGTTCTGGTTTCGAATTCTTGAATAGTTACTTTGCCTTTTTTCGTGAAGGAATTAAGGAAAACTGTATTTAGTAACTCTGCTGTAGTGGCACCACCATCATTGTGCCATTTCAGTAGGACCAACTATCTTTGCCCACGTCGGTTGCTCATTTCTAAAAATAAAAGTTAACTATACCATGGAATTATACAAAACTTCTCCTTGGTGAATCAAATCCACTACTCATCACACCTGGTGACCTCCATCGAATACAGGAGTTTGTTTGCGAGTGACGAGCCATACAGTGCTGTACGCACCTCCACTCAGCCACACCCACTGCATTTCTCACTTCTCGAGAGCAGATACCTCAACCATTAGACCAGCTGAGTGCGTTTGCTGGCGTAGATGGAATTACCATTGTGGATGATCTTTTTACCCATGGTTTGCAAACACTACCGCCAGAGGTTCTCATGTACATCCTTTGAAGTAGGATAACGCATCCACCGATTCTATTTCCCTTTTGTGGCTCTTCCCACATGTCCCCCGGGGTAAACTCTAGTGCAAGTGTTGATGAGAAGCTGAGTCAGAAGTGGAGGTGTGATCAGGCAGCCGACTGCTCAAGGAGACTGCCTGCAATAAGCAGCAAATCTGGGTTCCTGTTACAGTGCGGCACAGATTTTCAATAGTCACTACAGATGTAACTGACCAGGGAACCATTTAAGGAATATTCGAATTACATTTTAAGACATACCCAAAACAACCTGTATCCTCATTCCGGTACTAAATATTTTTTGTAATTATTACTTCTATTTCTGTTTACCTTATTTTCGCCATTTCTTCCTCAGTGTCTTCAATAACTTATATCAACAACCATTCACATAAGTTTTGTTGATTGGAATTGTGTGAAAAATCCCGTTTCCACATCCATTTAATTCAGAATCAATTTGTAAGACACACAATCATCACTAAAAACAAAATCTAGATTCAACACATCAATATATAAAGAATCTTTGGGAATGGGTATGATTTGTATGAGACACTTCCTACGTAACTACAGCTGAGTGACTCTGAACTGAACGTAATTCTCATGGAAAATACAGAGAACGAGAAATCTTCTGCATATGTGCTCAATCTTCAAAATATCATAGCCAAAAGAGTGAGAAACGAGTAATGTTTAATGGCAACTGTAACCTCTATCCAAAAACTGAAGGAATCTGTATTTTATTTTATTTACTGTATCGGCTGGTTAATGCCAAAATAAGCAGTACTGCGAGGGTAAGACTTGGGCACGTGTGGCAACACAACTCACCGGAAGCGAGAGACGGCTGCGTCATCAGGTGGAGGGGTGTGTCGGGCAGACGTGGGAGGCGCAGCTGCAGCAGGAGTCCGGCTGTGGCCGCTGTGGGGTTGACGGTCAGAGTTGGGGGTGGATCCGCCCCCTGTGGCACTCGGCGAGCTGCACAGAGAAACACTATGTGGGTGGGCGTGTTCACACAGGGGCTCACTGCAGGCGGTACAGCTGAGGGACTGTCCCAAACATAAGGGCCAACAATTTTGCTGCCCTAACAGAACAACTATCAGTCAGAATTTAGAAGCAGTTAAAGTGAACTGACTGCTACTTAGAGAGAGAGAGAGAGAAACAAACTGATAAGTTGGGGTATCAACTTACTGTTGAAACTATATGGTCATGGATATGCAGGCGCTGTTTGATGTGAAGCCCGAGGGAATGAAGATGGACAAGAATTACAAGAGCTATGCTATAAAAGTTATCGAGAGTATATTCAAAAATCTGCATTTGAGTAAAGCAAATAGAACTGTATATATGCATGTAATGTCTCCACAATTCGATTCATTGAAAAAGACAGCAGTGGTGATGTGTTTCTTAAACAACAATTTTCGTGTTGAGCAGTTTGCAGTAGGGGCCACCATTAAAAGACAAAAATGGGTTACGCAGTGTATGCAATTTTATATTAAGGACAACGTTTACAACTTGTGAAGTAACATGTAGTTAATTGAATATGGATTTTTTTTTAATTGAAAAGGAAACAAAATAGACTTGTATGGAGCATATGTATCCGAGAGACAGAGGCAACAAATGATAGCTGGATGAAAACGTCACATCTATACTGACGTCGTGGGAGGTACGTCGTACACCTGTAGGTGGACAGCGAATATAATCTGCTGTATCCCGGTAGCAGGAAACCTGATACGATTCCCTGGACGACCTCTGGTAACGCCACAGGGAACTTCAAACAAGACAGGGGGGCAGAGATTGCCTGTCTGTTTAGTGAAAGGGAATGCACGGAAAATATTCAGAGCGATAGTTGAACAGAGACGAGAAGGAAATGTGATTGTAAGGCATAGGCTTGAGTGTGACAATGTTATTGTGCTGGCTGGAGTGTTCTCTTCTTGTTTGCCCCCAGTGTGCACGACTAGCCCCAGTGCTCATAGCTCCTGCTTTACTGGATATCTCAGGGAGTCATACCCTGCTCTTTGGGGCCAGTCACCCAGGGGTAGCGTCTTTTTTAGTAATCAGGAAAGTCCTCAGTCCCGGGTTTGAACCTCACAATCACTTAAATTTTGAATAAGAATCATCAGCATTGGTGTCTGAAGACTTCCAGCATAAGGTGTCACCCTCTTTCAGCCAACAGCCTTTCCAAAGAGGGCGGATATTGAACAGGTAATTCAGTACTATGTAAGAGTCATGGAGGGACTGAAACGCAATCGTAGGGGAAAAAGTAGAAGAAAGGGTTACATGAGAATATGTACTTGATAATAGGAATAGGAGAGAAGAAAGGCCAGTTAAGTTCTACAGTAAATTTATCCTCGAATTAGCTGGTATAGTCTGTTCAAAAATCACTAGACGAGGGGGTATATTTGGAAAAGAATCGAAATATGGGAGGTTTAAAGTCACACCATATTATTGTCAGGGAAACATTTTGAAACCAGATACTGGGCTGTAAAGCATACCCAGGAGTAGATACAGAGTCATAACAATTTAGCAGTGATTAAGAGTAGGCTGAATTTTATGAGACTTGTCAGGAGCCATCGATGTACAAAGAAGTGGAATACAGTAGTACTAAGGAAAGAAGAGATGTGATTTACGTTCTCTGAGGCTACAGATACTGCAATAATAAGCAGCTCAATAGGTAGTTCAGTTGAAGAGGAATGGATATCTTTAACAACGACAGTAACAGAAGTTGGAAAGAAAAACGTAGGTACAAAGAAGCTAACTGCGAAGAAACCATGGAAAACATAAGAAATCCTTCAGTTGATCAATCAAATAAAGAAGTTCAAAAATATTCAGGAAAATTCAGTAATAGAGAAATATGTTACTTAGGAATTAAATGAATAGGAAATGCAGAGAAGCTAAGGCAAAATGGCTGCACGAAAAATGTGAAGAAATCAAAGAAGAAATGATTCTTGGGACGACTGACGCAGCATATAGAAAAGTCAAAGCAATCTTCCACGGAATTAAAAGCAAGCGTGGTAACATTAAGAGCACAATGGGAATTCCAGTGTTAAATACAGAGGCGAGATCTGATAGTTGGAAGGAGCACACTGAAGGCCTCTCTGATTGCAGCAACTTGTCCTATGGCATGACAGAAGAACAAGCAGGAGTCAGTATGGAAAATATTGGTGTTTAGAATCAGATTTTAAAAGCGCTTTGGAAAATTTAAAATCAAAGAAGGCAGAAGGTATAGACAACATTCAATCAGAAGTTCTAAAACCACTGGGGGAGGTGGAAAAAGGTCTATTCTCACTGGCGTGTAGAATGTATGAGTCTGTCAATATACAATCTGACTGAGAGAAATATAATAATCACGATTTGGGAGACTGCAAGAGCAGAGAAGCATGAGAATTATCGCACAATCAGCTTAACAGCTCAAGCATCCCAGTTGCTAAGAAGGATAACACACAGGAGAATGGAAAAGAAAATTGAAGTTCCGTAACGTTCATAGGATTTGTGGTCCTGGCAAAAGCGTTGGGCAATATCAAATGTTGCAAGATGTTTGAAATTCTGAGAAAAATACGGGTAAGCCAGAGGAGAAATCGAGTAATTTGCAATATGTACAGGAGGAAAGAAGGTAAAATAAGGGTGGAAGACCAAGAACGAAGCACTCGGGTTAGAAAGGGTGTCAGACAGAGATGTAATCTTTCGCCTCTACTGTTCCATCTATATACCGAGGAAGCGATGATGGAAATAATGGAAAGATTGAAGTGGAATTAAAAGTCAGGGTGAAATGATGACTGATTCTCTCGGTGACAGTGAAGAAGAATTACAGGGTTTGCTGAATGGAATGAACAGTGTAATGAGTACAGAATATGGAATCAGAGTAAATCAAAGAAAGGCGAAATTTATAGAAGCAGTAGAAGTGAAAACAGCGAGAGACTTAGCATCGTGACTGATGATCAGTAATTAGATCGAGTTAAGGTGTTACGCAACGTAGGCAGCAAAGAAACCCATGACGATCAAAGCAAGGACGACGTCAAATTCACACTAGCACTGCCAAAAAGGGAATCGTGCTTACCTGGCTTCTGCTGGTGGCTCACTGAGTAGACGGATGACTTCGTTGACTTCTTGTGGGTACTCGAGCACAGCGTCCGCCCAGCCCCGCGTGGCCATCACCTGCAGGTGGTGCTTTATGAAGGCGACGGCAGCCCTGGTGGCGTCCGGGCACGAGTGCCTCACTGCCCTGACGGCCGTCGCCGCTGCGGTCTCGACGGCCAACTGCGAGATCAGCTGCCGCTCGCAGGCAGCCTTCAGGGCCGACAAGCCGTATTTCTCGGCCGCCGCCAGCAGCTGGGGGGCCGTGTCTGGCAGCTGGGGAGCCTGCAGGGTATACGTGTAGGCCACCAGGAGCCTCAGCACCGGGCCCTCCACGTCGTCGATGCTCACCTGGCCGCAGCTGGCCTCCAGCATGCCGTGCGCGAACATCGCTGCGAACACGGGGCTCGCGGCTGCCAACACGGCCCTGTGAGCCGCCACCCTCGTCTCGCCCGCCACCAGCGTCACCAGGGCGCCTTCACCCCCGTCTAGCAGGGCGGCCAGGGCCTCGGTTGTGGTGTTCTGAACCTCCGTAACTGCCGACATGGTGGGTGGTCCTGAAACACAGTGCCACTGAGCAGCCCTCGCACTGCACCCTCAACACTTGTACGAGGTACATGCAGACCTGTATGAAACAACAACTGTGAAAGTGTTGTCCACCCTAAATCAATTGGAACGTCACCAGTTTCCTTAAAATGACATGGGTCCGTACTGCTTCGTGATCACCTAAGGTTTGTAACTACCAGCGTGGTACTATGATAGACTGCTTTCACCTTCTAAAAATGTTATCGTTCTCAGTGAAAACATGGTTTATTTATGTCATAGCAAAAAAAATGGCAAAGCAACAAACTTCTTTCAGCACTACAGTTACATGAGTTATATTTAAATCCAAGCTCGTGGCACCTCTAACAAAAATTTTCTTCCTCCTTATCTCAGGTTCCACAGATCAGTGACACCTCATCAGAAGCAATGTACATGTAATCCAGAAATCAGTTTCCAAGGAGAATATCTCAGGGTAGCCACGATTAAACTTGACCGGCCACCATGGCCGAGCGGTTCTAGTCGCTTCAATCTGGAACCGCGCGCCTGCTACGGTCGCAGGTTAGAATCCTGCCTCTGGCATCGATATTTTTTTTTTTCCGGGGTTTAAGGGCGCTCAACTACTGAGGTCATTAGCGCCCAGTCACCGTTGTTAGAGCACATGGAATCTAGTAAAACTCAAGGGGAGGGGGGGGGGACACCAGAAAGACCTGACAAAGATGCAGATAAAATAAGTAAAAAGGTTTTTGGACAAGCCAGTCAAAGTTATAAAACGCAGAACACGAGCAGCTGCTCGAGCTTCATCAGCTAAAATATCTGGTAGAGTAGATGGCAGGGACAGGACAACACGAGATTGATTAAAGCGGAGACACAACAATAAAACATGGCACACTGTTAATGCCTGACCACAAGGGCACTGCGGGGCTGGGTCACCGGAGAGCAGGTAGCGGTGGCTAAACCGGCAATGCCCAATCCGCAACCTGGTCAGAAGGACCTCCTCTCGCCGAGATGGTCGGGAGGAGGTTGTCCAAGCAGTTGGGAGCGGTTTTACTGCCCAGAGCTTGTTTCCTTGGAGGGATGACCAAGCATCCCACAACAACGACACAAGCCTCTTACAAACATCCCCAGGAACGTCAGATGACGGGACACAATGGGAGGCTGGCCGAGGCAGGAGGACTGCAGCTTTGGCTGCAGCATCCGCAGCCTCATTCCCAGGCACTCCTACATGTCCGGGAACCCACAGAAAGCTGACAGGAGAATCATTATCAGCGAAAGAATGGAGGGACTGCTGTATCTGTTGAACCAAGGGATGGACCGGATAGGGAGCTCCAAGGCTCTGAAGAGCACTGAGTGAGTCAGAGCAGAGTACATACGATGAATGGCGGTGGCGGCGGGCATACTGAACGGCCTGATGGAGAGCAAAAAGCTCGGCCGTAAAGCTCGAACATTGGTCGAGGAGCCGGTATTTAAAGGTGGCAGTCCCGACGACAAAGGCACAGCCGACACCATCGTCAGTTTTGGAGCCATCGGTGTAAATATAGGTGTGACCGGCAAGTCGAGCACGAAGTTCGACAAACCGTGAGCAATACACTGCAGCCGGAGTACCCTCCTTCGGGAGTGAGCTGAGGTCGAGATAAATATGAACCAGAGCCTGGAGCCAAGGTGGTGTCAGGCTCTCACCCAATCTGAAGGTGGTAGGGAGGGCAAAATCCAATTGTCGAAGCAGGCGACGGAAGCGGACTCTGGGGGGCAGCAGGGCAGACACATACAACCCGTACTGACGGTCGAGAGAATCGGCAAAGAAGGACTGGTAAGAGGGGTCTTCGGGCATAGACAACAGCCGGCAGGCATACCGACACAGCAGTATGTCGCGCCGGTAGGTCTATGGTAGTTCGGCAGCTTCAGCATAAAGACTCTCGACAGGACTAGTGTAGAAGGCTCCGGTCGCAAGACGTAACCCCCGATGGTGGATGGAGTTGAGACGGCGTAAGAGGGATGGCCGAGCAGACAAAGATCCCATAATCCAGCTTCGATTGGGCTATGGACCGATACAAGCGAAGCAGGACAGTGCGATCTGCTCCCCAAGATGAACGACTAAGAACTCTGAGGACATTAAGGGAACGTGTACAACGGGCCGCCAAATAAGAGACATGCAGAGACCAACACAGTTTCCTGTCCAACGTGAGCCCTAGAAACTTAGTTGTTTCCACAAATGGGAGAACAACGGGACCGAGATGTAAGGATGGCGGAAGGAACGCTTTATATCGCCAAAAGTTGATACAAACCGTCTTCTCTTCAGAGAACCGGAAGCCATTTGCCATGCTCAGTGAGTATAGGCTGTCTAGACAACGCTGAAGGCAGCGCTCCAGGAGGCATGTTCTCTGGGCACTGCAGTAGATCGCGAACAAAGAGAGAGCCTGAGACATTAGGTGGAATGCAATCCATAATTGGATTGATCGCGATGGCAAAAAGGGCTACGCTCAAGACGGAGCCCTGAGGCGCTCCTTTCCCTGGAGGAAGACGTCGGACAATACGGAACCCACACGTACCCTAAACTTTCGATCCGTTAAAAAGGAATCAATAGAAAGGGGCAGGAGACCGCGTAGGCCCCACCTGTGCATAGTGCGGAGGATACCTCCTCCACAACAGGTATCATAAGCCTTCTCCAAATCGAAGAACACGGCTACCGTTTGGCGCCTTCGCAAAAAGTTGTTCATGATGAATGTCGACAAGGTCACAAGGTGGTCAACAGCGGAGTGACGGCGACGAAAGCCGCATTGGACACTGGTAAGCAGCCGTCGAGATTCAAGAATCCAAACTAACCGAGCATGAACCATGCACTCCATCACCTTACAGACACAGCTTGTAAAAGAAATGGGGCGGTAACTAGAAGGAAGGTGTCTATCCTTCCCGGGTTTGGGTATAGGAACAATGACGGCGTCACTCCAACGCATGGGGACCTGACCTTCGGTCCAGACGCGATTGTAGGTACGAAGAAGGAAGCTTTTGCCCGCCGGAGAAAGGTGTGCCAGCATCTGAACGTGAATGGCATCCGGCCCCGGAGCAGAGGACCGGGACAGTGCAAGCGCACGTTCGAGTTCCCGCATAGTAAAGGGGGCATTATAGGTTTCCAGATTCAGCGAGTGGAAGGAAGGTCGCCGAGCCTCTTCTGCCTCTTTCCTGGGAAGGAAGGCACCCTAATGGGCGGAGCTTGAAACCTCCGCGAAAAACCGGCTGAAGGCGTTGGAGACAGCCACAGGATCAACGAGGACCTCATTACCTGAGGTCAGGCCAGGTACTGAGGAGTGAGCCTTAATGCCCGACAGCCGGCGCAGGCCACCCCATACGACAGAAGAGGGAGTAAAACTGTTAAAGGAGCTGGTGAAAGAGGCCCAACAAGCTTTTTTGCTGTCTTTGATGACTCTACGGCATTGCGCTCGGAGTCGTTTGTATCCAATACAATTCGCCAACGTAGGATGGCGGCGAAAGGTGCGTAAAGCACGTCGTCGAGCACAGATAGCGTCTCTACAAGCCTCGTTCCACCAGTGGACTGAAACGCGACGTGAAGAAGAGGTAGTACGAGGAATGGAACGTTCGGCAGCATTGAGGTACAGCCGTGAGGTATTCGACCTGACTGTCACAACTGAGAAAATCGTGGTCCGGAAAGGTCGCCACGGAGGAGTAAAGTCCCCTGTCAGCTTTCGGTATGCTCCAGCTCGAAGGACGTGGGGATGGGGTGTGGTGCAGGAGACGAACGACACAGGGGAAGTGGTCGCTCGAACAGGTGTCAGAAACGACATACCACTCGAACCGACGGGCAAGAGTGGTAGAACAGATTGAGAGGTCCAAGTGGGAGTAGGCATGAGTAGAGTCCAAGAGGTAAGTCATGGCGCCAGTATTGAGGCAGACAAGATTGAGATGGTTGAAGACATCCACCAAGAGTGAGTCTCTTTGACAGGATGCAGGAGAGCCCCAAAGGGGATGATGGGCATTGAAGTCGCCAAACAATAAAAACGGCGGGGGAAGCTGAACGATCAGGTGCATCATGTCAGCCCGACTAACAGCAGATGACGATGGAGAGTAGATGGTACAAACTGAAAAAGTAAAAGCAGAAAGAGTTATACGAACAGCTATTGCTTGGAGTGGGGTGGTCAATGGGATGGGATGGTAATAGACATCGTCCCGAACGAGCAACATAACCCCGCCATGAGCTGGGATACCGTCCACAGGGGTGAGGTCATTCTGCTCCGAGGTATAGTGGGTAAAGGCAATACGGTCAGTCGGGCGCAACTTGGTTTCCTGGAGACCAAGGACGAGCGGACAGTGCAGGCGGAGGAGCAGTTGTAATTCCTCCCGATTAGATCGAATACCTCTTATGTTCCAATGTAACAAGGCCATCGCTAGTCAAAAAAGAGGGGGAACGAGACGGAGGAAGAGCTGGTCACCTCGACGGCCGCGGAGGGCCAGGTTTCGAGGGAACAACGCTACAACCGGCGGGAGGCGGATCCTGTTCCATCGAGTTGTCGCCAGCTGCGGCCGCTGTCCCTGGTTGTGTAGGAGGGGCAGCATCATTTGCCGACGAGAGGCCAGCTGAGCGCCTGGCAGCAGAGCGTTCCGGCGAAACTGAGGACGGCCGGGAGCAGTGACTCACGGATGGAGCGTCAGACGAAACGCGCCGGGGTGGAGAGGGGGATAGAGACTTTTTCTTGGAGGCCTTCTTGGAAGTCTGAAGAGGCACAGGGATGGTGAGCTGGACCCGAAGAAGGTCCTCACGCGCGGGGTCCGTTTTGGAACGCCGGACCTCGGAAGCTGGGGTCCGGAACGTTTCCCCGATGGACGCCTGAGAAGAGGATCGCTTCTCAGGCGGCGGGGGGGGGGGGAGAGGAGGAGGAGGAGGAAGGGTGGCCCCTGGGGCCGGGGGCCATGGGGGAGGAGGATTTGGAAGGGAGGGATTTGGGAGGCAGAGACCCCGGATGGGGGGAGGAGGTGGAGGGGGGACAGGATAGGGGTGTGGATACTGCGGAAGGAGTGGACACAACTGAGGCAAACGAAGTGGTCAATGGCACGGGATGGAGGTGGTCATACTTCTTCCTGGCCTCAGAATAAGAGAGCCAATCCAAAGTTTTGAGTTCTTGTATCTTCTTCTCCTTCTGATATGTGGGGCAGTCTGAGGATCTAGGCGAGTGGATGCCAGGACAATTAACGCACCGAGGTGGTGGGGTGCATGTATGTTCCTCACAAAGAGGACGTCCACAATCGACACAAAGGGGCTCAGCCTCACACCGTGACGACATGTGCCCAAAGTGCAAACACCGAAATCAGCGCATAGGAGGCGGGACGCAAGGTCGCACGTCGCACCGGTAGCACATCACCTTTACCTTCTCCGGGAGAACGTCCCCCTCGAAGGCGAGGATAAAGGCCCCGGTGTCGATGCGATGGTCTTTGGGGCCGTGCTGGACTCGCCGGACGAAATGCACGCCTCGGCGCTCGAGGTTGGCCCTGAGCTCCTCATCAGATTGCAGCAGGAGGTCACGACGAAAAATAACCCCGTGCGTCCTATTTAGTGCCAGGCGCGAGACAATGGACACTGGGATGTCCCCTAGGCGGTCGCACGCCTGGAGCGCCGCCGACTGTGTGGCGGAGATGGTCTTGATAAAAAACGGACCCCGAACGCATCTTACTGAAAGCCTCGATTTCCCCGAAGATGTCCTCAATGTGCTGAACAAAGAACATGGGCTTGGAGGTGGCGAACGTCCCCCCCATCGGTTCGAGAACAGACCAAATAGCGGGGGAAGTACTTCGCCCCAAGCCGGCGGGCCTGTCCCTCCTCCCAGGAAGTGGCCAAGGGGGGAAAGGGCAGGAGAACCAGAACTAGAAACAGTACCTTTCCTTTTGAAAGACTCGGCCGCAGAGCGACCTGATACGTGTTGACGTTTCATCTGCGAAACGTCCGCCCCGATACCACCCACTCCGACCAGGGGCTCTCCCCACGGGCGCCACCCAGCCTTAGCAAGGGCCACCTGGCAGGATGACCGTTGCCGGGAGTCCTGATGCCCCAAGGAGACGGGCATCTACTCCTTGGCCGACGTGGGGAGGGTGCAGCTCAGGTATCGGCAGTACGATCCCTGTGTTGTCAGGGGGCTACAACCTAGAGGGTACATGACGACCCCACCACAACGGGCTGGCTACTGTGCTGGATTTCTGGTCCATCATGATCGTAGGTGCAGATGGGGACGCACTACGGGCGTAACTTGTACAACCCATCAGGCGTTTAGGCCCAATTTGAGGAACAGTGGGTACGCGACAACGCCGGTACAACGCTGAGTGCCAAGGTCTTAGTGCACTGAGGACCAGTGTTACACCTCGCAAGGCGTCCTTCCCCAAAAGGCTCGTACTTCTGTAGAATTTTGAAAAATGGAGGTCAAACCCCAAGGGGGACCATCACATGGAAGGCCGAAACGGTTGAAACTCCTTTTAGTCGCCTATTACGACAGGCAGGAATACCTCGGGCCTATTCTTACCCCGGACCTGCAGGGGGGTCTGGCATCAATGTGTGTGATGTCCTTAGGTTAGTTAGGCTTAAGGAGTTCTAGGTTCTATTGGACTGATGACCTCCGATGTTAAGTCCCATAGCGCTCAGAGCCATTTGAACCGTTTAGAACCACTGTAAGAGTCTAAATTCATTGGTATGTTTAACTCTCCTTTGAAGAGATTGATATCTGCGTCTTCCTTCTTAAGAAAAAGATGCAGCGGCCACCTCCGTGGTAAAGAATGCTGCATAATACAATCATAAATCATGTCGCCATTTTATCCGAATGTTGCAAGCTATGGTGTACCCAGGTATTTCCAGGTTGAGGAGTTTAGGAATCAAACTCGTTGCCTCCATTTCCAGAATGGGCTCGATGTGGATCGAGATGCCGAGGCAGTGCTGTACAGAGCGTAGCGCTGGAGGTACCTCAGGGTCGCAGGCCAACACGTACACTGCAGTCTTTTGGAAGCCACCCGACCAACCCGAGTCTTGCTTTCCCATCCCTCGTTAGTTAATTGTACACTTGTTTCCGTTTTATATTGCTTTGTCGTTTTTATGCACTCAATGTTATAGGCTCAAAACTTTGGACACTGGCGTTGTAATCGCATAATGAACGACTTTTCACTGTTGTTTACAGGTATTGTTACCGTATTTTCCTACATCAAAGTGCTGCTGCATGTCAATAAACGAAGTGGTAAAAGCAGTAAAGCCGTTTACATTTCCATACAGTCTTCGAGCATCGACATGTTCCTCGTCTAAGAAACAGATGTCATTGTCTTATAAATCTTTAATGTATCCTGAGATCAGTGGTGTAGTATTCAACTTTATTGTGACACTCTCGGTGCGACTGTAGTTTACTCTGAGCTTTCGCAGATTCTTTCACTCAAACGGTTTTCTAAGTAATCACAAATTTGCCAAGATACTGAGCTGGATCGTGTCTGAATTATTAGTAGACAGAGAGCCATGGTCCCGATCACCTTCAGCATATTTTGGAGACACAATTTTCGTACGTGTCTGCGCCATGTAACCGGCAGAGAAACGTGCGTGAAATGCAAGTAGTGGACTGGATATGCAGGGCGCGGCGGTGAGACACTCTGGACTCACATTCGGGAGGACAGTGGTTCGACCACACACCGTGCAGTGGTCTGCAGCAGGTCTGCAGACAGAGGGCGAATGAGTGGACGTGGCTGCTTGTCATTTGTGTCTTCTGCACAGGTTTTCTGTTTGCTGTCCACCCATACAGCTTTTTCTTCATTGGGTCTCTCTCAATACGAGTGCCGTGATGGTGCCCTAGGAGAGGCATGACCTTTAACGTAGCCCTTCATTACCAAATGTTCCACAAATTGCAACAGGTATTTAGCTGTCTGTGTGTCGTTTCCCAGGAAAACCGTGAGGAAGTGGTCTGATTTCATCCATCATTAAAGTTGTTTATAAGCTTTCCAATGAGTACGACGTGCATTAAACTACTTTTCGATATTTATATAATTTCCAATGGTGGTGATGTTTTCTTCTTCAGTGCAATTTCCGTGTGTAGATCACACAAATCAGAAACGATTTCACAGTGCCATCAATTTGGAATCATTACAGTCGTCTCATCAGTATTAATTGCAGACTTCTTTATTCTTTTTCCATCCAAATTCGAAATTAATCAGCAAAAGCACTCGACGCCCTCTTGAAGGTTTTTTATTAATAAGAAAACATTTGACTGAACTTTTGATATTAATGTATCACTTTCTTCCACCCCTCAGAGGCGTTTTTGATGTGATGGGGCCTTCCACTGTAATTCCACATGTCTGATGGCATCTGGTCTTTATCAACAAACTGGTCCAGAAATAGACAAATAATCGACGAAACTAGTTTTTCAGACAGTATTTTCTGAATAGACAGCGAACCATGATCCAATATTTCTAAGACAATTTTTCGTACTCTGGATAGATTGTTAGATAACAATGTCTTTCTTCGTTTTTCTTAAGAGGGGACTTCTTTCCACATCGTTGATTAAAATGAAAATTGCAACTCATAATCTCTGGTTCAGGAAATAAATTTGCAGCTGATTGGAATGGACATTAGCAATTTCCAGAGTCATTATGAGAGAAGCAGGGTTCCATCTGAGCACATTTTTATTTGTTAAGTAATAGTAAATATTAGGACTATATAGTATGTCTCAAATAGTGAGATGCATTCTGACTCCTAACATGTACACAATTGTCTTTCATGATTCAAACGAACTGTTAGCAGTGGTGAAATTGCGCTCTGTGCAAAATTCTGCCAGGCAGCTTCCCCTTTCATTCCCTTACTTCAGTTCTTTTCTCCTCCAACTTTTGTTCCGCTTCGTATTGTGCCTATCGATTTCGTGTGCCCCATCACAAGTTTTCATCTCGTTTAACGATCTGACCAATTTCTTTTCTCTCAAAAAGCATTTCCTTAATCTCTTCGTCATTTTCGGAACTAGTTGACGTGCAAGCCAGTACTTCTGTAACTGGTTTGGTTGTGTGTCTGTCCTGGCTGTGGTAACAGCTTCACTGTGCAATTGATAGCTCATTTTTTTTATTTTTCTTTTTTTAAGGGACCAAACAACAAGGTCATCAGTCCCTTGTTTCAAATATGCTCCATTCTGCAAATGGGACAACTCAGTAAAGTCAGAACAATAAAACGGAAAAAGGGAAAAACGAAAAAGGGCAGTCATGTTGTCACTGGTAAAAAACAAAATGAGGGAAGTCGGCAAGAGAACGAACCCAACACTATGCTGAAGCAGCATAGGCAAGACCACCTGTGACTTAAAACGTACAACTGCTATAATGTAGATTTTTTTTTTTTGGTTGGGTTTAAGGGCGCTCAACTGCTGAGGTCATTAGCGCCCAGTCACTGTTGTTAGAGCACATGGAATCTGGTAAAACTCAAGGGGATGGGGGGGGGGGACACCAGAAGGACCTGACAAAGATGCAGACAAAATAAGTAAAAAGATTAAATGTCTTTGGACAAACCAGTTAAAGTTAGAAAACGCAGAATACGAGCAGCTGCTCGAGCGTCATCAGCTAAAACATCTGGTAAAGTAGATGGCAGGGACAGGACAACACGAAATTGACTAAAACGGGGACACGACAATAAAACATGGCGCACTGTTAATGCCTGACCACAAGGGCACTGCGGGGCTGGGTCACAGGAGAGCAGGTAGCGGTGGCTAAACCGGCAATGCCCAATCCGCAACCTGGTCAGAAGGACCTCCTCGCGCCGAGATGGTCAGGAGAATGATGTCCAAGCAGTTGGTAGCGATTTTACTGCCCGGAGCTTGTTTCCTTGGAGGGATGACCAAGCATCCCACCACAACGACACAAGCCTCTTACATACATCCCCACGAACGTCGGATGACGGGACACAATGGGAGGCTGGCCGAGGCAGGAGGACTGCAGCCTTGGCTGCAGCATCCGCAGCCTCATTCCCAGGCACTCCTACATGTCCGGGAACCCACAGAAAACTGACAGAACCACCGTTATCAGCGAAAAATGGAGGGACTGCTGTATCTGTTTAATCAAAGGATGGACCGGATAGGGAGCTCCAAGGCTCTGAAGAGCACTGAGTGAGTCACAGCAGAGTACATATGATGAATGGCGGTGGCGGTGGGGATACTGAACGGCCTGATGGAGAGCAAAAAGCTCGGCCATAAAGCTGGAACATTGGTCGAGGAGCCGGTATTTAAATGTGGCGGCCCCGACGACAAAGGCACAGCCGACACCATCGTCAGTTTTTGAGCCATCGGTGTAAATAAAGGTGTGACCGGCAAGTCGAGCACGAAGTTCGACAAACCTGCAGCCGGAGTACCCTCCTTCGGGAGTGAGCTGAGGTCGAGATAAATATGAACCGGAGCCTGGAGCCAAGGTGGTGCCGGGCTCTCACCCTCTCTGAAGGTGGTAGGGAGGGCAAAATCCAATTGTCGAAGCAGGCGACGGAAGCGGATTCCGGGGGGGCAGCAGGGCAGACACATACAACCCGTACTGACGGTCGAGAGAATCGGCGAAGAAGGACTTGTAAGAGGGGTGGTCGGGCATAGACGACAGCCGGCAGGCATACCGACACAGCAGTACGTCGCGCCGGTAGGTCAACGGTAACTCGGCAGCTTCAGCATAAAGACTCTTGACAGGACCAGTGTAGAAGGCTCCGGTCGCAAGACGTATCCCCCGATGGTGGATGGAGTTGAGCCGGCGTAAGAGGGACGGCGAAGCGGACGAGTAGACGAAGCTCCCATAATCCAGCTTCGATCGGACTATGGACCGATACAAGCGAAGCAGGACAGTGCGATCCGCTCCCCAAGATGAACCGCTAAGAACTCTGAGGACATTAAGGGAACGTGTACAACGGGCCGCCAAATAAGAGACATGTGGAGACCAACACAGTTTCCTGTCCAACGTGAGCCCTAGGAACTTAGTTGTGTCCACGAATGGGAGAACAACGGGACCGAGATGTAAGGATGGCGGAAGGAACGCTTTATATCGCCAAAAGTTGATACAAACCGTCTTTTCTTCAGAGAACCGGAAGCCATTTGCCATGCTCAGTGAGTATAGGCTGTCTAGACAACGCTGAAGGCAGCGCTCCAGGAGGCATGTTCTCTGGGCACTGCAGTAGATCGCGAAGTCATCGACAAAGAGAGAGCCTGAGACATTAGGTGGAATGCAATCCATAATTGGATTGATCGCGATGGCAAAAAGGGCTACGCTCAAGACGGAGCCCTGAGGCACTCCGTTCTCCTGGAGGAAGACGTCGGACAATACGGAGCCCACACGTACCCTAAACTTTCGATCCGTTAAAAATGAATCAATAAAAAGGGGCAGGCGACCGCGTAGGCCCCACCTGTGCATAGTGCGGAGGATACCTCCTCTCCAACAGGTATCATAAGCCTTCTCCAAGTCGAAGAACACGGCTACCGTTTGGCGCCTTCGCAAAAAGTTGTTCATGATGAATGTCGACAAGGTCACAAGGTGGTCAACAGCGGAGCGGCGGCGACGAAAGCCGCATTGGACATTAGCAAGTAGCCGTTGAGATTCAGGAATCTAGACTAACCGAGCATTAACCATGCGCTCCATCACCTTACAGACACAGCTTGTAAAAGAAATGGGGCGGTAACTAGAAGGAAGGTGTCTATCCTTCCCGGGTTTGGGTATAGGAACAACAACGGCGTCACGCCAACGCATGGGGACTTGACCTTCGGTCCAGACGCGATTGTAGGTACGAAGAAGGAAGCTTTTGCCCGCCGGAGAAAGGTGTGCCAGCATCTGAACGTGAATGGCATCAGGCCCCGGAGCAGAGGACCGGGACAGTGCAAGCGCACGTTCGAGTTCCCGCATAGTAAAGGGGGCATTATAGGTTTCCAGATTCAGCGAGTGGAAGGAAGGTCGTCGAGCCTCTTCTGCCTCTTTCCTGGGAAGGAAGGCAGGATGGTAAAGGGCGGAGCTTGAAACCTCCTCGAAAAAGCGGCCAAAGGCGTTGGAGACAGCCACAGGATCAACAAGGACCGCATTATCTGAGGTCAGGCCAGGTACCGAGGAGTGGGCCTTAATGCCAGACAGCCGGCGCAGGCTACCCCAAACGACGGAAGAGTGAGTAAAACTGTTAAAGGAGCCGGTGAAAGAGGCCCAACAAGCTTTTTTGCTGTCTTTGATGACTCTACGGCATTGCGCTCGGAGTCGTTTATATTCAATACAATTCGCCAACGTAGGATGGCGGCGAAAGGTGCGTAAAGCACGTCGTCGAGCACGGATAGCGTCTCTACAAGCCTCGTTCCACCAGGAGACGGAAACGCGACGTGAAGAAGTACTACGAGGAATGGAACGTTCGGCAGCATTGATGATAACAGCCGTGAGGTATTCGACCTGACTGTCACAACTGGGAAAATCGTGGTCCGGAAAGGTCGCCAGGGATGAGTAAAGTCCCCAGTCAGCTTTCGGTATGTTCCAGCTCGAAGGACGTGGGGATGGGGTGTGGTGCAGGAGACGAACGACACAGGGGAAGTGGTCGCTCGAATAGGTGTCAGAAAGGACATACCACTCGAACCGACAGGCAAGAGTGGTAGAACAGATCGAGAGGTCCAAGTGGGAGTAGGCATGAGTAGAGTCCAAGAGGAAAGTCAGGGCGCCGGTATTGAGGCAGACAAGATTGAGATGGTTGTAGACATCTGCCAAGAGTGAGCCTCTTGGACAGGATGCAGGAGAGCCCCAAAGGGGATGATGGGCATTGAAGTCGCCAAACAATAAAAACGGTGGGGGAAGCTGAACGATCAGGTGCATCATGTCAGCCCGACTAACAGCAGACGACGGTGGAGTGGAGATGGTACAAACTGAAAAAGTAAAAGCAGAAAAAGTAATGCGGACAGCTATTGCTTGGAGTGGGGTGGTCAATGGGATGGGATGGTAATAGACGTCGTCCCGAATGAGCAACATGACCCCACTATGAGCTGGGATACCGTCCACAGGGGTGAGGTCATACCGCTCCGAGGTATAGTGGGTAAAGGCAATACGGTCAGTCGGGCGCAACTTGGTTTCCTGGAGTCCAAGGACGAGCGGAGAGTGCACGCAGAGGAGCAGTTGTAATTCCTCCCGATTAGATCGAATACCTCTTATGTTGCAATGAAACAACGCCATCGCTAGTCAAAAAGTCGGGGGAACGAGACGGGGGAAGAGCTGGTCACCTCGACGGCCGCGGAGGGCCAGGTTGCGAGGGAACAACGCTACAACCGACGGGAGGCGGATCCGGTTCCATCGACTCGTCGGCAGCTGCGGCCGCTGTCCCTGGTTGTGTAGGAGGGGCAGCATCATTTGCCGACGAAAGGCCAGCTGAGCGCCTGGCAGCAGAGCGTCCCGGCGAAACTGAGGACGGCCGGGAGCAGCGACACACGGATGGAGTGTCAGTCGAAACGCGCCGGGGTGGAGAGGGGGATAGAGACTTCTTCTTGGAGTCCTTCTTGGAAGGCCGAGGAGGCACAGGGATGGTCGGCTGGACCCGAAGAAGGTCCTCACGCGCGGGGTCCGTTTTGGAACGCCGGACCTCGGAAGCCGGGGTCCGGAACGTTTCCCCAATGGACGCCTGAGAAGAGGATCGCTTCTCAGGTGGCGTGGGGGGAGAAGGAGGAGGAAGGCTGGCCCCAGGGGCAGAGGGGGTGGGGGCCACGGGGGAGGAGGATTTGGAAGGGAGGGATTTGGGAGGCGGAGGCAGAGCCCTCTGATGGGCGGAGGAGGCGGAGGGGGGACAGGAGAGGGGTGAGGATACCGCGGAAGGAGTGGACACAACTGAGGCAAACGAAGTGGTCAATGGCACGGGATGGAGGCGGTCGTACTTCTTCCTGGCCTCAGAATAAGACAGCCGATCCAAAGTTTTGATTTCTTGTATCTTCTTCTCCTTCTGATATGCGGGGCAGTCTGAGGATCTAGGCGAGTGGACGCCAGGACAATTAACGCACCGAGGTGGTGGGGTGCATGTATGTTCCTCACAAAGAGGACGTCCACAATCGACACAAAGGGGCTCAGCCTCACACTGTGACGACATGTGCCCAAAGTGCAAACACCGAAAACAGCGCATAGGAGGCGGGACGTAAGGTCGCACATCGCACCGGTAGCACATCACCTTTATCTTCTCCGGGAGAACGTCCCCCTCGAAGGCGAGGATAAAGGCCCCGGTGTCAATGCGACGGTCTTTGGGGCCGCGCTGGACTCGCCGGACGAAATGCACGCCTCGGCGCTCCAGGTTGGCCCTCAGCTCCTCATCAGATTGTAGCAGGAGGTCACGATGAAAAATAACCCCCTGCGTCCTATTTAGTGCCAGATGTGGGACAATGGAGACTGGAATGTCCCCTAGGCGGTCGCACGCCTGGAGCGCCGCCGACTGTGTGGCGGAGGTGGTCTTGATAAGAACGGACCCTGAACGCATCTTGCTGAGAGCCTCGATTTCCCCGAAGATGTCCTCAATGTGCTGAACAAAGAACATGGGCTTGGAGGTGGCGAATGTCCCCCCATCGGTTCGAGAACAGACCAAATAGCGGGGGAAGTACTTCGCTCCAAGCCGGCGGGCCTGTCCCTCCTCCCATGGAGTGGCCAAGGGGGAAAGTGCAGGAGAACCAGAACTAGAAACGGTACCTTTTCTTTTGAAAGACTCGGCCGCAGAGTGACCTGATACGTGGTGACGTTTCGTTTGCGAAACGGCCGCCCCGATACCACCCACTCCGACCAGGGGCTCTCCCCACGGGTGCCACCCAGCCGCAGCAAGGGCCACCTGGCAGGATGACCATTGCCGGGAGTCCTGATGCCCCAAGGAGACGGGCATCTACTCCTTGGCCGACGTGGGGAGGGTGCAGCTCAGGTATCGGCAGTACGATCCCTGTGTTGTCAGGGGGCTACAACCTAGAGGGTACATGACGACCCCACCACAACGGGCTGGCTACTGTGCTGGATTTCTGGTGCCATGGAAAGTCCATCATGATCGCTGGTGCAGATAGAGACGCACTATGAGCGTAATTTGGACAACCCAAAAGGCGTTTAGGCCCAATTTGAGTAATAGTGGGTATGGTGACAACGCCGGTGCAATGCTGAGTGCCAAGGTCTGAGTGCACTTAGGACCAGTGGTACACCACGTAAGGTGTCCTTCCCCAAAAGGCTCGTACTTCTGTAGAATTTTGAAAAATGGAGGTCAAACCCCAAGGGGGACCATCACATGGAAGGCCGAAACGGTTGAAACTCCTTTTAGTCGCCTCGTACGACAGGCAGGAATACCTCGGGCCTATTCTTACCCCGGACCCGCAGGGGGAGCTATAATGTAGAAAGTACGTATGGGAATAGAAAGACTAACCAAGCCTTAAAAAAAAAGGTAAAAACAGAGTAAAAGGGGAAGAAGAGGATTTCGGTCAGGGAGGTGAGTCAGGAATCTCCGAACACTGCTTACAGTGGGAGACACCCAAACACTCACCACCCTGCCCCAACACCAGAGAGAGATTAAAACCTTAAAACTGAGAATAAAAACCACTTTCCCGGAGGAAACGGAGAACCAGAGAGACCATCCAGGAATCG
Organism: Schistocerca cancellata; assembly: GCF_023864275.1. NCBI lineage: Eukaryota > Metazoa > Arthropoda > Insecta > Orthoptera > Acrididae > Schistocerca > Schistocerca cancellata. The sequence continues at coordinate 101,516,200 of NC_064636.1, read as the reverse complement.
TCAGCCAATATCCAAGGTAAAGTGTGGGGGAGTCTGTACTTAACACGCAGAGCCAAAAGAAGGGAGCATTCAACCACAACGTGGGCTACTGACTGAAAGGCTCCACAACCACATAGTGGGGGTGGCTCATCACGCAAAAGAAAACCATGGGTCAGCCGAGTATGGCCAAAGCGGAGACGACACAGTGTGGTCGAGTCCTTTCGGGAGATGCGAAAGGAAGAACGCCACGGGCCTGGTGTCACCCTAATTGCACGAAGTTTATTAGACAGGCGAGTAGCCTCCCAAGAATTGGCCCATGACTGTGCGAAGTGGGATTTGATGTGAAGCCGTAAATCCGCTGCAGGAGGGGCTACAGAAAACGGGGGGTAAGTAACCGCTCCCCCAGCCAAATGATCAGCGAGCTCATTACCCGGGATACCCACATGGCCAGAGACCCAAAGGAAGTCAAGAGAACAAGCAGCACGGTGAATATCAGCGAGATGGTCATGGATGGCAGAGACCAAGGGATGGCGCGCAAAACACCGGTCAATAGCAAGAAGGCCACTCATTGAGTCCGTGCATAACAAAACGCGGTTGTGTTTTGACTGTTTAATATAGGTAAGGGCCTGAGAAATTGCCATCAATTCTGCAGTAAACACCCCACATGTAGGTGGCAGCAGATGACTGTTCCAACAGAGGACGTGAAGGCATACCCAACACGATCAGCAGATTTAGAGCCATCAGTGTAAAAAACAACAGCATCCCGAAACTCCCATAAAATTTGGCGGAAAAAGGAACGGAACACCATTGGGGGGATGGAATCTTTCGGACCGCGGCGAAGATCCATCCGAAGTCGAGGCCGAGGAACTAACCAAGGAGGGGTGGAGGGGAGGGAGCGAGGAAGACAGGACAAAGAAGGAAGCTGAAAATCGCGGCAAAGAGACGCAAGGCTCAGCCCAACCGGTAAACACGCCCTCGGGCGGGGGTCGGGTGGGCGACGTCCATGGTCTGGGAGCAGGATAGAATAGGAAGGATGAGTGGGAGAGGAACAGATAGTGAGTGCATAAGACACCAGAAGCTGGGACTGCCGAACAGAAAGGGGGGGGGGGTATCCCAGCTTCAACCAGGAGACTATCAATAGTGCTAGTAGGGAAGGCACCGGTGGCCAAACAGATACCACGATGGTGGACTGGATCCAGCACGTGCAGTGTGGAAGGAGCAGCTGAACCATAAACTTGACAACCATAGACCAAGCGAGACAGAACTAGAGCACGATACTGAGGAGGAGGGAACGGTCCGCACCCCAAGAGGAGTGGGCAAGGAAGCGAAGGACATTGAGTTTACGGAAACATCCTACCTTCTGGAGTCTGATATGGGGCAGCCAAGTGAGCTTGTTGTCGAAAAGAAGACCCAGGAAACGAAACTGTGGGACCACAGGCAATCGTTGTGCAGCGAGATAGAGCTCTGGATCAGGGTGGATCGTAGTACGGCGACAGAAGTCGACCACTCGCGATTTTAAAGGAGAAAATTGAAACCCGTGTGAGAGGGTCCATGCAGAGACACACCGCATGGCTACCTGGAGCTGCCGCTCTGCAGATGCCATCGAGGAGGAACTAATCCAAATGCAGAAATCATCCACATACAGGGCAGGGGCGACCAAGGGACCGACAGAGGCAACAAGTCCATCGATAGCAATGAGGAAAAGACGGACACTCAAGACAGAACCCTGTGGGTTGCCCATCTCCTGGGTCCGTGGAGAACTAAGAGCAGTACCAACTCGAACTCTGAATGACCGAAGGATCAGGAACTGGCGGATAAAAATCGGGAGTGGGCCCCGAAGACCCCACTGATGAAGGGTAAGTAAGATGTGATGGCGCCAGGCCGTGTCATAGGCCTTGCGAAGGTCAAAAAACACTGCAACCATATAGCGGCGCTGGGAAAAAGCCTGCCGAACTGCGGATTCCAAGCGAAGTAAATAATCGATTGAAGACCGTGTCTCTCGAAAGCCACACTGGTAAGGCGACAATAGATCCCGAGATTCGAGGACCCAATTGAGCCGACGAGCTACCATCCGTTCAAGTAACTTACAAACAACATTGGTCAAACTAATTGGCCGATAGCTGTCAACAGATAGGGGGTTCTTACCAGGCTTAAGGACAGGAACCACAATGCTATCCCTCCACTGAGAAGGGAAGTCACCCTGGAGCCAGATATGGTTAAACACCCGAAGAAGATGTTGCCGTTGTTGAGCACTGAGATGTTAAAGCAGTTGGTTATGAATGGAATCTGGGCCAGGGGCCGTATCATGAGAAGAAGATAGAGCAGAAAGAAATTCCCATTCAGTAAAAGGTTTGTTTTAAGATTCTGACTCACAACGGGTGAAACATAAGGTGGAAGATTCAGCCAGCTGTTTGTGATGAAGGAAAGCAGCTGGATAGGAGGCTGACGCTGACACCACTGCAAAATGGGTCGCAAGATGCTCTGCAAGAACTAATGGGTCCGTACAAATGCCATCTGGGAGGTGAAGGCCTGGGAGGGTGGACTGCCGATGGCAACCTTGGAGAGAACGAAGTGTAGCCCATACCCATGACAGAGGGACAGTAGAACCAAGGGAAGAAACGAATAGTTCCCAACATATCCGCTTACTCTGTTTGATTAAATAACAGGCTTTAGCACGAAGGCGTTTCAAGGTAGTAAGGCTGGCTACGGATGGGTGCCTCTTAAAGTGTTGCAAAGCTCGACAGCGATCACGGATGGCAATGGCCGTACTCCACCACGGGACTTGCCAGCGACGAAATGGTCCAGATGAGCGCGGGACAGCAAGGCTAGCAGCGCGAACAATCGAGTCAGACACGTCACGTAGGACGTCATCAATACAACCCGACAAACAGGGAGAAAACTCGACCTGCGCAATGTATAGAGGCCAATCGGCGCGGTGGAAAGAGCAACGAGGTAACCTGTCCATCGGGGAGCGGGAAGGGAGCGTGATACTCAACGGGAAATGGTCACTATTACAAAGGTCGTCGTGTGGCGACCAGTGTAATGAAGGGAGGAGAGAGGGAGAAGAAAGAGAAAGATCAATGGCAGAAAAGGTACCATGACCAGCACTGAAATGAGTAGGGGAGCCATCATTAAGAAGGCACAGGTCGTGGTCTGCAATAAATTGGTCTATAAGAAGACCTCGTCTAGATGGAAAGGCACTGCCCCACAAAGGATGATGAGCATTAAAATCCCCAAGGAGGAGGAAGTTGCTGAAGAAGGGCGGTTAAGGCAGCAGGCGTAAGAGTCCTGTCAGGAGGGAGATAAAGATTGCAAACTGTGACTGCAGAGTCTAAGTGGACCCTAACAGCAACCACTTCCAATGTAGTTTGAAGAGGAATCCACGTGCTAGCAATGTCTGTACGGACCAACGTACAAACGCCACCAGAAGCCCGCAAGGCTCCGACCCGATTTCAACAGAAAACACGGAACCCACGGAGGGTCGGTGAGTGAGCATCAGTAAAATGAGATTCCTGGAGAACCACACAAGCTGCAGAGTAGGACGAAAGAAGGGATTTCAATTCCGGAAGGTGACGATAGTATCCATTACAATTCCATTGGAGAACCACAGAACGATGGTTTAAATGGGGGCTGAACACGCTAAATCCACCCGTCACCGACAAGGAGGGGGCGACATCCATGAACGACAGGTCATAATACGGTTGTAAAGTCGGGGAAGGGACCTCCGGTGACACCAGAGGCTCTTTGTCCCGGGACTTATGTTTCTTCTTCTTTTCAGGCTGAGATCGAGGAGGACTGTGTGGCATAAAGGAGCCAGCTGCAGCAAGATCAGGAACAGAAAGAGACGGGGCGACCTGGGGACTGACAGACCGCGGCTGTCGCGGTCGTCGCGCGGCAGCAGACCTTTGGCCTGGAAGGTGCCGGGAAGCGGCATCCCGGGAGAGGCGCCCTTGACCGGCAGACGCCGAAGGAGTGGGATACTTCTCCGGCTGGGGAGGGGGAGCAGCGACCATAGGAGAAGGTGTGGGAGCCGCAAGGGAGGGGGGGAGGAGAGGGGTCCGGGATGGGGGTAAGGAAGGGGGAGGAAGGGGTGAAGATGTAACCAAGGGGTAACTAGATGTCATGGACACAGGGTGCAGTCGTGCATATTTCTTACGGGCCTCTGTGTAGGTTAAACGATCGAGGGACTTATACTCCTGTATCTTTTTTTCTTTCTTATATACTGGGCAATCTGGTGAACGTGGAGAATGACTACCATGACAATTTACGCATACAGGAGGGGGAACACAGGGACTCCCCTCATGGAGTGGACGTCCAGTCACCACAGAGAGGGTCCTGGGAACAGTGGGAAGACATGTGGCCAAAACGCAAGCACTTAAAACACCTCATAGGAGGTGGGATGTACGGCTTCACATCACAGCGACAGACCATAATCTTTACTTTCTCAGGGAGGGTATCCCCTTCAAAGGCCAGGATAAAGGCACCAGTATCAATACGATTGTCTTTAGGACCCTTCTGAACACGCCGAACAAAGTGAACACCCCGCCGTCCGAGATTGTCCCGAAGTTCCTCATCAGTTTGAAGGATGAGGTCCCTGTGAAAAATCACACCTTGTACCATATTTAGAGACTGGTGAGGGGTAATGGACACAGGAATTGTGCCAAGATGGGTACAGGCACGAAGGGCCGCAGATTGGGCAGCTGAAGCAGTTTTTATCAGCAACGAACCCGACCGCATCTTGCTCAGGGAGTCCACTTCGCCAAACTTGTCTTCAATGTGTTCCACAAAGAATAAAGGTTTGACACTGGTGAAAGTATCTCCATCAGTCCTGGTGCAAAGTAGGTAAAGTGGGAAAGGTTTTGCCCCTAGACGACAGGCCTGACCCTCTTCCCAGGGGGTAGCCATGGAAGGGAAGGCCGAAGGGGCAAGAGAAGCAGCACTTGAGGAATCAGTTCCACGCAGAGAGACGGCCGCAGAAGAATGGCCAGAGTTTTGGACCCGTATGCGTTTCATTTGCATAGCGTCCGCCCTGATACCACTCACTCCGGCAGTCAGAACATCCGCGACAGGAGGGGTCCGTTGAAGCCGAGTCTGGGGGGCGCGGACCACAGATGAAACACTCGACCCGGCGCGGACCGATTAGGGAACGCCCAGCTCCTCCCAGGCATAAATACTGGACCCGATCGACCCAAGGACCAGTCTCAGGTCGCACCCGAAGAAGACAGCGAGGCACGCTGTTGAAATATCGTGCGACGCGAACATTCGGCTGGATTCCCGAATATCGAAGAGGTCAACAGATCGCCGGGAAAGCATGAAGAATTACAAGTATTGAACAGAATTGGGGAGGAGTTTGTGGTATAACTTGACAAATAGAAGGGACCGGTTAGTAGGACATGTGAGGCATCAAGGGATCACAAATTTAGCATTGGAGGGCAGCATCGCGGGTAAAAATCGTAGAAGGAGACCAAGAGATGAATACACTAAGCAGATTCAGAAGGATGTAGGTTTCAGTAGGTACTGGGAGATGAAGAAGCTTGCACAGGATAGAGTAGCATGCAGAGCTGCATCAGACCTGTCTCAGGACTGAACACCAGAACAACAACAACAGTAATAAGATATCTAATAAGTAAGACATACTTCCAAGAGCATAACAACACCAGCGTAGATATTCAAACCCACACACTGCGGAATAGGAGACGGAAAGTGTATCGTTCAAGTTTGGGAAGAAGAATTTCGGCTAGTTCCAGGAAATGTATACAAAGCAAGGTGTAACTTTGGTATTGCAAAAGGTGGAGAGGGATTTTCGATTTCACACGGCGGCACAACCGACGTTAGCCGTTATTTTCACAGTGTCAACCACAAACGAAGGCACTTAACATCGGTTCAAACCCCACTGATGGAAAGTCTCTACAAGTTGGACACCGTGACAGCAGACAAGGTATGTCGTAGTTGAATGCTAATTTCAACATTTCTGATTTTCAAGGTGATAATAGACCTGCTTAGGCAATTACAAAAACGCTATTAATATAGCTTCTTTTTCGTTTACAGATAACTAGTCTCAGCTTACATTCGCATTTCACACAATTAAACAACATAATAGCTATGCCAGCTCTCACTGCAATGTAAAAGTATCTTCTCAGTTATTCCCGAATTCGACAAGTGCAAGTTAAATCACGAGTGGAAAAACAAAATGTGAGGCATTAATTGACGCTTCCAACAAAGGTAGCCGAATCAAAAAAGTTATCCAATTTATGTAAAGTGCTTTCATGCGCTAGCACAGAATTCTCGATTTCTATGAGGACTCTGGTCAATCTGCAATGTCTGGGAAGAGCTTTAAAAGGATTCCAAAACACAAGGCGAGTTTGTCCCAGGTTTCTAAGTTTTACTGTAGACAATGCAAACGCATACTGTGGGAAAAAGAACTCTACGTGCATTTAAAAAAGAAAAATCGTGGGAGATTGAAATCAAATTGCTGCGCACATATACTCCATAATTGTTTTAAATGTGGTACGAACGCTATATCAACAGATACTGAAATGTTAGTAATAAAAGACTTTCAACTATTTCTCAAATTCATCTAAAAGATTATCCAAGTTAAAAGAGTTCTTTCAATTTGTTGATACAGAATACAATGCTTTGTCAAGATATGTACTTACAAGGTGGTTAAGCCTAAAGCCTGCCATAGAAAGTGTTGAAAACTCTTCCTGCAATTACGTCATACTTTCCTAGTGTAGATGATTGCCCCAGCTTTATCAAAAACAACTTTATGGGTGTGTGTAGTTCAGGAATACAACTTATTTTAGTGGAATTATATGTTCAATTTTCCTTGCACTTGTTGTGGTCATCAGTCCTGAGACTGGTTTGATGCAGCTCTCCATGCTAATCTGTCCTGTGCAAGCTCCTTCATCTCCCAGTACCTACTGCAGCTTTCATCCTTTTGAATCTGCTTAGTGTATTCATCTCTTGGTCCCCTCGACTATTTTTACCCTCCACGCTGCCCTTCAGTACTAAATTGGTGATCCCTCGATGTCTCAGAACATGTCCTACCAACCAGCCCTTTCTTGTCAAGTTGTGCCACAAACACCTCTTCTCCCCTATTCTATTCAATACCTCGTCATTAGTTATGTGATCTACCCATCTAATCTTCAGCTTTCTTCTGTAGCACCACATTTCGAAAGCTTCTATTCTCTTCTTGTCCAAAATATTTATCGTCCATCTTTCACTTCCATACATGGCTACACTCCATACAAGTACTTTCAGACGCGACCTCCTGACACATCTATACTCGATGGTAACAAATTTCTCTTCTTCAGAAACTCTTTCCTTGCCATTGCCAGTCTACATTTTATATCCTCTCTACTTCGACGATCATCATTTATTTTGCTCCCCAAATAGCAAAACTCCTTTACTACTTTTAGTGTCTCATTTCCTAATCTAATTCCCTCAGCATCACCCGATTTAATTCGTCTACATTCCATTATCCTAGTTTTGCTTTTGTTGATTTTCATCTTATACCCTCCTGTCCATTCTGGTTAACTGCTTTTCCAAGTCCTTTGCCGTCTGACATATTTACAGTGCATCGGCGAACATCGAAGTTTTTATTTCTTCTCCATGGATTTTAATACCTACTCTGAACTTTTCTTTGTTTCCTTTACTGCTAGCTCAATACACAGATTGAATAGCATCGGGGAGAGGCTACAACCCTGTCTCACTCCCTTCCCAACCACTGCTTCCCATTCATGCCCCTCGACTCTTATAACTGCTATCTGGTTTCTGTACAAATTGTAAATAGCCTTTCACTCCCTGTATTTTACCCCTGCCACCTTCAGAATTTGAAAGAGTATTCCAATAAACACTGTCAAAAGCTTTCTCTAAATCTACAAATGCTAGAAACGTAGGTTTGCCTTTCCTTAATCTTTCTTCTAAGATAAGTCGTAAGGTCACTATTGCGTCACGTGTTCCAACATTTCTACGAAATCCAAACTGATCTTCCCCGAGGTCGGCTTCTACCAGTTTTTCCATTCGTCTGTAAAGAATTCGCGTTAATATTTAATTTGTGAAATATACCGTGTGACGTAGAAAATAAAAACGGAGGTACAACATAGGATAAATTATCATTTTTTACCATATGTTGCAACAGTTGCTAGACAAATTGGAGGACCAGATCCCGGATGAAAGACAAATGCGACTGAAAAAACGCAGACATATATATGAAGTCTGTGTGAAATATTTAAATAAATAGTTCATTTGTTATTAGTAACGTTCTGTCCTTAATGGATTGCATATCACTTGGAAAAAACCCTGTGCTTCAAAATATTTTGAAATTAGACGAATCACTTGGCATTGTTGATATCCTTAGTTCAGGGATCGCTATGGTTTCTCATTTCTTTTGGGGGGAAGGGAACGAGAACTTTCGCTCTCAAGTTGGTTGCTGTGACAACACTACTAAGGTGAGTCTGCATTATACAAACGATTGGAGCATCAAGACTGTGCAGTGTTTTAAAGTAAATTTCCTTCAAATGCATTCGTGAAGAAAGTTTTCTCCATGATGAACATTACACAGGGATGAGCGAAACAGAGCTTCAGTTGATCTACTAAAAACGGATTGTACACTTATTTCAATTACGATGAAAGCTGTCGTGATTTCAAGACAGCATTGTCTCATAAAAAGTGTTGAGATTTGCACGCTCAGCTGAAAAGTACTCCTCTTCATTGTGTTGCGTGGCTTCTGAAGAAAATGTGCAAAAAAAACAATTATTTTAGAAAGTGTCGGTTTCGATACATCTGTTCCCATTTTCCTAACTGGAATCTGGGGGCAGGAAGGCCATTCTGTGCTCCGTCGTCGCGTCAGCCTCGCTGCCGCACACTCGCTCTCCCCCACAGCAACAGGTACTTTTTGTCCACGGGTGTGGCCGCACTGCGCCAGCTGCCCGGGGAAGTCCCGGCCTCTGTGGAGCCTGGGCTGCCCGCTCCCCGGTGGCAGACCGCTCTCTCTCTCTCTCTCTCTCTCTCTCTCTCTCTCTCGCAGTGGCTGTGTGTCTCCTCAGTGTTTCAGCCTTGCAGCCGGAGTATTTGCTTCTGCGCCTTTCAGCAAAACGGCAACCACACCCGAGTATTCTGGCTTTCGAGTTTATATCCCGAAGGAGGATTCCGACGTAGGAGCCGGTTGAGCTACCCGCTCACGTCTTATGACACAACCTTAAACGAATGTAGATATCCGAGTTTCATCTACAGTGATTCTCGAAATTAAAATGTCAGCATAAGCAACCCTGCTGTGTTCACGATTTATTGTTAACTCGTTTATACAGAAGATATACAAGTATATGTGAGACACTAATGAAAAACTTCCGAAATCGTCATTTATTCTGATTTTTTCACGATACACAAGTTGGTAGGCGCTACAAACATATCTGTAGTAAAAACGTTCGTAAGTTCATCTAGATGCGAAACAGTTTTACATTTATTTCGAAAACTATTCGTATTTTCCGGATCTGGCTTGACTGCCGCTGTTTGCGAAACACTAAAATTTATGCCGGTGCGGGACTAACCCGAATGCCGAACAAACTTCCACAGCTCACGTCAATCCCGATTCGTAAAATGCGAATCCATTTCGAAATGTTTACCACAGCTATAATCGCGAGAGGAGAGTGCCTGCACCTCTGAAGGGCATTGCAGTGTGACCCGGAGGTGGTATTAACACGGACGTTGTCACATCGAGTTGAACGTATTTCAGAGTAACTGTGTATCACTGTATTTCGATTTAGAATCTAGATGAATATACTGCAATACGGAATTGGAATTATCGTGCATTGACGGAGACTAATGGGTTACGATTTCCCACAATACTGTTGTCACGGCGTGAACACGCGACTGGAGCTATGGCTTGCCCACTTTGATAAAGGTTTTTCTCTACTCGAAACCACGCTGGGCAGCGGCAGTTTTAGCTCTGGTTATGTTTCGCAAAGACGCAGCAACATTTCTTACGCAAGAGGACTTTTCTGAGGGAAGCTGCAATTTTCTTTCGTTTCTATTCTGAGTTCAGTAGCAAGCTGCTCTCGTAAATGGCGTTAGCAGGAGAGTTTCGTGTTCATTCCTGCTGTCTGGCACCACTTACACAATCTGAAAACGACTTCTTCCTTAGAGGTTAAACGCAGCATATGTAGTTCATTTTGAAATTTGTTTGTGCTTCTATCTCTTTAAACTGATGTCTGCATATCACTTATCACATTTTTTTTTGTGAACGAAGGTAACAGACTCCAGACAAGAAGACGGACTGCATGTCGTACAGACAGATACGCCCTTCGATATGCTGCACTCTGTGTCGGCAGCTCCGACTGCACTTAGTCTGGGCTGGGAATACGACATGACCCTGGTTTCAGCTGTAGAAACAATCTGTACCTGTCAGCGGCTGTTTCCGTGCACCCCTGTCCGACCAGAGGTGTACGGGTCTAAAGCGGCTGGTATGTTTCCTCATCCATCCTTAGATAGTCCCTGAAATCGTCACACTCAAGAACTGGTAGCAGCTTTAAGTGACAGAACTGGTCTCTTCTTCGCAGCCATTTCTTCACCCCAAACTCTGGTGTCTTCTTTTCCTCACGCAGTCACACAGTTCCTGCAAACAGCGGCAGCGAAGTAAATTCATCGTCCACCCTGCCCCACTCCACACGGCAGACCGGCGGTCTTCGCGGCGACGGGGGAAACAGCCCAGCATGCCGCGCGCTGAAACCTGCTGTGGCAGGGAGGAGGGAGACCCGCTGCACGCCGCAGCTGGCACGGTCAGCTCCACTGCGGGGGGCGGGTCACGCAGTGGGGTGGCGAGGTGGCGTCGCCAGAGGGGGGGGGGGGGGTGGCACACGACATTCCCGCTTCAACAAGTGCCACATTCTTTGGCGAACGCAGCTCTTCTGGGCAAATTACACTGGTGAACTCTGCTGGGAAACTGGCCCAACGTAGTATTTCCGTGTCACCAGGAGGTGGGACGCAACAATATTGCCGCAACGTTGCTCCAAAACAAACGCATCACTCGGCACATTTCACGAGAATTCGCAATTTTCAGTTTCTTAGTACTTGTCGAGCACCTTCTGCAGGCGGCGTGTAAACCGCCCTTTCGAAACACGGAAGACGACCAGCAGTTAAACGTCTGGAGCAGTCGCGACCAACACCGACTCAGAGGAAGGCCTCGGCGCTTGTTGGTGACGTCACGTCGGCTAGGCACGGCGAACGCCAGGTCTGCTGCAGGCAGAAACGCCTGGGCGTGCTTTTCACTATAAATCTCTTATTTTTGGACAAACTGTTTGGTATTGTTTTGGATTATGCAGTTTTATTTAGATGAAATATTTTCTTACTATCGTACAGCTACAAATAAAGACCTTACTTCTGAATTACTGAATCCTGTTGAAACGAACGTAGATCAATATGAGAAGATGATTTGCCCCATCGCAAGCTTCGGAAATTTTACATTCAAGAAACTATATTTACTTGATCCATTTTGTTATCGAAACTTACCCCAAACCCCTTACAATGAACTCGTTTTATTTATTTGCGTTTGACATCCTCACTGAAAATGTGAACTAATTTACATGTGTAAATGTCCAACTGTTGCCAGTCATTAGATTACAGTCGTTTTCAACGAAACTAATTCTAAACAGGAAATAAAATAGCTTCATACATGGAAAATACTGCTGAGCTTCAACTTTTTTAAACATGCACATTAGAAAAGATAAATATTCCCCTCTTGCAACTGAAAGGAGAAACTTTATATGATAAAAAAATTTTATTTGATAAAACAATTATCTCTCTTTTGCCTCTTCTTCTGTCTTCCACCCCGTCCTCCAGCGTGTACAATCGCAAGATATTTCATTAACGTTCAGTGCTCCTCACCCCATAGTCAACCAAGATACCTACAGAAGAGCACCAATACGTTCACAGTTTCTTGTAAAAGCAACCCAGTACAAAAGTAACTTCCTCAGATTTGCAAATAAGAGGAAGAAGCACTAATTCTGTTGCTTCTGGTCCATGAAGTTGTTTTTGTATGTCAATCCCTAAAACAGGCGGAAATTTAAGCTCAGGAGTACACTATTTGTTAAGAAGTGTAATGAATTGCATTATTTTAAACATAGCTGCGTAACAGCAACGGTTCCACGTAATCTATGTAAGGACGCAATTAATATTTATATTTTACATGTTGCTTCAGTACGCCAATCGGCACATAGTTCGCGACCTGAGCGCCACCTGCCCTGGCCGCAGTGCTACCACGCAGGCCGATTTTACTCAGTTGCTTATGCGCTCTCCAACTTCCATGTACTTAATTTTATTTATCTGACAAACCCTATTCTTAGGGCTATATTTTATTTGGACTAATGGAGCTATGGAGATGTTTGTAAAAATGGCAATGACATATCACTCCATGTTAATGTAATACTGTAAGTACAAGAAATCCTTCTCATGTTTTGTAACACAAGATTCTCTTAATACATGTTAAACTCTAATCTTGACTTATGTGTATACCTTTCATATAAATTACGATGTTCATTTTCCTCAGGCCGCCTTCTGAAGAAGATAGATTTAAATCTATCGAAACCTAGGTAAAGATTACTTTATCCTTTGCAACTGGTCTGTTGTTTTTAATCTAATTAAAAGTAATGAATTGCACAGTTAATTGATTGCAGAAATCTCCCAGAACAATGTGTGTTGGTCAACTAACGCCAATAGTTTCACATTTTCCTGTGTCAGAGAGGGAGACACCACGATTACGTTTCTGCCTGCGACAGACCTGGCGTTCGCCGTGCCTACATTACGTGACGTCACCAACAAGCGCCGAGGCCTTCCTTTGAGTCGGCGTTGCCGCGACCAGGCAAGTGGATGTTTCTCAGACATTCGCCACTGGCCGTCTCATTTTTTTTTTTTTTTTCACAGTCCGCTTGTCCATGACGTTCATAACGGTACAAATATTTTGTGAATCTATTTTGATATTCTGTTGCAAAAACGTTCTCGTCTCTTACATTCTCGCATCACTTTCGGATGACGAATTAGTGATAAGACTCCTTGGTGCCGAGTATAAGTAACTTTATTTCTCCATAATTTTTCGGCAACCGGACAGTCGATAACTGAAAACTATCCTCTCACCTTCCGACTACAGGTGTTCATGAAATATGCCTTATGGCGAAGGCTTCATGTCCTACAAAACATACGGTAGTTCGTAACCCGTAACACAAGATTCACAGGGTATATTTAACTTATTTTTCTTCAGCTTTTTGTAAAATATTGTGTTTCCAATATCGCTGTTACCGTGAATGACCGAAATTGGAGAATGTCGACTTTCTCCGGTGAATGTCAACAGATACCAAATACGTCGGTGAAAGATCGAATATTTCATTACACTGTTGTACATTCGGACCCTGTCCGGTGTGTGTCGACAGTCACAGATATGTTCTGGTGGAGGTCCAAACTGTAAGAGTCAAAAAACAAGCGACTGGCTCTCTCCCGCCAAATCCTTTGTTCTGCTCGGAGTCAATCAGCTTTGTCAGTCTTACGCAAGCTTTGATAACGCCAGCAACGTTTTCTTAATTTTTTTCCGGTACCCTAATTTATACTAAATGGATACTGCAGTAAATCGTGATCTTTTTCACGTAAAGTTAAATGCATTAATTGCGGGTAATGGAGAAGACACCCTGTTTTTATTTTTCTCAAGAAAATGTTCTAAAACGCTTTCTGAAGTGGTTTCCGCTAAAATTAAATGCAACACACCTTTGGATCACTGACGATTAAAACGTTTTGATGTTTTAAAAATTAATGATGAAGAGAAGTTAATTGTAGCATTAAAACCAGGGGAAACGAACATACAGTATTATCTTACCAATGAAGAATTGTACAGTATAGTCTAGTATATGAAACTCACATCAGAATAGACCACTGAGGAAGAACACGCATGCTTAGAGAGTTGCAAGTTAAATACATAAATATTACGTATGGACTTGTAATGTTGTATTTGAATTTATGCAAACAGCGTCAAATGAAACGCAGTGCACCTAAGAAAGGTATTGTTGTGAAGCCAATGGTTAGTTGTGAATTAAACTCAAAATGTCAAGTTGATCTGATAGATCTGCAGTCAAACAGAGATGGCGAATATATGTTCATAATGGTGTATCAAGATCATTTAACTAAGTTTGTGCAGCTACGACGTTTGAAAACTAAAAGAGCTGAAGAAGTAGCGCATCACGTTCTTTGAATACTTTTAACATTTGTTGCACCAGCAGTATTGCAGTTGTAGAGTTGCAATGGTAGAGACTTTAGTAATTAAGTCATATCCGAAATATGCGCTATGTGGAAAGATGTTCATGGAAAGCTGCGTCACAGTCAAACAAGACTCAGTTGGAAGGGCCATTCAGGATATACAGAATATGCTAACTGCATAGATGAATGGTAACGACAGAAATAAATGGTCAGATGGTTTATCCTTTGTTCAATTTGCCAAGAACACTACATACCACGAAGGAATACGCCAAAGTCCTTATGAAGCCGTGTATGGCGTTAAAACAAGAAGAGGTATAGCATCGTCTTTTTTGCCTGGCGAACACATAGCAAATATTGAAACTGAAGAAGTCTAAGAAAGTGCCAATACTTCTGAAACCGAAAGATAGCTTGAAGAAGCTGTTAATGCTTATATAAAAAAACTTGAGCATTGGTCATACCGAAAACCACATTCCAAAGAAAAATATTGAAGAGGACCTACAACCTACAACGTCTTCACATCAAATTCTGTCTGAAAAACACGAGTTGATTTCTACAAAAAGAGGCCGCGAGAGAAAATCTACTGCAAGCAACAAAGATGTTACGAACCTCACAAAAACAATTTCCTCCTGCTCAAATTGGTGATAATGTACGAATACGAGGCCCTGATGTCGACCGTAGTCTTACAGATTGCCGAAATGTGTTAGCGGTTGTTGTGGGAATAGAAGACTCCGACTTCTATAAACTGGCAAATAAAAATGGTACCTTCATGGAGCTTTACACATGTAATCAGTTCGTAATTTGTAAAGATAAATTACTTTCCATAGATGGGATTTCTTTTCAAGAAATGTCGCTGGGAGAAGCAGCTGCAGCTAATTCTAGAAGCGGGGGACTAGGCTGTACAAGGCGTCGTTGCAAAAGGAAGAGTTCCACAAAAAAATGCAGTTGTAAAAGCAAGGGGCTCTTGTGCAATTGCAAGTGTCATAACAATTCAAGTTGTTGCAATAAATAAGATTTGAATCATATAATTAAGTAATTTTTTATAACTATTATTTTCTTTTCTCATGTAGAATGTACTGTGTATTTTAAGTTCTTGGTCATTCCTTTCAGAAAGAGGCGAAAAAGTTACGTCACACTTGTGACGTTTTATAGCGACTGAATTACGGAGAAGAAAATATAAATCTCCAACATGTTCAACATTCACCATTAGTGTATCGTGAGTGTCAACATTTACCGATTTAAGTCAGAAATAAGGGTGTTTAGCAAATATTTCGGACATACACTAAGCGACTACGTGAATGTTGACATTCACCAGTGAAAGTCGACATTCTCCAGATTTCGGTGTTTCACTGTTAACAACACAACCACCAGATATCCGGCAATTGCTTCCGAAGTCTACAATGATACACTCGTAATTTGCGTTTACTGTCGCAGTCGAAAGCATGCTACGATCGCCCTCACATTTACTACTTGAGAGCAGCGGGAGTTGGCTGTTGCAACTACCAATGAAGAGAACCACAACATTCAGCTCCGTCTCCAAATTGCCATTAACGTTGATATCATTACCAAGATGTTAAATGCTTGTTCCAGCAAACGCGGAAGAATATATAGTGCAATGTTTACATCATGTTTATTCTTATGATGAACGGATTATAGTGGTAATGGCGGACTGGAATGCGGTGGTAGGGGGGAGTGGGGAGAAGCAAGGGTAGCAGGAGAATATGGGCTTGGTATAGAAGGAACGAGGAAGAAGAAACACGAATTCAGTTCAGTAATAAATTCAGATAGTAATAGCAAATACCCCGTTCAGGAGGATTCCAGTTAGGTTACGGTATGGTCAGGCAGAGATTCCGAAATCAGGTATTGGATTGTCAGGTGTACCCAGGAGTAGATATAGACTCAGATCACAATTTAGTAGTGGTGAAGAGCAGGCTAAAGTTTAGGAGACTAGTCGGGAAGAACCAATATGCAAAAAAGTGGGAAGCATTAAGGAATGAAGAGATATGCTTAAAGGTCTCTGAGGCTACAGATACTGCAGTAATGTATAGCTCATTAGCCACTTAGAATGGACATCTCTAAAAAGGGCAGTGACAGGAAAAGGTCAAGTAAACCAAAGTCCTAAAACACGTACGTTATGAGCTATGAACACTTTTTCATGGTCAATACCGTGTAACTAGCAGTAAATAGTTTCTGTATCACTCTTTCCAATGTGTCAGTTGTTTTGTATTCCGTTCTTTGTGCCTTACGAACACGTCTGTACTAGTGGAGGAGTCACTTGTGTCCTGGAGGCAAAGTTTAATCATCCCCCACTTGAACGTCAATTCGGCATCGTGAGAATTCTGAGGGGCAACGATCACCGTTCGTTAAGTTACTTCCTCTGTTTGCACACACACCTGCAAATATACCGCTATTTCCGTTGGAAACGATTAGAATAAATATCTGTTGACATCGTGTATCAGCTATGTGTGAGCATTAGGGATGCATTTGGAGCCGCGGAGCAGAGGAGTTTTAGAAATGGAAAATATAGTTACAAAATTCTGTGTGTTCCAGTCGTCGGCACAGAAACTTAGGACGACTCACGACAGATACGCATAGGCAGTCCAGTTACGTTGGATTCCCCGAAAAATTGCAGCAATCTTAGATAAATAAGGGTATACACGAGAACTGCGCAAGGGGAAGTGGCACCTCATCTAGGAATGGTCGCAAGTAAAAGTAGGCCGTCGTGCGAATGAGTTAGGAGGCGGCCGCCCACTGTGTGGGGAGACGCTGACTAGAGCGGAGCGCTTGCTACTGGTGTTGCTGGCATCGCTGCTGCTGCCCAGATGCCGCCCAAAAGAGACGGGAGGCCGGGCCGCCGCATTGTGGCCGCCTTAATGGAGCGTCTCGTCACTGAGGCGCTCGGTTTCGGTGGCGGCAAACCACGCCGAGATGTGGAGTGCTTCCGCTGCCAGCAGACTGGCCACGTGGCTAAATACTGCCGGCGCAACCAAATCGTGTGCATGAAGTGCGCAGAGCAGCACGACACCCGCGACTGCACAAAGCCGCGCGACGTGGCGCCGAAGTGCGCTAACTGCGGAGGAAAGCACGTCGCGAGCTTCCGTGGCTGCAGTTACATCGTTAACTGGGGACGCGGGAGCAATAAGAGGAAGAAGAAGCGACGAAGGAAACGTCCCGGCCGGGGGTCAGCGCCTGCGGAAGGGACAGAGCAGCAGCATCATCAGGGGGTCCCTCCGCCCCCCCGCCCCCGCCGCCGCAAGACGCAGCCATGACGCCGCAGTGCCGCACAAGCTTCGTGCGGTGACAGAAGAAGCAATAGCGGATCTCAAAGACGAACTCGCTGCGGCGCTCCGGGAAATCCAGCGGCTGCGGGCTGAAGTGGCTTCTGCCACGAAAGCCTTGCGGCCCCCCGCACCTGCTCCCCCCCCCCCCTCGGGGCGGGAGCCCACAGAAGCAATGAACACAACTGATTCGGAGGCAGATCACGCTCAGCCGCCACCCAAGAACAAACTGGCGGTGCGGATCTCCAAAGACTTAGACGAGCTGCTCGAACTGGTCGCCTCCCGCAAGGTTGAGGCAGCCACCAAGCCAAAGGCAGCTCAGGTCACCGAAGAACCTCAGACGAAGAACGTTCAGGCGAAGGCTGCTCCACAGCAGCCAACAACCTTCCGACGTAAACCGCAAGACGCCGGGAACGCAGTTCGTGACCTTTTGATGGGGCCAGGGTCATGTTCGTTCTCCGAGCCTTAACGTCATCGACGCGTTGGGGCACAGGAAGCCACGACGATGCCGACATCAGACATCCTATTCCCTAATCAACCAACACCCAAAATTCCTCAAATGAGTTAAATCCTCCCCATCCATAACCCCAAACACCAGACACGAGGGAAGAGACACCTTGTCCCGGGCCTCGGAATATTTAGGGGTCTACGACCCATCAGACACTCCAGTCAATCAGTCAGGAGGCAAGCTCGCAAATGAGCGGGCCCGTGAAAGCGCAATAGATAGCTAGAGCGGAAATTTTGCATCAGTGATCGAATTACAGATGCAGTGCGAAAGTGCAGGGTGTATACGTGGACGAGGAAAAAAAAATTCCCGGATTTTTCCCGCAATTCCCGGTTAAAGGCACACTTCCTCCCGAGTGAAAATACCATTTTAAGCTGTTAAGTGAGAGTATACTTTTCCTCGGAACTGTAAAACTTATCAGTCTTTTGAATGGTTATGGTTTTATACAGCGGCGTAGAATTTCCCGGCAGTTTAGAAAACGAAACTCAGGGAACGAAACACGTTTTGGGAAAATGTCTGACGTGCAGCAAAATGTACAATACATATTTTCTTATTACGAAGGTATAAATTCGAATTCCACTAAACACCGCATGTTACTTGCGAAAAGATTGAAATCGTGATTGCGATGCGCTTTTGTAAGCCTGTCATAGCTCATGTCACGTGATCTCACCAGCCGACGACAGCAAGTTGTTCTACCTCCCAAGTCAAAATAACAGCAGCTCGCAACAATGACTGCTCACTACAATTGGTCATAACAATCTGAACAAAAGCTACCGAGAAGCGGAACTGCGCAGTACCTAAAATTCTTAGGTTAGCTAATTTGAAATATTTTGGTATCATAAATAGCTTTAGGCACGTGACCTGCAATCATGAGCCGGCCAGAGTGGCCGAGCGGTTCTAGGCGCTAGAGTCTGGAACCGCGAGACCGCTACTGTCGCAAGTTCGAATCCTGCCTCAGGCATGGATGTGTGTGTTGTCCTTAGGTTAGTTAGGTTTAAGTAGTTCAAAGTTCTAGGGGACTGATGACCTCAGAAGCTAAGTCCCATAGTGCTCAGAGCCATTTTTTTATAATCAGAAGATTAGACAGCAAAAGACGAATTTTGGGTGCTAGTGCCATTTTTTCTTAAAAGGTGTTCTTTATATTACTTTATACGTGACGTGTAAGTACTGTTTCTTTCTGTGCTGTTAATCAGTTTTCAGTTTTCAAACTGTGTTTCTATGCTTTCACATTAGCAAAATGATACCATGCCTGCTGTTGTCATAAAACTTTGCCTGTGAGTTCAAGTACTAAATACTGTTCCTTCCAACATTCAGCTGTCTGTATTTTAAATGCCAAGTAGCCTACTTGTACTTACGGCTACCAGATGGCAGTCGTGGTGTCGTGTTCACCTGCCCGCACTTGTTAACGCGGGCGCCTCCGCCTGTTGCCACCTGTGGCTTTATAGGTGTGAGCAGCCCATAGTCATAGTGGCTCGCCTTCATGCATTATTTTTAAAAAATATTTGTGACTAGAGCCCTTCTGGCCTGGCCTGTTATTCATTTTATACTTGACCTCTTAAGTACTGTCTGTCTTGTATTGTTAGTACTTATACTTTCATATAAAAATTTACAAACAAATTCCTTTTCCCATAAATCTGTAATTATGTTATATACAACTTTAAACATTTAAATTCGCAAGAAGGCATTCTTAGAAGTGTTGAAACCTGGTTAATGAGACAAAATTTTGACCGAGGGTTCATTTGTTTCAACTTTAATTTGTAAATCGTCACTGAACCAAGCAGCCATGTTTAAAACTTTGGCTCTAGTTACTGAACTGTGCATTGTTCTTGACAAAAGAATAAACAAAAGAAAAAAGAATACAGATATAAGTAACTGAAAACTATGGTGTAGCTACGGAAAGAGATGGAGTCGATTCCGAAGTATATGCTGTATAGTAAAGCTTACTACAATACATTGTCCCACTTTACGTAATCTGTTACATTTGTTTGCTTTTCGCATCTAAGATGTGGGTACTCATTTTGCATCTGACGAGGTCTTCGTTGTGACGCCTGATTTGAAACCAACAACCTGCAAAAAGAATTTGAAAATAAGCGTTAACTCCCCAAAAAAGCAACAAAAAGGCAGAAAAAAACGAATATTGAATCTTACAGCCTATGCATTTTTCCGAAAATGGAATAAAAATACTTAGTTTTATTCGATAAGTCGGAAGAAAGACGTACTAAGGGACTTTTCAATTATAGCGTTCACATAGGGATTCGATGGGAGTATAAGATTAATCTACATCTACATTTATGGAGGGGAGGGCACTTTACGTGCCACTGTCATTACCTCCATTTTCTGTTCCAGTCGCGTACGGTTCGCGGGAAGAACGACTGCCGGGGGAGCCTCCGTGCGCGCTCTAATCTCTCTAATTTTACATTCGTGATCTCCTCGGGAGGTATAAGTAGGGGGAAGCAGCATATTCGATACCTGATCCAGAAACGCACCCTCTCGAAACCTGGACAGCAAGCTACACCGCGATGCAGAGCGCCTCTCTTGCAGAGTCTGCCACTTAAGTTTGCTAAACATCTCTGTAACGCTGTCACGCTTACCAAATAACCCTGTGACGAAGCGCGCCGCTCTTCTTTGGATCTTCTCTATCTCCTCTGTCAACCTGACCTGGTACAGATCCCACACTGATGAGCAATGCTCAAGTATAGGCCGAACGAGTGTTTTGTAAGCCACCTCCTTTGTTGATGAACTACATTTTCTGAGGATTCTTCCAATGAATCTCAACCTGGCACCCGCCTTACCAACAATTAGTTTTATATAATCATTTCACTTCAAATCGTTCCGTACACATACTCCCAGATATTTCACAGAAGTAACTGCTACCAGTGATTGTTCTGCTATCGTATAATCATGCAATAAAGTATTCGCAATATACTACATCTGTGTGTTAAGGGTCAGTTGCCACTCCCTGCACCAAGTGCCTATCCGCTACAGATCTTCCTGCATTTCGGTGCAATTTTGTAATGCTGCAGCTTCTCTGTATACTACAGCATCCTCCGCGAAAAGCCGCTTGGAACTTCCGACACTATCTACTAGGTCGGTGTTGTAGCCGAAATATAGCATTCACATAAGGTGTAGATGGAACCATTGGATTTCGATGTTATAGGCAACAAGCTGTTGAAAGTGATGTCGCTACAAACGGTATCGACTGAATGTATCCACAGGACGTGTGGCATGTAATTGAAAAAGTGGCGTGCCAAAGCGCCTCCTCGAAGCTTTCAGGCTTGCAGTGAAATGACCACGACGAGAAAAATCAAGAAATTGCTGTGAATAAAGAGACCTTACCGACGATTGCCCCACCCACGCGGCATTCGCGAGCGGAACAGGTGTAAAGAGATGATATTTTGAACAGAAATTTTATTGAGAACAGTGTTTTAGTTGGTACTAATGCCCTCTGTGATGATAACCGAAACAAACAGGACCCCTATACCGCCGGTAATTACGGAAGAATTACACTGGTTGCTTTTCAGGGCTCGGATGCAGCAGACACCCACGCATTAAATACGAGGGAGCTTTTATTCAGTCAAGACGTACTCCGAAGTATCCTACCTATTTCATCGGGAGTACTGTGTCAGAACTTCTCATCTAAACATAAAGTCTGTTTTGGAAAAGATCAATTCTAAGGGAATCAGTAATTTTCTTTCATATCTGTTTTGCCACTTAGTACCAAGCTGAATAAATTCTAGATAATGAGCTAGGTAAAAGTTGTGAGCTGCATGTTGCTGCCTTCTGACATGACTAGAACAATGAGAAAACTGTTTTGCTCTGAGGTTAAAACTGAGAACATACTGATAATTAGAATACTATTCTGTACTTTGCCGCTCTTTATACCGAATCTGACATTACTACCGGCAACAGTTTTGACATTTTTTTGTGAACAAAGCTTCCACACTTGAGACAGTAGAACGTGATACGTGTCGTACAGGTAAGTACGTCGCTGGATACGCGATACTCTGTGTCTGGGCGAGGCTGGGAGGGCAACACGGCTGTACTCAGCTTTAAAGATCATTTCGATAGGGCAGCGGCGGCACATTTAGATTGCATGCATTAAGACAATTCCCAGCGTAAAATCAAAGAGAAATAACTGAAAGATAACTGTCATTGTGAAACATGAAAGCAATAAATAATGAGCGTATGGCACAGGTGGCTGGGGCGGTTCGGCCGCCGCTCCGCAAGTTCTTTGACGCCACTACGGCGACTTGCTAGTGAATGAGGACGAAATACACACAACACCCTGTCATCTCGAGGCAGAGAAAATCCCTGACCCGCCGGTAATCGAACCCGGGACCCCGCGCGCAGGAAGCGAGAACGCTACCGCAAGACCACGAGCCGCGGACAACATGAAAGTGAGATTGCGACATATGAAGTTAGTTACTTAACAATACAACACTCACAACCACGTACGACATTACCAGTTGCGGACAATCTCTCTCTCTCTCACACACACACACACACACACACACACACACACACACACGCCCTTCTGTAGGAAAGCAAATGTCCCAGAAGTGGCGGGGCAGCGGCTCCGACGTCACGTGGCACCCCCCTTTCCCCTTTCCCAACGGCCGCAACGAACGCTGCAAGCCGTGGCCTTTGTGTAGTGCTTCGTGTAAGTTTCGTATTTTATTTTTTCCAAGAAGCGAGCACGGTCAACGCTTCCTGCTACAGAACGCTGCATTCCGAGTAAACAACTCAGTCCTCCACTTGGCTCTACGTCCGCTCAGCATTGCCGAGTAACGACACCGCTGGGATTGTAAGCCCCTGTCTTAATACCTCAGGCCCTACTTTGCAGTTTAACGCGAACAATACTTTGCGCAGTCCACCTTATTTCTGGACAGTATAGATTTTACCTGCACCACGCCATACGTGCAGACGGGATACAATCGTCAAGACTGGAGCAAATTATAGGTTCAGAATGTATCCTTACAAACACTTTACTGTCATTTCCTGCATTACAAGCGCTTTTAACTCTAAATCGTCTCCGCTTGTATTTTCCAAAGTTATTTTCATATCAGTCTTACAGAGAAGCTTATATGTCTCAAGTTTTTAACGTAATTAATTCGTATGAGCTGGCCATTCAGAACATTTTATAGATTCCATTGACTGTTGGCTGCCCTGGTATTTATCCGAGTGCTCGAATTTTTCTGTCTGCTCACTAGGGCTGCGCCAAGTACGATGGCTTGAACGGTTGTTCTGTGGCAGCAGTTTTTGTAGCAACCGGTAGTTATTTTTAACAGTTCGTAACGCGGGGCCGTTATCTGGGCTGTGATTGGCTGATGCCGAACAGACTGAGCAGTCGCCATATTCGGTTTATTTACTACCGGAGCACTGGGGCCACATTTAGTGGCTTTGTATCGAAACTTACGTGCAAAGAAAAAAATCCACCGAACACTCCGTTACCTGTGCGGTTTCTCACAATAAAACAAGGCGACATATCGCTATACACACGCCTGCAAGCTGCAGTAACTTCAGGGTCAAATACCAAGTTTGATTTCTGCCGCTTCAAATTAACTACAGTGAGGTCAACACTGTGGGTCACCACACACAACTGTTTACGTCATAGTGGTTTTGTTTAGTCCTGTCTGGAAAGTTTCGTTTGACAAAACCTTCATTAATAAAGCTTTGCATGAACTTATAAAAACTGCGACATTCGTCATGTGAAGACTGGGTACTGCATGTAACTGTGAGAACAGACACGGCTACACCTGTTATAGTTTCTTCGAGGTTTCCTCATTTTTGGTTATCATTCACTATCGTTGGTCTGAGTATTTACCTTTGCTGCCATTCGTTCACGCCCGATGATTAACCTTACCGGGTTCGATTCCCGGCGGGGTCAGGGATTTTTTCTGCCTCGTGATGACTGGGTGTTGTGTGATGTCCTTAGGTTAGTTAGGTTTAAGTAGTTCTAAGTTCTAGGGGACTGATGACCATAGTCCCATAGTGCTCAGAGCCATTTGATTAACTGCTGTTAAGATAAACAAATAAAGATGTCATTAATAAATATTAAAAATCGATTCCGTCATCCTCATTTCGAGTAAGAATTCCTCCCTAATTAATTTTGAGTCTCAAAGAAAAATATTCTGAAAAACCTCAAACAAAAGAGATTACAAAGATGATAGTAATTCTCTTTTAGGCGCATTACAGAGTAACTGACCACAGATACAATCTTCATGTTTTAAGTCTACCTAGGCAGTAATGATAATTTGCATTTTGTTCTATGTAAAGAAGTAAAAAGAGTAAATAATTTGTACAGGCGATAGGTATAAAGAAATATTCAATACTAATTTTCATAGTAGGAAAAGATGAAGAGAAATGGCTGTTTGAACTTGATAAATAAGGAGACCAAAATTATATCTCTGACTTGGCAGTTAACACATCCACTTGGAATTGGAAAAATTCACCCGACGAAAGAAAGGATTAATGAATGTCGAAGGGCCTATTTTCATAATTTATAAGTAGAACAACATTTGCTAACACCAGATTTGCCAAAGTATTCAGCAATTTAACCGTGAATAAACGAGAAACAGAATCATTTATGAGTGGTAACGAAAATTCATTATATTATCCGTATAAGTCAAATACAGTAGAGGTCGAACTGTGCTTTACACAACGTTGCATCACTTACTGTGACGTTTCGTATGTTGTATTCGGAATTAGCACAAGGGAAGTAACCACGATTCAACGATAATTAATTACAGGTTAACGAACAGAAACGCTGATAGCTCACTCTACATGTTAGAAAATAATATGATACATAAATTTCTCAGCATTATTTTGCAAGAAGAATGAAGCCATTGGTGCAGTGGTTTTTCGTACGTGACTTTGCACATAATAAATTTCTAGATCAAATTTCAGAATTGAAACACTTGCACGCAACCTGTTAACGATACCTGGGTCTTTGTCCACGTATATGTCAGTCAGACGCGAAACTGTGTTGGTTCCGTATAAGTACATACTTAAATTGTGTACCATAAAAGAGTAATGCGGCTCCGATACAAGGAGGCATATACTGACCATTTATGTACGTAATCGTAGATTGCTTACGGAGAGATTCCGGACAATAATTTACATAGTATTTATACTGGCATTGAAGTCAGTACATTGAGTGTCGGCACTGAGTGGTCAGGAGCTACCGAAGTGCTAGCTAGTACTTTCTGCGAAAGAAATATTACGCGCAGCAGTGGCTAATAGTAAGGGCACCGAAGTACATGGATTGTAAACATTGTCGGGGGTGTTCTTGGGGGCAGATTAGGTGTGCAAATATTTTCTACGTCATTCAAAGAATTCGTAAATATAATTTGCTGAACCGATCTGGATAAGAATTTTTAAAAAAAATTTGGCATTATATAAAACCAGGAAGCGGATCTAAGCCGTAAGTTGAGTCGCTCAGTGACATTACTGCCACAGAAAGGGAAGACGACGGACAGAAGGCGAAATACAGAGCTACCATAAATCATTTGTTTCCAGAATTCTAAATTTTCCGAAACATTACATGTACAAATATGGTTCGAGCACGAATATAACGGCAAACACAGTGAGTTTAAACTGTGCCTTCCACATGACATTAAGAATGCAGCGCCTTGCCAAAATGCCGACAAAGCGAGAGCAGAGTTTTCGTGTGTTGGAATTTGCGAAATATTTGATCAAATGTGGCAGCTGCAACCGCTGTGTGGGGGTGAGCGAAATTTTCGTAAGCAGTCCTAACAGCAGCCACAAGCCACGGACTCCAAATACCGCAGCAAAGTGTGTGGAAGGTAATGCGTCGGTGGTTACGGTTCGAACCATACCGTCTGCATCGCGTGCAACAACTGAAAGCCGCAACAGCAAACACACGAGCCGGAGGCGCCTTCAGATTTGCGCCACAAGGCAGGCAGGGAGCAGTCCAAGATGGACATTCCGCCTCCATGCCGATATTGGGAGACGTCACCACAAAGACGTCCACAACGACTAAAAATAATCGAGCAGCGGGTTTCGTTAACGTACGGTGGAAGATGTAGCGAATGTTCTGACTGCATAATAAATGCCCACAGTTGTGGAATTATGACACAAACTAGTTTTTCACTGGAACTTCGTAACTTTCCTGTACCACTGTAAAGGGACTCGGGTGCTGCCAGTGTGTGTTCGCTGTTGCGGCCGTCACATCGAGCGCTCAGAACGTCGACGTGGACGGCAGATATACGCAATAAACAGACTCCGGATAGACACCTGTGCACGTTGAATTTATTCTGGACTTCAGCAGTTAAGGGCCGTGTCACATCACACACGTGTTGGCAGCGTTATCTCGTAGACTTGTTTTAACTTGTCCGCTGACCTTTCTTGAAAACGGCAATTTTTCAAATCGCTTGGTACTACTCATCGTTCCAGCGGTCTGCGATAAACAGCTTCTGTGACGGGAGCAAGTTCTTCCTCAAAATTTGTGCAGAATCTTGAAGGTACCTCACCCAGTGCAGATGCCTTTCCACTGTTTAGTGTTTTTAGGTGGTTTTATGTTCTGCAACCACTTCACATCTGCCATTATTTGGGCGTTAGTGCGAAAACAGAAGAGTTCAAATGGTTCAAATGGCTCTGAGCACTATGGGACTCAACTTCTGAGGTCATCAGTCCCCTAGAACTTAGAACTACTTAAACGTAACTAACCTAAGGACATCGGACAGAGCCATGCCCGAGGCAGGACTCGAACCTGCGACCGTAGCGGTCGCGCGGTTCCAGACTGTAGCGCCTAGAACCGCTCGGCCACCCCGGCCGGCAGATGATCTTCGACCGTGAAGTAACTTCGGAAAACAGTATTAACGATTAATTCCTTATCAGAGATCCATATTTTACGAAGTACCGCGTGTACACACAGGATCCGTGCTTAAATAGAAGCGTAAACCCACCAAGTTTACATTTTGCACACTACAAATCTTCTGTGAGGGACTTCTGACACGAAACACAAAAGCGGTAATAAAGTTCGTTACGCACCTCGCGTAGCAACACGCTGTCAGTGGCCAGCACAGAAACACTGACGCCTTCTCTGAGCTCTGGCAGTGGGGGTGCGAAAACGCGGTCCCCTGGTGGGCCCCCTAAGGAGGAAGCCACCTTTCCATATAAATGCAAGGTTGCTTCGTCACTGAAGTCCAGCACGGGGGCGACATGTTCTTCCTCTAGTGCTCCCTCCATTGTGGCGCGAATCTGAAGGCTCCGGCCGCAACCTTCCGCTTTTAATTGTCGTGCGAAGTGTTACCGCCGACGCATCATCTTCCCAACACTTTGCTGCTGTATTTCGAGTTCGCGGCTTGTGCCTGCTGTTGACTTATTTGGACTGCGTACAAAAATCTCGTTCACTCCCGTCCACGGTTGTAGCTGCCACATTTGTTCAAATACACTCCTGGAAACTGAAATAAGAACACCGTGAATTCATTGTCCCAGGAAGGGGAAACTTTATTGACACATTCCTGGGGTCAGATACATCACATGATCACACTGACAGAACAACAGGCACATACACACAGGCAACAGAGCATGCACAATGTCGGCACTAGTACAGTGTATATCCACCTTTCGCAGCAATGCAGGCTGCTATTCTCCCATGGAGACGATCGTAGAGATGCTGGACGTAGTCCTGTGGAACGGCTTGCCATGCCATTTCCACCTGGCGCCTCAGTTGGACCAGCGTTCGTGCTGGACGTGCAGACCGCGTGAGACGACGCTTCATCCAGTCCCAAACATGCTCAATGGGGGACAGATCCGGAGATCTTGCTGGCCAGGGTAGTTGACTTACACCTTCTAGAGCACGTTGGGTGGCACGGGATACATGCGGACGTGCATTGTCCTGTTGAAACAGCAAGTTCCCTTGCCGGTCTAGAAATGGTAGAACGATGGGTTCGATGACGGTTTGGATGTACCGTTCACTATTCAGTGTCCCCTCGACGATCACCAGTGGTGTACGGCCAGTGCAGGAGATCGCTCCCCACACCATGATGCCGGGTGTTGGCCCTGTGTGCCTCGGTCGTATGCAGTCCTGATTGTGGTGCTCACCTGCACGGCGCCAAACACGCATACGACCATCATTGGCACCAAGGCAGAAGCGACTCTCATCGCTGAAGACGACACGTCTCCATTCGTCCCTCCATTCACGCCTGTCGCGACACCACTGGAGGCGGGCTGCACGATGTTGGGGCGTGAGCGGAAGACGGCCTAACGGTGTGCGGGACCGTAGCCCAGCTTCATGGAGACGGTTGCGAATGGTCCTCGCCGATATCCCAGGAGCAACAGTGTCCCTAATTTGCTAGGAAGTGGCGGTGCGGTCCCCTACGGCACTGCGTAGGATCCTACGGTCTTGGCGTGCATCCGTGCGTCGCTGCGGTCCGGTCCCAGGTCGACGGGCACGTGCACCTTCCGCCGACCACTGGCGACAACATCGATGTACTGTGGAGACCTCACGCCCCACGTGTTGAGCAATTTGGCGGTACGTCCACCCGGCCTCCCGCATGCCCACTATACGCCCTCGCTCAAAGTCCGTCAACTGCACATACGGTTCACGTCCACGCTGTCGCGGCATGCTACCAGTGTTAAAGACTGCGATGGAGCTCCGTATGCCACGGCAAACTGGCTGACACTGACGGCGGCGGTGCACAAATGCTGCGCAGATAGCGCCATTCGACGGCCAACACCACGGTTCCTGGTGAGTCCGCTGTGCCGTGCGTGTGATCATCGCTTGTACAGCCCTCTCGCAGTGTCCGGAGCAGGTATGGTGGGGTCTGACACACCGGTGTCAATGTGTTCTTTTTTCCATTTCCAGGAGTGTATCTCGTGTATTCCAGCAAAGGAAAACTCTTCCGTCGCCTTGTCGACATTTAGTAAAGGCAGTGCATTCGTACGGTGGGGTGGTCGGTACAGTTTAAACTCGCCGAGTCTGAGTTTACATCCACCCATCAGTCGTATCTGTAGTTGTCATACTTTGGAAATTTAGACTTCTGGAAACGAGTGAATCATTTATGGTAGTCCTGTATTCCGCCTTCTGTTTGTCGTCTTCCGTTTCCGTAACGGTGTGGTCACTAAGCGACTCAACTCATGATTTCGATCCACTTGCTAATTTTATGTACGGCCAAAAGTTCTCTTAACTATTAGACAGGTTGGCAATACTGTATTTACAAGTCCTTAGACTAACACAGATAATATTTGCACACACAACCTGCCTCCGAGGATGCACGTGACAATGTTATCAAAGTACTTCTGTGCATGTCCAATTAATCACTGCAGCGCCTAATATTTCCATTCACAGAATGTACTAGCACTTCTGTACTAACTGACCACACAGCGCCAAAACTACGTACTGACTTCAATGCTCGTACCTATACTGCGTACATTACCATCTGCCATCTTGCCGTAAGCAATCAACGATTACGTACGTGAATGTATCGGAACTATATTACTCCTTCCCAGAACACTATTTATTAAGTACGTACATCCAACTCAACGCAATTTCGCTCCTGACTAACGTACTCTTAGACAAAGACGCAGGTATCATTAATCGGTAGCGTGTGTTTGAATTCTAAAATTAATGTCTAGAACTTCATTCAGTGCAAAGTACGAAAAATAAATACACCAATGGCTTTACTCTTCCTGCAAAATAAAGCTCAGTAGTTTATATATCATAGTGTTTTCTAGAACGTATGGTGACCTATCATTGTCGCTATTCATTGTTGTTCACGTCCTACTGACACTATGGTTTCCTTATAGTATCAGTGACGGATGAATCCTTTCCTTATCTGAAATTTAGATTACAACATACGAAGTGCCACAGTAACTAATCCGAAGTTCTTTTAAGAGCAGATGGACCTCTACAATACCGCAGACTTGTACACATACACATAATTTTCGTTACCACTCACGAATGATTCTGCCTCTCGTTTATTTATTCTTCACTGAAAACATACTGAATCTGTAGTTTAGTTCACTGTTTACTTCCATCTAGAAGTGTGGTGTCCGAACACGAGCTCCGAAGTACCAGTTTGCATGGAAAATTTTTCTCGATAATTTCACATCTCCGGAGAAAAACCGATTGTGAAGAGACTTTTCCAGAATGCGATTTTCACTCTGCAGCAGAGTGTGCGCTGATACGGAACTTCCTGGCAGATAAAACTGTGTGCCGGACCGAGACTCGAACTCGGGACCTTTGCCTTTCGCGGCCAAGTGCTCCAACAGAAGATCGCGAGTTCGAGTCTCGGTCCGGCACACAGTTTTAATCTGCCAGGAACTTTCGATTGTGAGGATTAGAGATTTTGTACAGAAACGAATTTTCTTTCAAATGGCGGTTAACACAAGAACTGGGTGTCTTCAGATTTAGAAACGTTCAGTCATAAATAAAGCAATTGAACAAAAGCAATGTGTTGATAGCAGACTTTCTTTTATAGAAAGTTTGGAAAAAGCATTCTTTACACGAATTGCTTCATATTCAATTAACTAATTAAACCAAACAAGCAATAAGCCTCCTCAATCAGGCGATAGCAACGAAAGGTGTTTGTATCTTCCCTCGAACCGCTTTTTCGCAATAAAGAACAGCGGTAATGGTTTATTTCCTATTGTACTTGGACGAAATACCAACAGCGTTTGTCGGTATTTTGCGTGATATTTCAGAGTCCTCCAGGAGTTGTGTTGAACGACGAGCTGCCGACACGGTAGCCGAGCGTGCTCGGTCAGAGGGTCGGCTGCCCTCTGTAGTGAAAAACTGAGCGAGCCTGAGCGGGTGTCATCGGACGTCCGCCCCGAACAAATTCAACGAACAATACACAACAAAATGAGAAAAAAGAAAGAAACTGCGTTAGCGTAATGGTTAAGGTGTTCGACTGTTAATCGAAAAGTTCCGAGTTCAAACCTTGTTGGTTGCTTGATATTTTCTTTATTTAAAAACAATATCGAAATGTCTTACTTCATGAATTTTATTCGTTTGAATGTAATTTTTTGAAATTTCTGGTGCTCTGTCTCTTCATTATAATCAAAAGTTTTCGGTTTTTCTAATTTTGTCCTCCAATATTTCTTTTCACAGCAATTAAACACAATGAAAAGGCACACATACAGTATTCATGTTATCTGTTTTGTTTGTATATCTTCTCTTCCGCAGCCGCTGTTTTACTATTCATATTGAGATATATTCTTTTGCGACAGTATTAAAAGTATTATTTAGAGCAGAATTTCGGCTCGTACGTTGCCGAGCTACTTGATTGTCTGACGCAATTCTTTGCTTCGCTGCTTTGAAACATCATATTCAACGTTTTCGTCGACTGATCGATGTTTTGGCAAGTATTTGCAGTCCGTTGTGACACACACAAATTGTTGGAGCACTGCACCTCACTGACAATATATTTTAGTTTCTATGTTTTATTACGTCCACAATTCAGTTTTGTATACTTCGCCAAATTTGTTTTAATCAGAACGTTTTAGAAAAAAGCGAAATGACTGGTATAAAAAGTTTTATTACAGTCGCTAAAGATGGAATATTTCCCAATTTATAAACACTGTTCATGTTATAAAGGGTGTTCATTTTAACTGGGGACATTAAAATCTCTTGAAAACGACACACAGAGCCAAAAGAAATCCTAATGAAAATTAGTTCCTCTCGAAAGGGGGCATCCAATTCTAACAAATTTGATCACAAATTCGTCGGATTTTGTATCATTGGATGACTTCGATGAATAGATACTTAAAAATATTGGATTCAAAGATGTACATACAAATGACGAAAGAAAGTTTTTAATGGAACGTAGTGATATCGCTGGTTCAAGGGCACAGTTTGTAACACGTATTATTGAAGTAAGAAAATCAGGGAATAAGAACATTTTTTTCTTGGACGAAACATTGGTTAACCAAAATCACACAAGAAAAGCCTGTTGGAAATTGAGTGATGGTTCGGGTGGGTTTAAAGTACCAGTTGGTAAAGGTGGACGAATAATTGTGCTTCACGCTGGTTCTGCTTCCGGATTCATTCCAGAAAGCAAATTAGTGTTCCGGGCAAAAAAGAGCAATTCAGTGGATCATCAGTCCGAAATGAACTCAGAGACACTTAAATTGTGGTTTAGGAATCAGTTTCTCCGTTACTTGCCTGCAAACTCGGTGATTGTAATGGACATGCGAGTTATCACTCCGCTGTTGACAAGACACCCACAACAAGTACAAAAAAGCCGATATGTTGTGGCTTGCAAGTAAAAACATACCACATACTGCAAACCAAACTCGTGCCGAAATGTTGGAACTTGTAGCACTCCATAAGCCTCGCACAAAAGTTTATGAAATCTATTGTATTGTTCAGGAAGATGGACATATAGTTTTGCGTTTGCCACTGTGTCATTGCCACTACAATCTGATAGTGTTAATTTGGGCACAAGTGAAAGGGTATGCCACAGAACGAATAGTGACATTTAAAATTGCCGATACAGAAAGGCTTTTGCACGAAGCACATGACAATTACTCCTACAGCGTAGGCTGAATGTGTTCGGCATGCACAAAGGCTACAGGAGGAGGACATGGAAAGGGAAATTGTAATTGACAAGCTGCTTGAACGCATCGTCATCACTCTAAGACTTGATGATTCGGAATGCGACACTGACTACAGCGGTGCAGATGAGAATCGCAGCGATTGACAACAATGAAAGGTAAGGCACATACACAATAATATGTTCTTTCTTGTTTTTGTTACACAGTCGCTGTTTTACAATGGTATTGAAACATATTCCTCTTCTGCAACTGTAGTAAGCGTCTTATTTAGACCAGACGCATTTTTCTCTTTTGAAGCATCTTCAGTGGACAGTATTTTGTCTCCTCCATTGTTAAGTCACCTTTCGTAGTTTTGCGCTGTGGTAACACAATATTCAACGTTTGTGTTGGCTGATCAGTGTTTTAACATAAATGCTGTTTGTGTGTGCCACACACAAAATTTATATTTGACATAGCTCAGAGCACTTCACTGATCAGTCCTAATGGTTTTGTAAGTCCGAAGTTTTGTTTAATGTATTTTGTCTACTTCCTTTTGATTGATTGAAGTGACTTAAAATAAAGCCAAACGCCCGGTGTAAACTAAACTTTTATTACAGTCGCGGAAGACTGAATATTTCTCAATATTATATACGACACCTACCTCGTACTTAAATTAAATGAGATATTGTTATACAGTAAATTTTATACGAAATTTAGGTATCTTTTCCAGATTTCATTCCCAACATTCTGGCAACTAAAATCGACCATAGGGAAAGTATACGCTATGGAGTTTTACCTCAGCAAACTGTTCAAAATTTTGTGCAATGGTTTACTAAATTTAATGCTGCACAATAACTGCGTTGAACATGGAAACAAAATTAAGTCATTTATGGGGGGGGAGGGGGGGGAGGTATCAGTCAAGAACATGTGTAAAAATCAAATTTTTGGGTCCAACAGTTTTTGTGAAATCTCATGATAAGTGTGTCAAAGCAGTGGGAACACCATGTGTCTGCACAGGCGAGCAGCGCAGTGATGACAAAAGCTACGGTCGCAGGTTCGAATACTGCCTCGGGCATGGATGTGTGTGATGTCCTTAGGTTACTTAGGTTTAAGTAGTTCTAAGTTCTAGGGGACTGGTGACCACAGATGTCAAGTCCCATAGTGCTCAGAGCCATTTGAACCATTTTTGATGACAAAATCGCGCACAGCGCGGGATGCGGAGAGCACGTGTCTGCAGCAGCGAAAGGGTTAATGCGGCCGTGGTGGCTTTACTTCATAAACTGCGCGCTCCCCCTTAAACGTAAGTTTGCGAACTATACTATACTATGGCGCTGCTTCTGTTGGCGCGTGCGTCGTTTACAACTGGCAACGCAGCAATCTCCCGCGTCTGCGCGAGCCGCCAAGATAAAAGAATTGAACTACAGTTTCTAACAATGTTTACTGTCGGCAATGTAGCGATAGAAAGAGGGCTTCAGTGCATTATTATTTCCACTGTATTGTTTCTAGAATCAACATGAATATTAAACTTCCTGGCAGATTAAAACTGTGTGCCCGACCGAGACTCGAACTCGGGACCTTTGCCTTTCGCGGGCAAGTGCTCTACCAACTGAGCTACCGAAGCACGACTCACGCCCGGTACTCACAGCTTTACTTCTGCCAGTATCTCGTCTCCTACCTTCCAAACTTTACAGAAGCTCTCCTGCGAACCTTGCAGAACTAGCACTCCTGAAAGAAAGGATATAGCGGAGACATGGCTTAGCCACAGCCTGCGGGATGTTTCCAGAATGAGATTTTCACTCTGCAGCGGAGTGTGCGCTGATATGAAACTTCCTGGCAGATTAAAACTGTGTGCCCGACCGAGACTCGGGACCTTTGCCTTTCGCGGGCAAGTGCTCTACCAACTGAGCTACCGAAGCACGACTCACGCCCGGTACTCACAGCTTTACTTCTGCCAGTATCTCGTCTCCTACCTTCCAAACTTTACAGAAGCTCTCCTGCGAACCTTGCAGAACTAGCACTCCTAAAAGAAAGGATATAGCGGAGACATGGCTTAGCCACAGCCTGCGGGATGTTTCCAGAATGAGATTTTTACTCTGCAGCGGAGTGTGCGCTGATATGAAACTTCCTGGCAGATTAAAACTGTGTGCCCGACCGAGACTCGAACTCGGGACCTTTGCCTTTCGCGGGCAAGTGCTCTACCAACTTTTTTTTTTTTTTTTTTTTTTTTTTTTTTTTTTAAATAACCTTATTTGTCCACCTCGAAAGTTGCACTACGACTTACTAACCGAAGGGGTCGGAGACTTTCTCCGGTCGGCGACTGGATGTTGCATCGAGATGGCTGTATGTGCATGTCCCGAAGGCCAATTAATTGATGAAATAATAAATGAATATCCCAGTCGGGTTCGGCCGCCAAGCGGAAGTCTTATTTCAGTCGGCGCTACTTTGGGCGACTTGCGGCCGGTGATGAGGATGAAATGATGATGAGGACAACACAACAACCAGTCTCCGAGCGGAGAAAATCTCCGCCTCGGCCAGGAATCAAACCCGGGCCCAGTGCATGGGAGGCAAGCACGTTACCACTTTTTTTTTTTTTTTTTTTTTTTTTTTTTTTTTTTTCCTCGAACTCGGGACCTTTGCCTTTCGCGGGCAAGTGCTCTACCAACTTTTTTTTGTTTTTTTTTTTTTTTTACCTTTTCTTTTTTTTTCTATAATTTTTTTTCTTTCATTTTTCTTTTTTTTTTTTTTCTTTTTTTTTTTTTTCAACTTTTTTTTTTTTTTTTTTTTTTTTTTTTCTCGAACCCGGGACCTCTGCCTTACGCGGGCAAGTGCTCTACCAACTTTTTTTTTTCCTCTTTTTTTTTTTTTTTTTTTACCGTAGCAGTCGCGCGGTTCCGGACTAGAACCGCTTTTTTTTATTTTTTTTATTTTTTTTTTATTTTTTTCCCCCATCCTTTTTTTTTTTAACCTATTAATTGATATATGGAAAAATACAAACGAAAAGAACAACATCGGCTAGGTTTCTTGGAGATTCGAACCCGGGTTCTCCAAGTCGTAGCCAGTTACCTTGCCCGTTTTTTTATTTGTTTATTTTTTTTTTAATTTTTTTTATTTTATTTTTTTTTAAATTGTAAATGATGGAAAAGGCGTCTTTCAGTTACGACAAACAAAATTAGAATGGACATCCATATCAACCAAATAGAATTTGAAACCAATAGTGTGATGATAGATAATAAAGAAAGAAAAATGTAACCAAATCCCGCACGCCATTCCATGTGCATGGCCCATCTGCATACAGATTCCATGTTCCAAATTGGTACAACATTTCTCAGCGTGTGGAGCCCCATGAAGGCGATCATCCTCTGCCCGGTACTCCCCAACTGTGAGGGGGGTTATCGAAGACACTGCGCAAATAGTTCGCAAATAGTTGGCGGTATCGGGGTGTACACTCAAGTGTGCTATGACTGTTCTGGAGAAATTGCCAGTAATCAAGCACCATCTTCTTATCATCTTGAAAGAGGTAGTATATGGACATGCCTTTAAACCATGTGAGAGCATGAGTCTTCGCAGGTGGGAAATAAGTATCCTCTGGACAAAGGAGGAGCCGTGGCTCAATTGTGCGAGGCGCGATACGTAGGTAGCAGGCGAGGATCTTCTGCACTAGCAGCCATACCTCTAACGCCGATCCACATGTTAAACGGTGTTCGTCAGTATCCACGAGGTGGCAATGTGGACAAAGGGGGGAATCCGCCATCCCAATAGCGTGCAGCCTTTGTCGTGTTACAACCTTCCCGTTCACCACCTGGTACCACGCGGCTCGTACCCGCGTGGGGAGGAACGACTTCTGGACCGCTCTCCACACTGCAGGCCATAGGGTCGTAGGGCTCTTCCTCTCAATCACATTGCGAGGGGTGAACCTTAGCAGCAGTCTGTAAAAGTCTCTCGCCTTGGGAGTGCGAGTGTTGGGAAGATCTGGGTGCACGTAACTATACTCAAGAATAAATGCCGAGAGGTGCGAGAGTGAGGGTGTAATGTGTGCAACCGTGACAGGTGGCATAAGAGACGCCGGCAGCAATTCCTCTAACAGACGACCCGTAAGGGAAGCATCTTGGTGGGTCCACAATTTCATCATTGTGCACAAGTATAATGCTGTAGCCCTCGCTCGTACATTTATAAGTCCCAGTCCGCCATCAAGCGGAGGGAGGGTGAGTGTTTCGTAGCGGACTTTGAATAGGTGTCCGGCGGTAAGGTAATATCCAAACGCTGCTTGCAGTCTGTGTGCCATCGCTGTCGATATCGGTAGGACCTGGGCCATGTGGATCATCTTAGTCGCCACGTGAAGGTTGAGGTATTCCACACGCTGTAGGAGGTCCATCCGTCGAAGTAAGTTCCGGCGAACTTCTGTGCGTATTGCCTGTAGTAATCGTGCATAGTTCATGGCAGCCGTGCGGCGCACATCCTGTGTAAATGTTATGCCCAAGAACCGGATCTTGTTAACGAGTGGGAGTGGGGCTAAAGCGTCCTCCTGTAGACCTCTCCCAATGGGCATCGCTGCCGACTTGGCCACATTCATGCGGCTGCCCGCTGCCAAACCATAGCGATTGACCCATTGTATCACCGAGCGTACCTCGTCATCAGATCGGACAAGTAATAGAAGGTCATCAGCATATATTCTGCACTGAAAGGTATGATCCCTCAATGAAATGCCCGAGAGCCTGTTTTTCAACCCTCCGACAAGTGGTTCGAGTGCGATCGCGTAAAGAATCATGGAGAGTGGGCATCCTTGGCGAACTGACCGTCGGATCGGAAAGGGACCCGCAATCCGTCCATTCACCAGTACACGGGATGCAGCTCCACGGAAAAGGCGCTGAAAGATGTCGATAAAGTCAGGCGGGAAGCCCATGCGGGCCATTACGGACAGAAGGAACTTGTGGTGAACTCTGTCGAAGGCGTGGTCGAAATCAATGGAGATCAGAGCAGCTCGAAGGCGACAGGATGTGGCGATGGCTATTAAATCCCTGCATTCACTGGTTGCCGTTTGCATGTTGGTCACTCCGCCCTGTGTCGTTTGCTCCATTGAGAGGAGCAGGGGCAGAACCTTCTTTATGCGGCTGGCGAGTAATCGGGCGAAGATTTTATAGTCAGAGTTAAGCATTGTAATGGGCCTGTAGTCCTCGACCGTCCGACCTCTGGAAGGCTTGTGTATCGGTATAAGGAGACCTTCCACGAATGCAGGTGGCACGTGGGAACCAGGGGTCATCAGTTCTTGGTACATGATGATCCATCGGGGCATCATGAGATCGCGGAAAGTACGATAAAACTCGAGCGGCAGTCCGTCTGGCCCGGGAGATTTGTTGAGTGCTCCCTTGTTAAGCGCGTCCTCGATGTCGTCTCGTGTAATTCCACCTAAAAGCGTCGCCGCTGCTGCATTGTCGAGGGTGTGCGACACATGCTGCAGTATGTCGTGATCGTCCGCTTCCTCGTCCTCTGTATTCACCTCGTCGTAAAACCGGCGATAGTGATCGGCGAAGGCTTCTGTAACCGTCGCCTGAGTCGTTACGACCCTACCACCTGGCAATACGAGGTCCGTGATCAGCTGCTGTCGGCGTCGGCGGCTGTCGAGCACGATGTGATGCATAGACGGGTTTTCTCCTTCCACTCGGTCTTGACGTCGCGATCGCACTACGACCCCCTCCAAACGTTTCCTCGTAAGAGACAATATTTTACCTTTAATTCGGCGGCTTTCCATTTGTCGGTTTGGAGATGGTGGTTGGCTGTCGAGTTCGCGAAGCATCGTGTAATAAAAGTCCAATGTGTGACGATGCCAAGCTGCGGTATCTTTTCCGAATTGAGTTAGCACACGCCGAAAAGCTGGTTTTGCACAGTCCACCCACCATGCTAGAGTCGATGGGTATCGGGGAAGACGACGTTCGCAATCCAGCCATGTGTTGGCGATAATCTGACGGCATTCCGGGGCTTGAAGATGTGCCACATTCAGCTTCCAGGGTCCTCGGCTGCGCCATATCCGCTGCTGTTGTAGAGTGAGTGTGCATATGAAAGCGCTATGATCGGAGAAGGCAAGCGGCCAACGTTCGGCGTCCAATACTCCCGGTGCTAGAGCTCGTGAGACATAAATGCGGTCTATGCGACTGGCTGAGTGACTAGTAAGGTATGTCGGACCGGGACGGTCACCGTGCACTGTCTCCCACGTGTCGGTGAGAAGCAGGTCTCGAACCAGGAGCCGAAGTTCTTGACAAGTCGAGAAATGTGGGACTTGGTCTTTGGGGTGGAGCACACAGTTAAAATCGCCGCCGAAGATATATTGCTCGAAGCTGCTGATAAAGAGGGGGGCGATATCCTCCGAGTAGAACAGCGATCGTTCGCGGCGTTGGTCAGTTCCTGATGGAGCGTAAATGTTAATGATGCGCGTGCCCAGTGCTGTGATCGCCAGCCCCCTTCCTGACGGAAGGTAAGTCACTTCTTCGATGGCAATTCCGTCGCGCACTAGTATTGCCGTACCGCTGCCATTCCGGTCCGCCGGTGACACATATGTCACATAACCGTAGAAAACGGGGAGGGCCGCTATATATACTTCTTGCAACAGGGCAATGTCAACATCCGAAGAACGAAGCATCTCACGCAGCAACTGGATCTTCACTGCCGTTCGTATCGTGTTGATGTTAAGCGTGGCGATACGATAAGCTTGTTGACGAACCGCAGGTGTTAAGTTATTCATTAAGACTGGATTACCTATGACGCTTCTGACTGTATCGACACCTCCGCATCCCCCCAAACCTCACCTGCAGGCCGTTCTAGAGAGCCGGCGCCAACGCCGTGGGCCCTGTTGGCGTAACTTGCATGGTTCCGTCGTCGTCGTGGTCATCCGCCCACGTCGGGGAACTGAAAGCAAGATCGGCTTCCCTAGCGTCCTTAGGACACGGCGCTGGTGCTTGCACTCCAGAAGGTGGTGGGCAGCATCTGTCCTGCATCTCGGCATCCGATTGTGCCACTGTAGATATATGTGGTTGGTCCTCATTATCGTTCGATGGTGCCACACTGCAGCAAATGGCGGCTGCCTCTGTGGTAGCGTCGTCATTGAAGGTGGAATCGTCATCCTCTGGAGGCGGTGTCGCATCCCGTTCGGAAGTTGCTCTACGCCTCCGCTTCCGTCGCTTCGGAGAGCGTTGCTTCCTGGTGTGTTCTTCTGCGTCAGACGATGGCAAAGATTCACGACGTTCCGGCACAAAGGCAGCCGTAGGCACAATAAGCGAATCGACGGCCATGCTATCTTCCTGTATGTTGTTGTCCGTCGACGGAGGCGGCGGCATCGGAGTTGAATCCGTAGCTTGTGGAACGGGTGTGGCATCATCGCCCTGTATTGGAGCATGGAGCCGCGACACAGCAGTGGATGTCGGCTGTCGTGGTGAAGTGGTAGCTGTCGTGAGGGCTGCTGCATAAGTCACAGGAAGCAGCGTCGGCTGCGATGGCGGGTCCGCTTCAGCCGGCGGCAGTTGCGTGATTCGACGTTGCATACATTCTGATCTGAGGTGTCCCTCCTTCCCACAACCAGAGCAGGTCTTCGGTTGCCCATCGTAGATGACGATGGCACGGCAGCCACCGATAGTCAGATATGAAGGTACATGTCGTTTAAGTTCGATTCGGACCTGGCGGACGCCGTTCAGCACAGGATATGTCTGGAATTGCGTCCATTTTTCCGCAATATGATCATGGACCGTGCCGTAGGGGCGCAGCGCTGTCACGACGTCCTCCGCCGGTAGTTCGAAAGGAAGTTCGAAAATTCTGATCGTGCGAAGTCCCATGCCAGAATAATCGACGTGCACAGTCCCCACATTGCCATCAGCATGGCAAAAACGGAGGCCCTGTTGCGTGTCCCGAAGGATCCGTTCACATGTTGCGTCGTTGATGATCTTGACATATACGATACTACTCACAATGGACAAGTGAATGCCGAGAATGTCGCTCGCCGGGATTTTAACTTCTTCTCGTAGAAATCGTTCGACTTCGAGTGCTTTAGGCCGTGCAAATTCGTTGCGGAACGTAAATTTGAGCGTCGATTTTCTGTATTGGTGCGCCATGGTGATCTATATGCTGAGTACGGCACGCGCGAAACGGCCGAATACTATGTAAACAACACGAGCGCTCGCTCCGCGGCAGGAACACAAACAGCGCGTCCTCACCGCAGCACAGCCAAAGGCCAACTAAGGAGCGTAGTTTTTCGAAAAATTGTGTGCCATGGCGATCGAGTCAGACAACAACACGCGCGAGTACCGACGGTGTAAACACTTCCTCGTCCACGCGCGCCCGCGGCCCGGACAGCAGGTCCGTGCCGCGCCACTGCCTAAAGCAGACTGGCAAGTGCTCTACCAACTGAGCTACCGAAGCACGACTCACGCCCGGTACTCACAGCTTTACTTCTGCCAGTATCTCGTCTCCTACCTTCCAAACTTTACAGAAGCTCTCCTGCGAACCTTGCAGAACTAGCACTCCTGAAAGAAAGGATATAGCGGAGACATGGCTTAGCCACAGCCTGCGGGATGTTTCCAGAATGAGATTTTCACTCTGCAGCGGAGTGTGCGCTGATATGAAACTTCCTGGCAGATTAAAACTGTGTGCCCGACCGAGACTCGAACTCGGGACCTTTGCCTTTCGCGGGCAAGTGCTCTACCAACTTTTTTTTTTTTTTTTTTTTTTTTTACTGGTAAAATTAAGTATAAAAATATGTAATGTGTTTTGCGATGTAATTTTTTTGGATTTTTCGTACATATTTCCAATATTTCCACCTATTCAAAGATATGCAGTCCATATTGCTAATAAATAAATGTCGTGTGACTAGGGCCTCCCGTCTGGTAGACCTTTCGCCTGGTGCAAGTCTTTCGATTTGACACCACTTCGGCGACTTGCGCGTCGATGAGGATGAAATGATGATGATTAGGACAACACAACACCCAGTCCCTTAGCGGAGAAAATCTCCGACCCAGCCGGGAATCGAACCCGGGCCCTTAGGATTGACAGTCTGTCTCGCTGACCACTTTTTTTTTTTTTAACATGGCAGATGCTCTATCTATCTTTTTTTTTTATTTTGATAACTGTCTGAAAATAAGAAATTAAACTTTTCACTTTTTTGTTTTTTTCTTTTTTTATTGTTTTTTCTTTTTATTTGTTTTTTTTTATTTTTATTTTTTTTAAAGTCCCAAAAGAAAAATCATATATAAAAAAGAAGGAAAAGAAATATAGGACTGAAGTGACATCCTCGACACTTCACTGGGAGTACATCCTATCCCTCGAAACAACGTAAACCTGGGACTCCCCACCGCTTCGGGGGGTTATGAAACATGCTGCCTAGAAAGTTCGCAAAATTCGTTTCATATTTAGAGTGGCGTCGGATGATTTCGTGTTGTCCTAGTAGATAATGCCAATAGTCCATGCCCGATATCAATGTCCGCGAGAGCACGTAGTGCGATGCGTGTCCACCAATCCATCGGATTGCCGACGTTTTTTGTGAGGGGAAAAATACAGCGTCAGGGAAAAATAAAGCGTCCGTCGTGATCGTTGAGTCGTCGGTGCGTCTGAGGAGGGCCACGATGCGTTGCGTCAGCCGCCAAACATCCGTTGCCTCACCGCACTGCAGAGAATGTTCGTCGGTGTCCTGCATGCCACATATAAGGCAGAGCGGGGAATCTACCATGCGAATGTCGTACAATCGTTGGCGGTTGACTGTCTTGCGGTTGATTAGTGTATACCATGACGATCGCGCTGCTGTGGTGAGGAGAGGTGTATGGACAGCTCGCCAAATCTGTCGCCAGTTTCGTGTGGGGTATTTAAGTTCGACAACATTGCTGCCATGATGACGCCGCAAGTATCGATATATCTCACGGGTAGTGGGGAGTCTGGTAGAAGGTATCTGTAACTGAACATAACTAAAATCAACAAAAAATCGCGCGACGTGAGAAAAAGAGGGCGAGATTGTGCCTACCGCCACCGGTGGTTCAAAGGACGTGGGAAGAAGCACATCCAGGATGGCCGACGTGATGGCGTGTTGCCG
This sequence comes from Schistocerca cancellata, assembly GCF_023864275.1. Taxonomy (NCBI): domain Eukaryota; kingdom Metazoa; phylum Arthropoda; class Insecta; order Orthoptera; family Acrididae; genus Schistocerca; species Schistocerca cancellata. Next base: position 101,473,647 of record NC_064636.1, on the reverse strand, counting down.
TTGGTTCCAAGTGCGTAGCGTCGCTCGCAGGTATAGAGCTAGAGCCTTGTTCCGCACATCCGTGAGGTTAAGTCCTCCAGCATGGTGTGGGAGAGTTAAAGTCTTGTATTTGACCTTAAACAACATTCCTTGGCTGACATAGTATCCAAAGGCCGCCATTAATCTGTCAGCAATACCATGTGGCATTGGCAGTACCGGTGCCAGGTGCGGCAGTCGCGAGGCCAGGTGAACATTAGTGTAGTCCACCCTTTGGAGCAGGTCGTGCGTTCGGAGTGAATTGTTGCGTATGTGCAGTCGGACGTTCTGGAGGAGACGTCGATAGCTCGCCGCCGCTGATTGCCGTAGCGATCGGGTGAACAATACACCTAAGCATCGCAAGATGTCCACCGTCGTAAACGGACTGTGCAGATCGTCCAGCCCTCGACCGATGTGCATGATCTTGGTTTTATGCATGTTGACCCTGCTTCCCGCAGCTACTCCGTACGTAGTAAGAAGGGTAACCACCTGATTTACTTCGTTCTCCGACCGGACGAGTATCATCAAGTCGTCGGCATATGCACGACACGTGAAGGAGCTCGCACGGAGTCGGACGCCTGTTAGAGTCCGTCTAAGAGTCTGCATCAATGGTTCGAGCGCAATTGTAAACAGTATCATCGACAAGGGACATCCTTGCCTAACTGAGCTGCAAACAGGAATCGGTCCTACCTCCCTGCCATTGACCCTCACCATCGAAGAAGCGCCGCGAAGGAGGCGCATGAGGACGGTAATAAAATCCTGTGGTATCGCCATCCGTCGCATGGTCGAGTCAAGGAAATCATGGTTGATCCTGTCAAAGGCACGATCAAAGTCCACCGATACGAACGCCGCTTGCATGCGACAAGCTTCCGTCAGGGAAATTACGTCACGGTATTCGCCGAGGATAGAATGTATGTTGCTCCGAACCCCTAGACAAGCCTGGTCTGGTGGTATTGTCTTGGATATTACAGTCTTGAGCCTTACCGCCAACATTCGCGCAAAGACCTTATAATCAGTATTGAGCATCGTGAGCGGTCTAAATTGATGGGCGCTGACACTCGCTGTCGATTTCGGTATTGGTATAAGCAGTCCCGCCATGAACTGCGACGGAACGTCCGTGTCAGGGCTCAATAACTCATTATACATCAATACCAACTGGGACATCATTAAATCCGCAAATGCGCGGTAAAATTCGAGTGTCAACCCATCTGGCCCAGGGGATTTATGCACCGCACCCTTCGCGAGTGCGCCCCGGACGTCATCTTCCGTTAGGGGTTCCAATAGCGCCTCTGCATCCGGACCATCCACCTCCGTTTGCATCTGTCGCAAAATTTCTTCTCCGTCGGCGTCCCAGTGAAAAGGAGGCGATAATGCTCCAGAAACTCAGCAGCAATGTCCTGTTGTGACGTCAAGGGCCGACCATCGTCATCATGGAGGACTGTGATTAGGGATCGGCGATTACGCGCATGTCCCTTGGACACATGATGCATGCCAATACGTTCTCCATCGACGTTGTCCAAGCACCGAGCACGGATCGAAAGTCCCTCCAGTCGACGTCTCGTGATCGATAAAATACAGGCCTGAATGCGATGGACTTCCGCTTGACGCTCGAGCGATGGGGCCATGGAGGACAGGTCACGGAGCACCACGTAGAAATAATCAAGTGTATCTCGGAGCCATTTCGCTTTTTCCTTGCCATACGTGATGAGAGCTCTTCGTATCGCCGGTTTTGCACACTGCAGCCACCACGAAAGAACCGTACGGTGCAGCGGCAAACGGCGAGTGCAAGTCTGCCATGTTTCTTCGATCCGCTGGCGACATTCGAGATCCACCAATAAGGATGAATTGAGTTTCCAGGAACTACGACTCCGCCAGACCCTCTGCCGTGGGAGGGTTAACGTGCATAAATATGCAAGGTGATCCGTAAAAGCTGTGGGCCAACGTTCAGCAGCCAACACGTGATCTCTTAATCCGTCAGAAACATAAATCCGATCCAGCCTGCTCGCCGAGTGGCTAGTAAAATACGTGTAGCCCTCTCGCTGCCCATGGATCTTTTCCCACGTGTCCATAAGGGCCATGTCCCGGCAGATCGTGTTCAATGCGTGGCATGAGCTGAAATTAGGAGTTTGATCCTTCGGGGCGAGTACACAGTTAAAATCCCCCCCTACCAAGATGTGGTCATACCTCCCATGGAATAGGGGGGCAATCTCCTCCGAGTAGAATCGTGCACGCGCCTGTCGATTGTCAGATCCGGAGGGGGCATAGATGTTGACGATACGAATGCCGTTCACGGTCATAGCCAAACCCCGAGCCGAAGGAAGGAAATCGAGGTCACACATCGGAATCCCTTCCCGGACTAGTATCGCTGTGCCACGTCCTCCATCTGGAGTCGGCGCTAGGTAAGTGTTGTATCCGTGCACGTCGGGAAAAGCAGCATTGCAGGTTTCCTGCATCAGCAGAATATCAACGTCAGTGGCGTAAATCATGTCCCGGAGAAGTTGCATCTTTGCAAGCGAACGGGCGGTGTTAATGTTCACTGTGCCCACCTTATATGCTTGGTTCGTTGTCGTTGTCATGCTCGTGTCATGTCACTGAGAACTCCAAGGGCGTTAGTCCACTATTCGGGCTCAGAGGGGTGCCCGCCAACGGGCTGCCCTCCTTTGTTGTCGTTCCGTGGTGTGCATCCTGTAGGTGAGTGGTCATCATTAGGGGGTGGCAATTCCTGTATGTCCTCGACTGGTTCTGCCCAGTCGCAGTGGTCATCCATCCGAGAAACGTCCTCTGATGTATTTCGACGAGGCTGCTGGGACATTGGTATCCCTGACTCCTTCGTCGGCAGCGCTGGGTCAGTCGGTGTCAATGAAGAGGGACCATCTGAAAGGCAGGACATCCGGTCTCCATCTGACGGAATCCTGTCAGCGTCCTCTAAAGGCACGTGTTCTGTGTCAGACAGTTCTTCGGCTATGATACCTTCCGTGTCCCCTAGGCTAGGGGGGGACGTGTCACCCGAACTATGGCGACGCTTTTTGCGACGCTTCGGCGATCGCTGTTTGCGGGCCCTGCCCTCTGCTGCCTCACTGTGTTCGTCGATCGTTCGTTGGTCCGTTGCCGGTGCCACTGTCTCGACCTCTACTTCCACGTCGCGTGCTTCATGTGAGTTGTCGGAAGGTTCCTCCCTCAACCGACGTGACGTGGGCGTAGGGACATACTCCGAGTCACCTCCTTCCTCCCGTAACTCTGTCGGCTCTTGCATAAACACGTCCTTGTCACGCTCCGAACTGGGCAACACCTCCCGGCGAGCCACCGACACGTACGTCATCGGCAGTTGCGTGGGAACTTCTCGCTGTGACGCGTCTCCATGTGGCAGTTGCACGACGCGGCGTTGTATGCACTCCGAGCGGATATGTCCTTCTCCACCACAGCCAGAACAAGTGCGTGGCTGGCCATCGTAGATCACAATAGCTCGACACCCGCCAATGTATAAATAAGACGGGATATGTTTAGTAAGGACGATCCGCACCTGTCGCACGCCGTTTAGCACAGGATAGGTACTAAAACTTGCCCAGCGTTCAGGCGTATGACTAAGTACTGTTCCATATGGTCGCAGCGATTCAGTAACCATCGATTCTGGCACCTCAAACGGCAATTCAAAGATCCGAATCATCCTCACTCCCAATCCTGAAGGAGCTACTGTTACATCGCTGATATGGCCATCAGAGTGTCGAAATTTAAATCCTCTTTGAGCAGCGGAGAGAGTTCTTTCACACGCAGCTTCATCGGTCATCTTTACGTACATTGTACTGCTTACAATGGACAGGTGTATTCCAATTATGTCCGTAGAAGGTAAACGAACTTCTTCCCTCAAAAAACGCTCTATTTCGAAAGCTTTTGGTCTGGCAAATTCGTTGTCGAACGTAAATTGGAGCGTAGTTTTTCGAAAATTGTGTGCCATGGCGATCGAGTCAGACAACAACACGCGCGAGTACCGACGGTGTAAACACTTCCTCGTCCACGCGCGCCCGCGGCCCGGACAGCAGGTCCGTGCCGCGCCACTGCCTAAAGCAGACTGGCAAGTGCTCTACCAACTGAGCTACCGAAGCACGACTCACGCCCGGTACTCACAGCTTTACTTCTGCCAGTATCTCGTCTCCTACCTTCCAAACTTTACAGAAGCTCTCCTGCGAACCTTGCAGAACTAGCACTCCTGAAAGAAAGGATATAGCGGAAACATGGCTTAGCCACAGCCTGCGGGATGTTTCCAGAATGAGATTTCACTCTGCAGCGGAGTGTGCGCTGATATGAAACTTCCTGGCAGATTAAAACTGTGTGCCCGACCGAGACTCGGGACCTTTGCCTTTCGCGGGCAAGTGCTCTACCAACTGAGCTACCGAAGCACGACTCACGCCCGGTACTCACAGCTTTACTTCTGCCAGTATCTCGTCTCCTACCTTCCAAACTTTACAGAAGCTCTCCTGCGAACCTTGCAGAACTAGCACTCCTGAAAGAAAGGATATAGCGGAAACATGGCTTAGCCACAGCCTGCGGGATGTTTCCAGAATGAGATTTCACTCTGCAGCGGAGTGTGCGCTGATATGAAACTTCCTGGCAGATTAAAACTGTGTGCCCGACCGAGACTCGGGACCTTTGCCTTTCGCGGGCAAGTGCTCTACCAACTGAGCTACCGAAGCACGACTCACGCCCGGTACTCACAGCTTTACTTCTGCCAGTATCTCGTCTCCTACCTTCCAAACTTTACAGAAGCTCTCCTGCGAACCTTGCAGAACTAGCACTCCTGAAAGAAAGGATATAGCGGAAACATGGCTTAGCCACAGCCTGCGGGATGTTTCCAGAATGAGATTTCACTCTGCAGCGGAGTGTGCGCTGATATGAAACTTCCTGGCAGATTAAAACTGTGTGCCCGACCGAGACTCGGGACCTTTGCCTTTCGCGGGCAAGTGCTCTACCAACTGAGCTACCGAAGCACGACTCACGCCCGGTACTCACAGCTTTACTTCTGCCAGTATCTCGTCTCCTACCTTCCAAACTTTACAGAAGCTCTCCTGCGAACCTTGCAGAACTAGCACTCCTGAAAGAAAGGATATAGCGGAAACATGGCTTAGCCACAGCCTGCGGGATGTTTCCAGAATGAGATTTCACTCTGCAGCGGAGTGTGCGCTGATATGAAACTTCCTGGCAGATTAAAACTGTGTGCCCGACCGAGACTCGGGACCTTTGCCTTTCGCGGGCAAGTGCTCTACCAACTGAGCTACCGAAGCACGACTCACGCCCGGTACTCACAGCTTTACTTCTGCCAGTATCTCGTCTCCTACCTTCAGCTCAGTTGGTAGAGCACTTGCCCGCGAAAGGCAAAGGTCCCGAGTTCGAGTCTCGGTCGGGCACACAGTTTTAATCTGCCAGGAAGTTTCATATCAGCGCACACTCCGCTGCAGAGTGAAAATCTCATTCTGGAAACATCCCGCAGGCTGTGGCTAAGCCATGTCTCCGCTATATCCTTTCTTTCAGGAGTGCTAGTTCTGCAAGGTTCGCAGGAGAGCTTCTGTAAAGTTTGGAAGGTAGGAGACGAGATACTGGCAGAAGTAAAGCTGTGAGTACCGGGCGTGAGTCGTGCTTCCGTAGCTCAGTTGGTAGAGCACTTGCCCGCGAAAGGCAAAGGTCCCGAGTTCGAGTCTCGGTCGGGCACACAGTTTTAATCTGCCAGGAAGTTTCATATCAGCACACACTCCGCTGCAGAGTGAAAATCTCATTCTGGGAACATGAATATTATACAGAAGGCCGTTAGTGATCAATGTGTGTTGCCACTGCATTGGAAAGCACGTTTCGTCGTAACATCAGCAGTAAAAAGTTCAATTCGATTATTTTTGTATTATTCAGAAGCCATACTGATTGTTACCGATAACTCGAGTCGTAAGTATGCGCGGGAATATTCTTCAGATCCATTTTGTTTATTTTTAGACCACTCGGCCAATGAGCTAACGAAAATTTGAAAGCACGCGAAAAAGGGTAACTTAATAGTGAGACGCAATAAAACAGAGCAAACGAAACAAAACCGTGGACGGAACAGCCCCATCTGTACTGTAGACTTGGCCGCTGTTTCTATGTTTCGATACAGTGTATCGATACGTGGAACTGTTTCAGTGTTTCGAAACGGCTGTGGTTCTGTGTTTGCAAACAGTGGTGTTTCATTCTGCCCTGTCTCGAACAACGGAACCAGATTCGATCTCGAGCCAGACACAAAAACTGTATCGTTGTTTCAGAATAACGCTGTTTCCCTCCACTTAAGCGTGGAACGGGCTAATTGTATAGAAACAGTGATGTTTCATTCCGCTCTGTGTCGGATGAGATTCGGGCACAGATACTGAAACACACATAGCGTATCACTTCATGAAACACTTCCAAGAATGTCGAAATCTTTTTCACGAACAACAGCATGAAGCTTAAGACTTCAGAAAATAAAAATTCGTTTCTAGCTGACTGCCCGATTCCGAAATGGCGGAATATCTACTTTATAAACACTAACCAAACAATGAAATAACGCACACTATTCACATTCAAAATAAAAAATGTGTGAAAATCATTCATTTAAATTACACATCTTTTATAACATACGCTTCTCTGTTCATTTACACTAATGATATCGAAAAACGCAAGTAAGCCTACAATATCTTGAATAAAAAAAGGCGCGGAGTGGCAGTTTTAAGACGTATACGTAAATCAGATGTAGGTATAACTGCAAGCAAGCTGCTTGATGTATCACTGGTGGTGTTCTGGTGAACGGGAAGGGCCGGGAAGCGGGGTGAATTTATATAGTAATGGTTCAAAACACCTAGAGGGACAAAAAATTTTCCCGTTATATATTCGAATTACGTGGCGTTATTTGTGAGTTACCCGTACTAACGGAATGTGGGAATCCCAGAAACGCATCCGTTTTTCCTGCAGTTTGCTCCCGCCTCCAGTTCCGTTCGTGGTGGTTCTACTGTCTTCAGCTATGGCGTTATGAAGCACTATGTGGGATTATTTTAAGAGGATGAATCCTGAGGAAACGTTCGGCAGTGTTGTCGTTTAATAGTTCAACCTCTTGCTTAAACAGACTTTTGGGACATTAGCATCCAACAGTAAATTTAAGTGAAACTCTGTCGAAACCAGTTTTTATGAATCTGGAAAGTGACGAAGCCAGTTAAACTTCCACAGCAATTGTTCAGGAATCTACCGATTCAGTTCTGGGTAGGTGTGGTACACAGAGATGGCTGGATTTGCAATAAGAGCAGTACCTTCATCCAAACGAGGCAAAATAGACGAATAGATGTTGAGACGTGTTGTTAAAGAATAGTTGGGAGTGAAGAGATTAGAAAAGTGACTTATTTACAAATGAAAACTATTTACCCCCAGTAGAAAAACCGTCTCCAACAGTTTACTCTCCCAAGTGTTCGACAACACCCTAACACGAGTAGGATCTGCAGTGCAAGCCACATCCTACATCTGCATTACGACTGATGGATGGACGTCTGTGAGCAATGAGAATTATACTGCAGTGACTGCTCACTTCATTAATGAAAACTGCAATCTTAAAGTCATATTTGATAACTAGTTTTAAATTACATAACAAACATACAGCTAAAAACATTTCCAGTGAATTACAAAATGTGATATCAGCTTTGGGTATTACCAATAAAATTATAGCTTGCACTACAGAGGCAGTGATGTGCAAATGGTGGCATGTGCCTTGTTTTGCGCATACACTGAATTTAACTGTGGAAGTAAGCCTTTAACAAATTACTGAGACAGGAGCAAAAGTAAAGTCAGTAACGGAATTTTTCAAAATAAGTCCTCAAGCATTTGAGAAATTACACAATATTCGGAAGCAAATGGGCGTCCCTATTTTAACGCCGAAACAAGATTGCCCTACGAGATGCAATTCCTTGTATGAAACGTTTGACAGGCTTTTGAAAATCAAATAGCCTTTACACCCTCGCCATCTTCAGTGCGGATTTACAAACAAAACTGTCCAACGGTCAGGTATTTAAAAATCTTGTGAAATACTATCTCCTTTTGTGCAAGTCACAACAGAAATTAGCAGCGAAAGAAATGTACCTTGCCAAAAGTTGTCTTATTAAGCAAAGGTTTACAAAGTCACTGTCAGACCTAAAAATCAGATTAGAGCAACGAGGCCATTAATACAGGAACTGCTAAACTTGAGGATGGAATCTGTACCTGCCTGTACGAATTATTTAAATCTTAGTCTGGATTTTATACTTCAAGGAAACATACCGATCTCTGCATTTCAGTTACCTTGAAATGTTTTAACATGTTTTCCAGTTCCATCAGGTTACATATTATGAGCTGTACCCAGCTGACTAATGTTTGATGAAAAACTGCCATATTTGACCATTGCGTTATATGCTCCAGTCTGTTATGGCAATTTTTTGATCTGTGTGAATCAGTCACTTTGCAGGCCTGCTCTGTGAGACAAACAATGGTAAATTGAACTGAAAGAAAAGAGTGAGTGGCACACTCGTAAATGTTGTTTCAGTGCCTCGCTTCCCAGAACGCTATCTCAATAAATTACATCTCATGAGATGCCTTTTCAAGAGCCCATACAGATTTTCACTCATAAAACTATCAAAATTAGGAGCTACAATACAGGGAAACGAGTTTGGGAAAATTGCTATGTCAAACATACCGACTCTGTCCTGAGCCAGTTTTCTGCGATTTAATTAGCACTCTCACATCTCATTTGTGTTTATACGGAAATATTTATACAGTACACATTCAAGATGACAATGTTAGGTCTACACGACTACAAAACACAAACTGTTTCGAAACAGCGTATCGAAACATTACATTGTATTGTTTTCTTTGTTTCGAAACAGGCACGTGTTTCAGTTCGCCCACCCCTGCTGTACTCGCCTGGGACGTGGGGACTCCCCCGGGGCGCCGTGCTCACGTGTCAGACGCGTGCGGGGCTGGCTGGCTGCACCGACGCCTCTTCGTGCAGAGGCTGCGCGCGTCTTGTCCAAAATTAAATGGCTCTGAGCACTGTAGGACTTAACAGCTTAGGTCGTAAGTCCCCTACAACTTAGAACTACTTAAACCTAACCAACCTAAGGACATCACACGCGTCCGTGCCAGAGACAGGATTCGAACCTGCGACCGTAGCCGTCACGCGGTTCCAGAGTGAAGCGCCCAGAACCGCACGGCCACACCTGCCGGCGTGCCTTTACACTAGGGACGAACGGTGCCCAGTAGTGAGTAATAGTGCCGATTCCAACGTATTTCGCTCCATGACATCAAAATGGACATGGAACACTCTTCGAAATCTAACATGCGTAAAATACGTGCCACAGCAAAATTTCTTGTTACTATAACATTGCATTTCTTTGACTCCAGTAACTTACAACGATACTGTTAACCTGTCGGGCTAGCCTAGACCTCGGTCTATGCAACAGATGACTTTTCCACCACAGCATACATTACAAAAAATAATATGGCAGCCATGAGAACATCACTGCGTTCTGTTGTGTCCGTAAGTGTGTGTGACGTCACACAGCACATCATTACGCCACGAGTCAATGTGGAAGTCCGGTACCGGCAGCTGCGACCTACTCCAGTTCAGACAGCCGCCTGTACTGAAGACACGGGTGTTTACAGGACGTACCGAGAGTTGGTGCTCTAACAGAAATGAAACACACGACGGAAGTCAGACAACTGGAGATTCCTTTTAACTGACTGACTACTGAGTGGTTTATGACCTAACGGGCCACACAGGCGACAGCGAAATTTTGGCCAATCGCTTTTTTCTTCGACAGAGGCGGCTGGTCGGAAGTAAAATGCACCTACTCGCCGATGTCCACTGTGGTCTGTAATTATCGTATGGCAACGCAACTTGGTAGATATGCTAACGCGTTAATGCGGGAAATACGAAAGCGTCCGATCCCGCCCGTCTGCTTTGACCCATGACGTCACAAATATGGCGGAAACAAAAACAAACACACACACTTTCCACAAGAAGCCTAATGACACTAACGGGACAAGCGCGGGAAATGGGGTTTTGGGTGGGGGGCGCAAACTAAATATAAACAAATTTAGACGCGTAGCTACAAGTGGTGGTGGTGGTTAGTGTTTAACGTCCCGTCGACAACGAGGTCATTAGAGACGGAGCGCAAGCTCGGGTTAGGGAAGGATTGGGAAGGAAATCGGCCGTGCCCTTTCAAAGGAACCATCCCGGCATTTGCCTGCAACGATTTAGGGAAATCACGGAAAACCTAAATCAGAATGGCCGGAGACGGGATTGAACCGTCGTCCTCCCGAATGCGAGTCCAGTGTGCTAACCACTGCGCCACCTCGCTCGGTGCGTAGCTACAAGTGAAAACAGCCATGCATGAATCCCCACCCACCTCCCCAGGGCTCGTAACCCCTGCAACCCACAGAAGATAAAGATGCTTCAGTAGCTGATTAGTGTTTTTTGTCTTAAAAAAAAAAAAAACTCACGGGATAGAACGAACAGATCAGAAAGATAAATATATAAAACTAAAACAGAAATTGGAGGAAACAGATAATTAAAATAAGTAATAAGCGTTTTTAAATTAAAAAAAAAATCTCACGAGATAGAACGAACAGATCAGAAAAGTAAATAAAATAAGATAAAACAGAACTGGAGACAGCCACACTCAAACCAAACTCTGCGCCGTCATGACGTCACACACGACAACACCCTTACGTCACGGGTCAAAGCCGACGCGTGTGGGGGAGTATAGGTACCGAGCTTCGCGGCCCTACGACAGCTGACGGCCCACGCCGGACCTCCGCGGGTGTCAGAGTGTGGCCACCCAGTGGGGGAGCCCCGGCACTGCCTCAGCCTCGCGTCAGGGCGCTGCCTCGCCACCGTCTCCACCTGAGTCGCGGCTACTGCCGGCCCAAGTACCGTGTCAAGCACCGCACTGAGGAAAGTTACGCAACTGTCACACACTTTGCCCGTGGTCAGAACACCTAAAGAATTAAAAGCACCAAGAAACAATGTACACACTCGTAAGACGTAAGTGATCTTAGTCCCCTATTATGGACAATCGACGAGTGACTCAAAGCGTGGATTCCACACATTCGCGAGTAACTGGCGGCCTTTTTATGAAACTGTTTTCCTGCTGCGGCTACTGTTCATCCGTCAACGTCACATTTCCCCACACTTCGACACCACTAAGCTCGCTACACACGAGACGTTTTGGAGAGGTCTTTAATACGGTGTGCATCAATTGCGTTGCATATTTTCTGATAGACCAGTATAAATACGAAAACCACCACACAAAATTCAACGTCAAAAGAGTGAAAGCAATTTGGAGCACCGATATCGGGGTCATTATTATTCACAGAATTCGTGCGACTTTTATCAAATCATCCTGTACGTGCGACAGGGAAGAAAACTTAACTTCGAAAACCGGTACAACAACACACCGATTGTCCAAATTGAAAATTATATAGTTGTGGTACTCAAATTTGCGTTTTATGGCGATGTCCGATCTAACTGATACACATTTTCCGCACTGCGTCAGTAAGACGTTAGTGCCAGCCCGTAATTCGATAACAGACTTAACATCGATAATGGGTAAGGCTTCATTAACAGTAAGTGGCTAAACGAAGTATTTACTGTAGGTTTCAGTCAAATATAATTAGCAAATCTCTCTACAAATTCTGACGTGATTCACTCCTGTGACGGAAAGCGACAACAGAAATCTACCTCCACGTTCGATACTATTGCACTGGAAATGAGAAATTAAATCTCTACTCCACCGTCGTCAATAGCCTGCACACAAAAATTTACACTGCACTTTAATCGTGTCATTTGAACCTCAAGTACAGAAGTTGGTGACAGTTTCACAATCGGTAATATTCATTCTTTCGTCACTTACGATGCGACTGATGCGCAAGCACGACAAGCCACGCAGTAACACGACGCGTCTCAGAGAGATCGCCGATGCGCTGCTTTGTCGGCACACCAGGCCCTCTTACCAGACAAATATTAACACGAGAACGGACAGACAAAGCGCTGCAGCGTCGTGTAGTGCAGAAAAATTGTGTGTTATCGCTTCCCTTTCATTAGTAATCTCAAACTAGGAGACGTGACGTCACAGAACGATAAACAACAATACGAAAGGTTTACTTCAAGAGGCACAAACATTACGATAAATTCTCAAGAATTCGCCAACTACTAATCAAATCTTCGCCTCAGTCTAACCAGGATATTAAGCAAAGCAACAGATCGCTCGCGCATCGCAACCTCAACTCCAGAGAATCGTAAAAGTAGTGAAATGAACGCGAGTGCTGCGTTTCATGGCCAGGAGCACGTCGGCAAGGCGCCACGTGTTGTGATCCGCGAGTGGATTACACGGTATTCGGAATGCCCATGCACAAAACAACTTCCGACGTCTGATTACTTTCCAGACGATTTAACGTGTGTAATACTTAATGAAAGTTTAGGGACGGTTTGAAATTATTCTTATCATGTTTTCGAAGTCGCCAAAACAAAAGCCAGTTTTTCGCACGGCTAAACGTGTGACGTCATTACTGTACGACGATGCTAATTCTGCCAACACTTCGTATGGGGTGCGTGGATACAGTCTGCAAACTGTCGGCAATATAGAGTCAGTTGCAATGAAGTAATAAACTAAAACGTTAAGTCTGATGCGGAAGTGAACGCATGAGCGGCGAATATGTGCTACTTCACGTATATGTGTGTGTGCAGGGGGGCGGGGGGGGGGGGGGGTTACCGAAAAATATCTTAAGTGTTTTAAATGTCGCAAATGTCGTCCGGAGTTTATTGCAAATCGCTAACTGCCGTCATTCTGCAAGACTGGCTGAATAACGTCCGCGTACTTCAGCGCCATGAAATACGTCACCTCGAGATACGCCAAGTTACCAACTGTGATAGTTACGTTACTGTGTGGACCCCGTAATGTCAGATTATACCTCTGAATCAGTACGGTAGGACAACATTGTAGATGTTTAATGTCGGCAAAAGTAAGCGAAATATTGAAAAATAATTTTTGTCATCCCTGCAAACCGCTAGATAGGCAACCTGTAACCGCCATCCAGTTCCAGGCTAGCGGTCCAGTGTTACAGACAACCACGGCTGCTGGAACCAGTGGCAGCAGACGCCGTGTCGCCATAGAACTCACCCAGTCACAAGTGCCGAGTTTTTTGGTTTTCGGAAACTTGCGTCTTACGAACATACTCCAGAACGCGAGGTTTTCATATTAAATACCTTTGGTACGAGAATTCTGGAGAAATCTACACTGCCATCGAAATACTAGCCAACTGAATGTGGCGGTATTTTCCATCCGTTCTACCTTATTCTTGCTCAAGTTTTCACCGGTTAAAAGGCTCGAGCAAAGCGATAAATAACGAGCAATAAATTACTGAACACTAAAAGCAGTAATTTAACACCCTGTTCGCGACCCCTTTGTTCGTAGCCATCGTGATTTTTAAAAGTAAGACAATATATTAGACAAGAGCAGTTCCTTGACGTTGCCTTCGTAAGTTACGCGACAAACCACACAAAAGCGTGCAGAACATCGGCAGCGTCCAGAAGTTCCAGTAGCCTGCTGGTCGCCTTACCTTTGTCAGGTCGCACGCTCCTGTCCTCTCGGCCGCTCCCTCAACAGTCAACTCACAACTGTGAACTGGGCCGCAGCGACAGCCGGGGCGCGCGGCTGCCCCCACCCAGCTCTGACGTCACGGGGCGGCGTTGCCAGGCAGGCGAGGGGACGGCTGCGGCATGGCGGGCGAGGCGTCGACGTCGGTGTCGGCACGGCCGGGCAGCCTGCGTCCCATCCACGCCACAGGCCGTTCATCTCGTCCCGCGCTATACAGCTGGTAACACACACACCCTCGTACATGGGGCTCCCAGAACCAGATTTTGTAAACCGATTAGCAAATACCGCTTCCTGTGAACGCAAAGATGAAAGAAGACGCTGTATTTTGGTCACGGGTTGAGGACGGGTGTGAACAGATGATTTTCCGTCGAGATTCGTCTCGATCATTTGCTACGCCGGAAGTGAAGGACGGATGTAACAAGTTGTCGTTACAGAACGTTAAAGTGCTATCAATGTTCAATTGTATTCATAGTTACGCATTAGCTATTCACTGTTGTTTGACAAATTTGTAGTAGATGCAACCGAGGTGGTGGCGTTAAGTTCCTATGGGACCAAACTGCTGAGCTCATCGGTCCCTAAGCTTACACACTACTTAATCCAACTTACACTAAGTTACGCCGACACACACACCCATGCCCGTGGCAGGACTCGAACCTCCGACGGGGGGAGGCGCGCAGATGCAACCGACACTATGTCTTCAGACTGTTAGGGACAACAGTTAGAAGTAGCCGTCACTTGCAACACAGGGTTCGGCAGGCTCGCTTTAGTGCCCTCCATTGTCTGTTGTGTGTTGCATGTGAGGGAAACGTGCCCGTTAATACGAGTAGAAGAAAGTGTTCTTCCTCTAAAACCATGAAAGGAGAGTTCCCTGTCGCAGTAAACCACGACTATAAGAAGGTACAATGTACGCTGTGTCGTTCAGTATTTTTCATTGAACATGGGGGACGTGTCGGCAAAACGCAACACATAAAGAAAAAGAAGATACTGATCGCCGTTTCTGCGAGAATTTCTGGCAGCATAACTTTCTTTTTAAGGACGGATAAACTACAAACAGAGGAAGACTTTGGCGTATCAAGTTGAAAATGTTAGCGGTGGAAAAGTTGTGTGCTTGTAGGTGAAGCCAAGGAAAACTTACGGCCACTTATGTGACACGTTTTGACAGTCGAAATGACGCACAGCCAAGAGAAGTAGCGTTCTTTGTGTTGACCTATAACAATGAAGACATGAGACGTGGAAGGAAACAATGCTCCACGGTGCCATTAAAGGAAAGTAACTGAGAGTTTTTAATCTGTAATTACATAGCCCGAAAAAGTACTTTGGTTTTTCTTTTATCCGTTAGTCGTTTTTCATTTCGTTCTTTGTAGAGTCTTTTTCTGTGGGACAGCTTGGCGTATCAGACTGAAATTCATGTCACATACTACAAATAGAGGAAAAGAAACGTATCGCTGCGGAAGAAGTCCTGTTTGGCTTCCACACCACAAAGCACAATTGTTCTTTCCGTTCAATGGACAGCACCACTGTTCTCGTCAGAGGGCTGTTTGGGAAGAAATTTGAACGTTCTAAGACAAAGTAGGAGTCGATTTTAGTGAACGTTTTAAAAATGCTAAGTGTGTGTCTGTCATGTTGGATGCACGAAATCACGAAAGCTTAAAGTTATTACTGCGAAAGGTGTGCAGTGCAAAGTAATTTGTCTTCCGAGCACCGGTGGAGAAACAGCAGGATTATTAGCTGGGATATAACCTGCATATTTTAAAAATTAAAAATATAGTTGACACGATTGTCACGTTTTGTCAGGTAATTGTGATACCACCTTTGGTGCCACAAGATGCGTGGAGTAAACATTGTCTGTTCCTAACTGAACAGTGTTCTCGAGGTCAGCATGGAAGACACCGGTTGTGCAGTCCATGTGGTACACACTGGAGATCAAGTGCAGAAATAAGTTCTTCCCACTGACACAGAAACAACAGTGAATTAATTTCTTCAGTATTGTGACATGGGTGAACTGAAATCGTTCTGTGATTTCGTTGATACTGAATACAAAAAAGTGATAGGTAGTGTTAAAACTAGATTGTTGACATTGTTCAGAGGAGTTTTTAAGAGGAGTTGATATGTATGAACCTTGCAAATCTTATTTTCTATCTCAGGGTAGGTGTCCTACGTTGCTGAAACAATTTTTCGAAAACGCACAGTCACTTATTTGGCTTCATTTCACACAATGTCAGTTCGAAATGTTTTTAAATTCAATCCAAAAGTTGCAAATAACCACGATTTCAGCGAGCTTAAAGAAAATAAACCATTAACAGGAAGTTTGGTAAATTTCAAACTTCAATAATTTTTTTCATTTTTATTTCACTTGGGAAAGGAAGTATTTTTACTCGGTTAAAATACGAGCCTGTTATCAATTTATTTTAAGACTCTCAACTGACTTATTTGGAAAAATGGAGTTCTCCACTTCAACCTCTGAAATCATTTCATTATACAACGCTAAAAATTCTGTTTCTTGCGCTGAATTTTTAAATTTTCTGATAATTCTGAAGACAGTAGACTGATGTGCAACATTTCAGATAGGATGTGTGAACAACATTGTGTCGCAGAAACTTGAGGAATGGGAAGCAGCTAATTTGGAAACAGCTAAGAGATAGTGTGATGTATTCCATCCCCTTAAAAGTACAGGTACTTCATGTAAAAATAGAGAGACGCTTGTGAGTTTTGCTCTTGCTGCATCAGTCACAACTGCTGTTGTGGAAAGAGTATTTTCACCTCGAATTGCTAGAGATTCTGAAGACAGTGCGCGACGAAACAGACCCGTTTTATCGGCTCCGAACACGTCTTTCGGATCATAATCCGCAGTTATGTCGCACAATACTGTCTTCCGTTCTGTTGCTACAGTCTGCTGCACATCCTTAGCTTCCCCACACACTTCATTCCACACGATCTTGTGCCTAGCTCTGAAACTGTACAGCCCTCCCATGTATGCATAAACCCGGTGTTTCCAAGCTCTTTGGCTCACTATGCAACGTGGGTCCAGAAAAAGGTAAGTTATTTTCCCACGTACTTACGAACCATTCCCACATTATTCCGTTAGTTTCTTCATCTCCCGTCTTCTTCGCCTTTCTTTTCATTTTCCCCCTCCCAATCATCCATTCGTCCAATATCTTCTTCTTGTTTCTTGAAGCATCGTAAATTTGTTTTTTTACCGCATTTGAAACGCAGCATTATTTCGTGTCTATCTCACTCGCCTCGATGATCTTACTGTTTTCATTAAGTGAAAGTGTTTCCGACTTGTACTTTTCCTTCGAATCATTTTATCACTTAAGGCGCTACTAGTGAAATGAAACGGACAGACAATAATGCTGTTAGTGCGTCATCGGAACAACACTCGTCTCCTTCACTGCACCGACTGCAGCAGCGTCCACAGCTGCCCTACAGTGTTCCAGCGTGCGCCCCCCCCCCCCCCCCCCCGTGCGTCAATAATAATGGAAAACCAGAGACCCCGCCAAACCGAGCGCTCACGAGCGAACCATTTCCTTTGATGCACCGACACTACTCGCTAACCTGTTCGTCGTTGCACAGAGCGGTGCAGTCTGATGTCCACACCCGCAGCACATATGCTCTTTTCTCGGTTTGTGCGCCGCTCAGCAGATAGTCAGGAATATATTGTCTTTGTGTCAAAATTAACTTTCGGCATTACACAGTAAATTCTTAATAAAGTCGTAGAATTTACGATCCGTTTTAGACACGTTCCGCTGTATATATTAAAAAAAAAAAGTTAGCTTGTAAAAGTGTATTGAATGTATCGGGACTGAAATACTTCTACGGTTTGGGCAGATTTCCGACTTATACACGTTCTACATTGATCAAATTTTACTGTACTTTATTTTGTGTCCACTCTCGAATGAAAATATTTTCTGTATATTTCGTGTAAAATCACCTTGTGATGCAATCAGATTACCTTAGATTTTAATGTTGCTGGCAATCGTAACAGATCATAGCGACATTCTACAGCTGTTGCTGTGTACATTTCTTACGCAAATGCTTTGGCAGTTTTTCCGACAGCATTTAAAGGAAGCACACTTCAGATTCCATCACAAGTAATGCGGTTTCAATGTATAGTGTCTAAAGAAAAAGTCGTGCTTTCAAGATTAAGCAAGAAATAGAACTGCGTACAATTCACCTGTAAGAATGGTAAAAGTGACAAGAAGGAGCCGGATTGGCTATGCAGGTGCAGGATGAAGAAATTATTTTACAAAAGCAACCTCATATTTGCCAGCTTTGTATTCTGGGGCCGCCGAAGCCTTGAGAGACGTGGGGCCTCCCATGACGCCTGATGCCCGGGGATTTTGCCCACACCCTGTCCCCCCCCCCCCCCCTTCTATCTCTTCTGGCCTTCCCTTCACATCTTCTGCGGTAGTGATTCTCTCCATAGTTTTCAAAGTTTGCTAGTTTCATAATTAAAAATTGCTTTCCCCGTAATAATGAACCCATCTTAAAAGCGTTTTACTTGCAACACGGGTAATCTACTGAAGTTATATTTCCCGAAACTTTTACACAGCAAATCGTGGCCAAATCTGTACACTTTGGGGAGATCTCTAATTCTGCCCGTGAGTTACGCTGCACATTTTCGTATGGCGTACGTATAACTGCTGAGACTATCAGATACGCAATTCATCCTTAAAAACACCTAAAGCCCCGCTACACAATCAAATAGTGGCACCCAATTTTACTCT
The DNA here is from genome assembly GCF_023864275.1 of Schistocerca cancellata. Classification (NCBI taxonomy): domain Eukaryota; kingdom Metazoa; phylum Arthropoda; class Insecta; order Orthoptera; family Acrididae; genus Schistocerca; species Schistocerca cancellata. Next base: position 101,455,244 of record NC_064636.1, on the reverse strand, counting down.
GTGTGCCAAATATTTGAACGTGTAGGGTTTTGTTTGACACGGGTCGTGTTTGACGTGTTTGAGCGAAATTTTGATTGATGGAAAATTTGAAAACGTGGCTGACTTTGTGTGTTGGTGTTTTGCCGCACATGCTTAGTGAAATACTTTTGTTAGAATTTATATATGAGCGTATCGTGAGTCACCACAACCAGTGCAAGCTACGATCAAGCAAGAAAGTAAAATAGCACTGGCAGTTACCAAAATAGTAGACGTGTCGCATCTTTCCCAGCCATAGTTTACGCAGGATAAGGTTAAGAAGAAAATCAGCATTCTACGCACAACACGCAGTAAAATAAAAAGTCGAAATTCTTCCAAGGGCGATGTAGGCATCATGTTCCCACATTGTGGTACCTTAATAATCTGTCATAGTAGAAGAGAATAAATTTTCTCGTACTTGTGTCTTCTTTTTCAATGTGAGCGGGAAGGTGCTCCAAACAAGTTATTCTAAGTTTCCCTGTCCATTAGCAGAAAGCTGACGTAGCCGTCACGTTCCGAGTGTAACATTTCCCTTTAACAGGTTACAGCTTGTGTATTTCTCATTCTAAATCACCTCTGGACTAGCATCTTGTTTTCTTCTTCTTTAAAGACAGTGCCAGAGTATGTTAGAAATGTTTTACCTGCATTTGGAGCATAGACAAACAGCGTCTGCTCCCAAAGTGAGATTAAATTAACAGACTCGTCGGTTCACGATTGACAAATAAGTGCGCGGACCTTATATCGACACGGCAGCCGCTTCCTGTTCTCCTGTCGGCCGGTCACGGCACGGGACACGTGACGCCACACGGACGTGCTTCTGGCGGTACGACACAGCACCGAGGACGTTCACCGCAGTATTCGTGCGGCATTATTTTCACTGTCCTGTCAAATGAAGTTTCTGGTGACGGCCTGATGTGTGGCAAACCGCGGGTGGCTGAAAGAAGCAAAGCGACGCGCCACCACGTTTGTTTACGTGTTTGCAAAGCTAAAGTACCTTATTTGGTGGACCTATACTTGCATACTACGAAAATATGCAGTTTAATTAATGCACCGCACTAGAGACCTGTCCAGAACGCGACGTTTTTTCTGCGATTTGTCGTACAGTAGGGTGAGGAAAGTTTGTTCAGCAGTTGTCGCCACATCACTTTTTTAAACAGAAAATAAAAATCATTTTAATCGCAAAATTTAAAGTGTTCGTCTTATGATCCATCAAATTCGAATGACGTGGGACCACTACGGAACGTTTAGACTCGCTCTCAATTGTAAATATGCAACAGTCTTGCAGCAATAAAGTAGACACTGTTGACTAACGTGCGGTGTTGTGTGCACTGCTTACTATTATTGTCGAGAAAAATGAGCGAAAAGTCCGCACCTGGACGTTTTAGCGGGTCGCTATCAACTTTTCTGTCACATCTGCTATGCATTGACGCAATTCATAATCTTTTGTTTTATATGGTGTAATCTGTTAATTATAATGTCCCAAACAGAAAACCGTCTCCAGTTGTCGGAAGAGAGCGCAGGTAAGGTGGGCAGCAGAAGCGATTCATAAAACTGCCGCCAACTATCCCCGACATCGATTTGTTGTGCAATTTTAGCAGATAATCTGAGTTAAAACATAGTGAGGTGCCTCGAACAGAATTAGGTCCTGTATGTCAAGTAGCACGGATTTCGGAAACGTCAATCTCGTGAAACCCAACTCACTTACTTCTCTCACGGCATACTAAAAGCCACGAGTGGAGGTAGTCAGGTAGACCCAGTACTTCTCGATGTCCGAAAGTCATTTGAATCAGTACCACGTCTCTTATTATCAAAAGTATAATTGTACGGTGTATCGAGCGAAATTTGTGACTGGATCGAGCATTTTTTGGTAAGGAAAACGAAGAAAGTTGTCACGCATTGGAGATTCATCGGCGGATGTAGAAGTAATTTCTTGCCTCAGGGAACTGTGTTGAGATCGTAGCTGTTCATGTTGTACATTAATGACCATGCAGACAGTATTAATGGTAACCTCAAAGATTTTGCAGATGGTGCAATTCTCTGTATGGAAGTAGTGTTTGACAAAAGATGCATAAAATACTCAGTCAGGTTTTAAAAGATTTCAAGGTGTACAAAGATCGGTAACTTGCTTTAAATGTTCGGAAATGTAGTATTATGTACTTCACAAAACGAAAAAATCGTAGTATCCTGTGACTGTGTTATCGATGAGTCACAGCTGGAATCGTTTACAAATGGCTGCGTGTCACACGTTGTATGGATACGGAATGGAATCAGCACGCAGGCTCTGCAGTGAGTGGAGAGGGTGGAGGGAATCGATTTGTTGGTAGGATACAGAGGGAGTGCAGCCGGTCCGAGCCTGGTTCACGAACCACACGTGCGGCCCACCTTGGGGTGGGGCGTGGCCGCCCTGGCAGCGCCTGTGCTGCCCGCCGACCGCGGGCTCCTCCGCGAAAGGGCGGCGTCAGCATCTCAGTCTTCAGGACAAAAATCCAGCTCTAAAGTCGACATTAAATAACTACCACTTTACAAAGTCTGTAAGCTACTGGCATCCGATTTATAAGATTTTACGCTCGAACGAGGAAAATGACAAATTTCGCCATTTTTCGTAAAAACCGCCGATTTCGCGTCGTTTGTCATGTTGTCGTTTACGCGAAATCTCTCTGTCCACATCCAAAACATAAATGCTCATCTCCGTTACAGTAAACATAGGTAATCTACACCTGCGCGTTCGCACAGACTATCGTTAACTCTGTCCTGAGAATAAAGGAAGCTCGGACTGAAATGTTTCGAAATGTGACATTCCGGAGCCCTGGGTGATTAGCGATGACTTTACCTGCACAGCTCAAGCTTTGTCAATAGAAAGGTGGTGGCACAGTAGTGCCTGGCAGGAATGGGAAAAACTGACCGGTTAAAGCCGATACCGGTATTTCAGTTCTGAATAACCGGTATTTTCCGGTATTTCTTCGGTCTCCGTTGTAACAGGCGCTTTTTTTAATTTTTTACTGAATACAGAGTAAAAAACCGTAATATCAGTTCGAAATATTGCTTTATTATACGAAATGGGAAACGTGATCAGTGTTATTTTACTAACAACGCCGACAGAAACGAGGGACAAACACAGGGCGTAAGAACCGGCACGCAACTGCTGAGACAGCGACGTCGCCGGCCGTACGGCTGCCATCGCAGTGGCGCCGACAACGGCCGCCAGACGCCGTCGCCAGACAGAGTCAGCCGACAGCGTGCGCACGCTGGGCCCGATCTCCTCCGTCATGTTTTGACTGGGCCAAAGGAGGTTAGGTTAGGTTAGAAACTATACTGTGAATCAAGTAGGTTAGGTTCTACAGACGCCCCTCTCATTGGATACGAGTGCTACATAGTGGCTTCTGCTATTAAATAGACGCCAAATGCGTGGAATGAGCTTTCCTGTCTCGTAAAGAACGTGGCGAGTACTATACAAAAAATGGCTCTGAGCACTATGGGACTTAACTGCTAAGGTCATCAGTCCCCTAGAACTTAGAACTACTTAAACCCAACTAACCTAATGACATCACACACATCCATGCCCGAGGCAGGATTCGAACCTGCGACCGTAGCGGTCGCGCGGTTGCAGACTGAAGCGCCTAGAACCGCTCGGCCACGCCGCCCGGCAGTACTATACACGCTGTTGTCGGAATAACCAGACAAGTTGTGCGAATATATGAGACGACGGGAGAAACGTTCCGTTAATACTCGAGATAAAAGCAAGTTGTAAACACTCCGGTTCGCTGTGTTTGTTTAAAGTTGTGCAGACGTGCGTCAATTAACTGTCAATGAGTGTCACTGACCACACGAGTACAACACAAACATAAGGTGTAGCGTAAGATACTGTGATAACCTACAGCACTTACAACTGTAACTACATACTGTGGACCACCTTTGCAAACCACTTCACATCAACACAATCACTGTCCTACCGGCATAAAACGCCAGTAAGGAGTAATAATAAGTTGTGCGCAACTAATGACACCCTGCCACAAAAATGACCCAGTACAGTAGCTGTAAGTACATAAGATACGCCACGCTTTTGACTCGAATAAATTATTTTTTGAATTTATACATTTTACTAAAATGTAAACTTTCACGGCCGGAAATATCATGTCCATTATAATTATCCGGGCCGTTATGCCGTGGTCGGTTGATGAATTCTGTGGTGATTCCCAACGTTTCGTCTCCGACTGCGGGAGACATCTTCAAGGGGGTCCGTAGCTCGATGGAAGGTCCAACACACACACTGGCTCGCTACTGACTGCCGCTAAATTCCGTGTCCGCGCGCCCCCGCGCCGCGGCGTGACGTCACGTGTTTTGAAAACGTCAGTGCAATTGGCCGCTGTCCGTCGCCGTCGATCGCCGTTGCCATCACCCAATAGTGGACGAGTGGTACACATCTTCTTTAACACCGGCATCCATATACCGTTTAATTTGACGCCCTCCTCCTTTCGGTTGAAATTATTTGGGTGTTTAGCGATTTCGATTGCCTCCCTGTAGAGCCTTTCGTAGTATCCGCTCGTGGCCGCTAGTACTTGCGTCTCCTCGAAACGAATATTGTGGTTCCCTGGCTGGAAAGCATGCTCCGCAACAGCTGATCGTTCCGTTTCTCCTCTTCTACAATTTCCCTTGTGCTCTTCCAAACGTGTAGAAACAGTTCTTTTGGTGGTACCGACATAAACATCACCACAGCTGCATGGGATCCTATACACTCCAGATTTTTCCAATGGTTTGCGAGCGTCCTTGGCAGGCCTAAGGTATTCCTGTATCTTCTTGGTGGGCTTGTAAATTACGGTAATATTCCGCTTCGTCAAGATCCTCCCTATTCTTTCCGTTACATTTTTAACGAACGGCAGGAAAACCTTAGATTTTGCAGTAGCCTGTACGTCACTATGATTTCTGCGTGGCTGCCTCAACGCACGTTTTATTTCGGCGGACGAATATCAGTTCTTCGTTAGTGCATTGTGGAGATGTTCCATCTCAGCGTCGAGCAAGTCAGGTTCACAAATCTTTCTAGCTCTGTCCGCTAACGTCTTGATAACACCCCGCTTCTGTTGTGGGTGGTGGTTCGAATCCCGGTGCAAATAACGGTCCGTGTGCGTGGGTTTGCGGTACACTGAGTGGCCCAAACTACCATTTTCGTTTCTAAACACAAGCACATCGAGGAAATGTAGTTTGCCGTCTACCTCCTCCTCCATTGTAAACTGAATTCTTGAGTTTATACTGTTCAGATGTTCGTGGAACCGGCTTAGTTCCTCCCTACCATGTCTCCACAACACAAACGTGTCATCCACGTATCGGAACCATACATTTGGTTTTTTGCTGTCAGTACCTAAGGCCTGTTCTTCGAATTTCTCCATAAAGAAGTTTGCAATTACGGGACTTAGGGGGCTTCCCATAGCCACGCCATCCGTTTGCTCATAAAACTGTTCATTCCACTTGAAGTATGTGGTCGTCAAACAACACTTAAACAGCTCTAAAATATCGGCAGGAAAAATTCGATCCAGCTGTTCCAATACATCATTAAGTGGAACCATGGTAAACAGCGATACCACATCGAAGCTGACCAATATGTCCTCCGGCTGGACCACTATGCCATTCAATCTGCTGATGAAATGTGTCGAATTCTTTATATAAGAGTCCGAACGGCCCACATGTGGTTTTAACAGCGTAGTCAAAAACTTGGCTAACGAGTAGGTGGGCGAACCAATGGCACTTAGTATCGGTCTTAACGGAACATTTTCTTTATGAATTTTGGGCAATCCATAAAGCCTCGGTGGTAGCGCAACCGAACTGCAGAGACCTTTCCGTACACTCTCTTCAATGGAGGACTTTTTTATTAACCGCGACACAGTTCTGAGAACGTTGTTAGTGGGGTCCTTATTCAGCTTCCTATATGCTTGCGGATCCAGTAGATCCGTAATTTTTCTCTGATAGTCGGCCACATCCATAACCACCGTTGCGCTTCCTTTGTCAGCTGGGAGAACCAAAATACTATCGTCGTCATTCAGGAGTTTTAAAGCTCTTCTCTCACCCACAGTTATATTACTTTTCGGCGGTTTTGCATTGGCTAATATTCTCACTGTTTCTATACGGATTTCTTCAGCTGTTACAGAATCTACACTGCGAATTCCTGCTTCTACATTGGCTATAATTTCTTCCGTGGGCACAAAACGCGGACTAACAGCAAAATTTCCTCCCTTGGCAAGCACAGATGTCTCATCGTCAGATAACGAACGTTTGGACAAATTGATAACGGTCCGGGAAACGTCTAAATGCCGAACAGTCTGATTAGGTAGCAAATTATCAAACTTCTTCTTCTGTCTACTAGACGTCGTCGACATACGCTTCCCCATGGTATCATGCAGTAGTCTATCAATTTTATCCCAGTCACCGCTGCACAGTTTATTACTGATCGTAATATGGAGAGACATTAACTTACAGTTTGTGCTTGCCAAGTCCCGTCGGGTCTGCTGAATGCGCTCTCGTAGTAAGGCCTCCTCAGTCCGTTTGAAAATGCGTTGTGCCTTTCCCGAATAGAACAGTCGCTTTATCTTCAGAAACTTCGGTATAACGCCGACGGCTCTGCAACGAGACAGGAATGTGAGGGAACACAAAAGCTGCACTCTCTTCTTCTGGAGTCCTTCCAGGCGTCGCACTTCTCTTGACATCTCCTCCCCGTAGAGGCGTCTGATACTAAAATGTAAACTTTCACGGCCGGAAATATCATGTCCATTATAATTATCCGGGCTGTTATGCCGTGGTCGGTTGATGAATTCTGTGATGACTCCCAACGTTTCGTCTCCGACTGCGGGAGACATCTTCAAGGGGGTCCGTAGCTTGATGGAAGGTCCAACACACACACTGGCTCGCTACTGACTGCCGCTAAATTCCGTGTCCGCGCGCCCCCGCGCCGCGGCGTGACGTCACGTGTTTTGAAAACGTCAGTGCAATTGGCCGCTGTCCGTCGCCGTCGATCGCCGTTGCCATCACCCAGTAGTGGACGAGTGGTACACATCTTCTTTAACACCGGCATCCATATACCGTTTAATTTGACGCCCTCCTCCTTTCGGTTGAAATTATTTGGGTGTTTAGCGATTTCGATTGCCTCCCTGTAGAGCCTTTCGTAGTATCCGCTCGTGGCCGCTAGTACTTGCGTCTCCTCGAAACGAATATTGTGGTTCCCTGGCTGGAAAGCATGCTCCGCAACAGCTGATCGTTCCGTTTCTCCTCTTCTACAATTTCCCTTGTGCTCTTCCAAACGTGTAGAAACAGTTCTTTTGGTAGTACCGACATAAACATCACCACAGCTGCATGGGATCCTATACACTCCAGATTTTTCCAATGGTTTGCGAGCGTCCTTGGCAGGCCTAAGGTATTCCTGTATCTTCCTGGTGGGCTTGTAAATTACGGTAATATTCCGCTTCGTCAAGATCCTCCCTATTCTTTCCGTTACATTTTTAACAAACGGCAGGAAAACCTTAGATTTTGCAGTAGCCTGTACGTCAGTATGATTTCTGCGTGGCTGCCTCAACGCACGTTTTATTTCGGCGGACGAATATCCGTTCTTCGTTAGTGCATTGTGGAGATGTTCCATCTCAGCGTCGAGCAAGTCAGGTTCACAAATATTTCTAGCTCTGTCCGCTAACGTCTTGATAACACCCCGCTTCTGTTGTGGGTGGTGGTTCGAATCCCGGTGCAAATAACGGTCCGTGTGCGTGGGTTTGCGGTACACTGAGTGGCCCAAACTACCATTTTCGTTTCTAAACACAAGCACATCGAGGAAATGTAGTTTGCCGTCTACCTCCTCCTCCATTGTAAACTGAATTCTTGAGTGCCATTGGTTCGCCCACCTACTCGTTAGCCAAGTTTTTGACTACGCTGTTACAACCACATGTGGGCCGTTCGGACTCTTATATAAAGAATTCGACACATTTCATCAGCAGATTGAATGGCATAGTGGTCCAGCCGGAGGACATATTGGTCAGCTTCGATGTGGTATCGCTGTTTACCATGGTTCCACTTAATGATGTATTGGAACAGCTGGATCGAATTTTTCCTGCCGATATTTTAGAGCTGTTTAAGTGTTGTTTGACGACCATATACTTCAAGTGGAATGAACAGTTTTATGAGCAAACGGATGGCGTGGCTATGGGAAGCCCCCTAAGTCCCGTAATTGCAAACTTCTTTATGGAGAAATTCGAAGAACAGGCCTTAGGTACTGACAGCAAAAAACCAAATGTATGGTTCCGATACGTGGATGACACGTTTGTGTTGTGGAGACATGGTAGGGAGGAACTAAGCCGGTTCCACGAACATCTGAACAGTGTAAACTCAAGAATTCAGTTTACAATGGAGGAGGAGGTAGACGGCAAACTACATTTCCTCGATGTGCTTGTGTTTAGAAACGAAAATGGTAGTTTGGGCCACTCAGTGTACCGCAAACCCACGCACACGGACCGTTATTTGCACCGGGATTCGAACCACCACCCACAACAGAAGCGGGGTGTTATCAAGACGTTAGCGGACAGAGCTAGAAATATTTGTGAACCTGACTTGCTCGACGCTGAGATGGAACATCTCCACAATGCACTAACGAAGAACGGATATTCGTCCGCCGAAATAAAACGTGCGTTGAGGCAGCCACGCAGAAATCATACTGACGTACAGGCTACTGCAAAATCTAAGGTTTTCCTGCCGTTCGTTAAAAATGTAACGGAAAGAATAGGGAGGATCTTGACGAAGCGGAACATTACCGTAATTTACAAGCCCACCAGGAAGATACAGGAATACCTTAGGCCTGCCAAGGACGCTCGCAAACCATTGGAAAAATCTGGAGTGTATAGGATCCCATGCAGCTGTGGAGATGTTTATGTCGGTACCACCAAAAGAACTGTTTCTACACGTTTGGAAGAGCACAAGGGAAATTGTAGAAGAGGAGAAACGGAACGATCAGCTGTTGCGGAGCATGCTTTCCAGCCAGGGAACCACAATATTCGTTTCGAGGAGACGCAAGTACTAGCGGCCACGAGCGGATACTACGAAAGGCTCTACAGGGAGGCAATCGAAATCGCTAAACACCCAAATAATTTCAACCGAAAGGAGGAGGGCGTCAAATTAAACGGTATATGGATGCCGGTGTTAAAGAAGATGTGTACCACTCGTCCACTACTGGGTGATGGCAACGGCGATCGACGGCGACGGACAGCGGCCAATTGCACTGACGTTTTCAAAACACGTGACGTCACGCCGCGGCGCGGGGGCGCGCGGACACGGAATTTAGCGGCAGTCAGTAGCGAGCCAGTGTGTGTGTTGGACCTTCCATCAAGCTACGGACCCCCTTGAAGATGTCTCCCGCAGTCGGAGACGAAACGTTGGGAATCATCACAGAATTCATCAACCGACCACGGCATAACAGCCCGGATAATTATAATGGACAACCAAGAGAGGATTGATGAGCTTGCTATTACATTTTATGGAAACAAAAGAAATTATTCTGCAGCTGTTGTTGTATTAGAGGAACTTTGGTATTATAAGCCAAATTTGGACGATTTAATACGTCAGTTTAGGGAAGCATACAGGGAATTTGTTTTCATGCCTAATGGAATAAGATGTGCTCATAGGTACTACGGTTTTAGGCAAGGTCGTTATAGGCCACTGTGGTATAATTATTGGAGCCTCAATTAATAAAACCTCAGAAGTCATACCTCAGACACACAGCCGAAGGCCATCCTAGAAAATGGCCTGACGGTTAGTGAGGTCTCCTATGCAGGGTCAAACGAAATATAGGCTTGTTCACAAGTTGTCTAAGCAGAAGGAGCATTAGCATTGTAAATGTCATAATGAATTTTGTTTACATTTCAGATGGCAGTTGTTGGCACGTTTGTATTACGTATTGGATATTTCAGGATGGCTTACAACTTGCGTCCCGCTGTGGGATACCGAAGAGCAGAGTATGAAAATGTTACCAATAGTCATGAACAAACCCAAGGCATTCAACATCACTCACCTGATTCTTCTGCGGACCACAGGACAAGTGAGGAGCCTTCACAATCTCAATTTGACGACGGGTGGGAGATGCCGCTGTCGCGCATGCCAGCGTACCTATTCGGAGCTTCGAGGTCACCCGCTGCGAGTGAAAACCCTCTGGGAGCCTTATTAGAAAGGCAATCGAACGCGTTTAGCACAATATCGGGTGATGCTCTGTGTTTACCTCCGGATTTAAACATGTAGTTTCGTCAACATATCGAGGATAAATTGATGTCACTACCAACTACAGTCGTGTGAGTCGGGTACGTGTTTTCCAGTAGAACTCTGCTCCTTTATTCACTTTCCTCGTTAAACATCATCAAGTGTCCAGACGTTCCTCAGCTTGCAGGACAGTGACAGCACCGACGCACAGTCTTAACCTAAACGTTACTGACCTCGGGGAACTGTACAGTGAGTAGAATACACCCAGTTCTTCTGAGGCCGCCAGCACTACATGAACTTGGCGAGTTCTCCCAGGTGGACAACGCCTACTTAGTCTCTGGCCGGGTTATACAGCGCCACACTCTTACGTACGCCCCAGTTCTCTTGTGCAGCGACAAGCATCACCAGTTGGATAGCATGTTTCGGCGAAGCGTAAGCTGTGGAAACATCTGGTGTTTGATGAGGCAACGGTGAACCGTGGAAAATTAATCCTGCTGTTTCTGCAGCGCTTCTTAGAAGTTCAATGGGACATTTTCTTCTGTTCTTCCAGCACGGCAATGCACCTTAATTCATTACGGTGTCACACAGATGCAGAAACCCAGAAGCACTTCAGCGGCATAAACTGCCGACATAGGACATCACGTCACTCTGTTTTTCATTGTTAGCACCCCCTTGGCAGCCCTTCTCAGAGATCCAAATGCAGAACTAATGTGGAACTACACTCCTGGAAATGGAAAAAAAACACATTGACACCGGTGTGTCAGACCCACCATACTTGCTCCGGACACTGCGAGAGGGCTGTACAAGCAATGATCACACGCACGGCACAGCGGACACACCAGGAACCGCGGTGTTGGCCGTAGAATGGCGATAGCTGCGCAGCATTTGTGCACCGCCGCCGTCAGTGTCAGCCAGTTTGCCGTGGCATACGGAGCTCCATCGCAGTCTTTAACACTGGTAGCATGCCACGACAGCGTGGACGTGAACCGTATGTGCAGTTGACGGACTTTGAGCGAGGGCGTATAGTGGGCATGCGGGAGGCCGGGTGGACGTACCGCCGAATTGCTCAACACGTGGGGCGTGAGGTCTCCACAGTACATCGATGTTGTCGCCAGTGGTCGGCGGAAGGTGCACGTGCCCGTCGACCTGGGACCGGACCGCAGCGACGCACGGATGCACGCCAAGACCGTAGGATCCTACGCAGTGCCGTAGGGGACCGCACCGCCACTTCCCAGCAAATTAGGGACACTGTTGCTCCTGGGGTATCGGCGAGGACCATTCGCAACCGTCTCCATGAAGCTGGGCTACGGTCCCGCACACCGTTAGGCCGTCTTCCGCTCACGCCCCAACATCGTGCAGCCCGCCTCTAGTGGTGTCGCGACAGGCGTGAATGGAGGGACGAATGGAGACGTGTCGTCTTCAGCGATGAGAGTCGCTTCTGCCTTGGTGCCAATGATGGTCGTATGCGTGTTTGGCGCCGTGCAGGTGAGCGCCACAATCAGGACTGCATACGACCGAGGCACACAGGGCCAACAACCGGCATCATGGTGTGCGGAGCGATCTCCTACACTGGCCGTACACCACTGGTGATCGTCGAGGGGACACTGAATAGTGCACGGTACATCCAAACCGCCATCGAACCCATCGTTCTACCATTCCTAGACCGGCAAGGGAACTTGCTGTTCCAACAGGACAATGCACGTCCGCACGTATCCCGTGCCACCCAACGTGCTCTAGAAGGTGTAAGTCAACTACCCTGGCCAGCAAGATCTCCGGATCTGTCCCCCATTGAGCATGTTTGGGACTGGATGAAGCGTCGTCTCACGCGGTCTGCACGTCCAGCACGAACGCTGGTCCAACTGAGGCGCCAGGTGGAAATGGCATGGCAAGCCGTTCCACAGGACTACATCCAGCATCTCTACGATCGTCTCCATGGGAGAATAGCAGCCTGCATTACTGCGAAAGGTGGATATACACTGTACTAGTGCCGACATTGTGCATGCTCTGTTGCCTGTGTCAATGTGCCTGTGGATCTGTCAGTGTGATCATGTGATGTATCTGACCCCAGGAACGTGTCAATAAAGTTTCCCCTTCCTGGGACAATGAATTCACGGTGTTCTTATTTCAATTTCCAGGAGTGTATTTGCCGACACTGATATCGGCATGACGCTTTTTCAATTATTCGTTCCTTGTTCGGAGGGCTTCAGTGTCTTACTCATCTCTGCTGTCAGTAAAAGCGGTAAGCGGTGCGACATTTGCTGTTTAAAGGCTCGCACTGTTTTCTTGCTCACCACTGGACCACCTCTACTGTTCTAGTGCCTCTCGCAAGAGGGGTGTTGGGTGGTGTTTCGTACGCAGCATCTTCGTGTCCCAGAAGACTTCCTCCGCAAGATCGCTTCGGAAGTGGCCACACCCTGAGTTGACGTCATCGTCCTGCAGTGTGTTTTGTGTTAAGATATCTGCCATATTTCTGCTGCACGTGAACAAGTAAACAAGAGATAAAATCCATCAGTATGAAGATCCATAGCGATTAACACTTTGATCTCGGGCCTGACATGTTGTCGTTTAGTACTCGAGATACAAGATTAAACTGAAACACAGTTGGGTTATCAGTTATGGCGAGGTGGTGCAGTAGGGAGGGTGCTGTTGACGCAGCCACGTTACAATAGCAGCGTCAATTCATTTATTCTCACTTCGTGTAAACATCCCCTCGACTCCAGAGCGGCAGAGAGCCTTCGCCACCGCGAGCTGCTGGATGCCTGTCTGGACACAGCCACAGGGCAGAGGGGCGCGGCTAAAGTGGACACGTAGTGTGCGTACAGGGAGGGAGAACCACCTGGCACTGAACCACGTACACTGTGTTCAGCTCCAACAAAAAGGCGTTCCATCCAGTTTTCTCCGATAACGTTCATCATTAAAATTCTGCAACTAGCATCACTCCATAAACTCCAAAACATGACCGACTAATTGTTTTCATCTTACTTTAGAAGTGGGTGTTGTCATGGCATACCATTTAAAGCACAAAAAAATAGTGAAAATCATGTCAACGCTGGAAAACATGGAAAACACTCAGGCCAGTGGCACGGTAAGGTCAGTAAGCCCCTGGACACAGTAGTTTGGTTTCTGCAGCTCTCAGAAGATGGCGTCAGCACTAACTGTGAAGGCCTTGTCGTAGAGAAGACAGTACACTCACGTCACGGGGTAGGAGTCTTCACCTTGTTCGTAGATGTCACGCTCTGGACAGCGAACTTCTGGAAGCGATTTAGGTCACTTCATGAAGCTGGCGGCATGTCGACCAGAATGATTCCCGTCAAACCAGTAAGGAGACACTCTTCATTGCTGTGTAGGCCGTGCTCCCGGAAACAACTTTATTTAATGCCGAACAGCATTATCATTTGTTAAGCCACATTCAAATGTCACAACAATTGTCGCCAAGTAAAATTATTTGATGGACATAAACAGTCTTAGAAATGAACGTCGAAAACACAATTTATTCTTTGGGCTAATGAAATCTTCTATTAATAAAGATGGCGACGCTTTCGTCTCAAGTTTACATAAATGCTTATATTTCCAGACATATCCTACGACGATTTTTACTGCGGATTTGTTCATACAAAATAGCAGTTTCTGTGGCGGGAGCATTTGGTACTGTTTCCTGCTGTCTTTCATGCAATTGTCAAAAATGGTTCAAATGGCTCTGAGCACTATCCAACTTGACATTTGAGGTCATCAGTCCCCTAGAACTTAGAACTAATTAAACCTAACTAACCTAAGGACATCACACACATCCGTGCCCGAGGCAGGATTCGAACCTGCGACCGTAGCGGTCGCGCGGTTCCCGACTGAAGCGCCTAGAACCGCTCGGTCAGAATGCAAATGTCAAATCTTCTAGCGGAGCGTCAGTTTGTCGTTGTGGCCGTACAGCTCACACAGTTCGTAGTTTCTCTCCTAATGCTTACACTCGTACGGTACTGGTCAGAAGACACGTGGCCACTGCAGACTATCGACAGAACGCGAGTGTCGTGTTTGGCCAGCCCTACTGTCCACTCTCCAACTCCCTCCCAGCAGACGCCGGCCACCTGCCACCAGACTTCAGAGTACCCGTGGTACAGCAGCACAGCTGTGCGGCAGGCTGTCGCCACAGTCCTCCGTTTGTCCATTCAGCACGTCGTCAAACCGCCTGCTCTGGTTCGCAGTCTTTTAATTCCTCCTACATCTGCTGCTTGCACCTGTTACGTCCCACCCTTAAATCTGTTAAACTTTTTTTCGATTCCTCGGAGAGGATGACCTATTGTGTACGCGTGTTTAGCGACGTATAACTTCTCGTAATTAGAGAGCTCCTTGAAACTTGTCGTGTATGTTTTGAAAGCTTCACCCAGGGTCTGGAACGTACTCAGCATCGAATTTTAATATTACTGGCATTTAAAAGGAATCTAATATTAAATTTATTGCTTTTACTGGTGGCAAGCTTCTAAAATGATAAAATGATGCATTGAAAATTTTTACTTGTGGATAACGAAATTATACATTCCGCCAACCAGCATCAGACCGACGAGAACGTAGGCCGACGGCATTGTTTAGAGGCCAGTGATCGATCTAAAAATTAGGCAGTCTGCGTAATTACACTGCTCGGATACTGATAGGAAAGACCGGTAAAATAGATCTCAGGGACGCTGAAATAAAAATTTTCTAAAGTAGTAGCCGACTGAACACAGATTTCTAAAATATGGCATAATAATTTGATATGTGGAATTAATGATAAAGGAAAGTACAGTCTTAATTAAAACACGGCTTTTGAAATTAAATTAGCGTAATTATTTGCCAAACGTTACAGAGACACACTTACATTTTCGAAACAGGCATCCAAAACAAACGAGAGAGAGAGAGAAAGACAGAGAGAGGGCTCACAGATCCTGCTTTTATGTTCAAATGTGTGTGAAATCTTATGGGACTTAATTGCTAAGGTCGTCAGTCCCTAAGCTTTCACACTACTTAACCTAAATTATCCTAAGGACAAACACACACACCCATGCCCGGGGGAGGACTCGCACCTCCGCCGGGACCAGCCGCACAGTCCACGATTGCAGCGCCTGAGACCGCTCGGCTAATTCCGCGCGGCCCTGCTTTTATGTAATCCAAAAACCAATTACGGCGACTGCCTTCAACTTGTTTTACAGTTTCGATAGATAAACATTTCTCTGGAACTTTGTCTACCAGAACAGCAAACAAATACATTCCTTACATTAAATCGTTACTTTTTTTTACTTTACACATTTACTTACACAGAAAAAAATAAATTCTTAGTGTATTTTAGCCTTAATTAAAAAATTGGGGCATAGTGTACTAAATATTCAAAAAAGCAACATTTTAGAAAGCTAAACATATAGTCTCGTATACCTGTGATTTATTGAAGTTGTAGCTTCTGTAAGATATTCGATCGAAAGGCCACCTTAACCATACATGACTTACGAATATCAGCAGTGTTCTGCGATATGTTTTTTCCGAATCCCGGAATCGTAAGCAGGTTAATTTCGTGACACGAATGACGCTCCCCTCCCTTCTCTGCCTTCACTGCACGTCGCCTGCAGTGAGGTGCGCCTCCAGCAGCCGCTGCCTCTCGCCGCCCTCCAGGTTACACTCATCGCCATCTTCGTGTGCCCGTCGCTCACGGCTATACTGTCATCCCAGCACTAAAGGCACTAAAAATTGTCTCCCTGTGGCAGAATTCCTTAGGCTTCACTACGTTCACTACAGCTGTCGCTGTTCTCCAGACACTGAAGCTATGGCCACTATCTTGCTCTCTAGTGTTTAGATCAACAGACCCAGCGACATCACTAATCTCGTCCTGGACTGGAAATTCTCTCTCCAGTGCGACGCGCAGCATTACTTAACGACATTATGTTGTCATCGGCCGCATGTAATAACAACGTATTTTCGTTCACATAAGTAATTTATTCATTAGGCCGAATCTAAGTGCAAATAACTTTCCTTCATCCCATAAACTCACATCTGTATAACCCTCAATATATTGGACCACATGGACAATCCCCTTAAATTTGTAATCAGCTATTACAAGCAATTCATTAAAATTTATAACTACCTCTAGCACCTCGGCAAATCTGGTGGTTTCACACAAGTTCGAGAAAATTTAATTTTTTAATTTCATTCCTTTCTGTGTGAAGCAAATATTACGTCCCACGGTAAGGCTTCAGTTACGTGCATGAGTATTATTTCATAGCATCCACTGTTGAAAAAGCTTCTCAGGGTCGGAACGTAAAACTTGTGCGTCGCTAACGTGAGATCAAGAAATACCGTACTGTTATTGCCACACAATCATCGCAATGCAATCTCACTTAGTGGTGCACAGACGGTTATACGGTAATGTAGTCTTGATTACTGCATGGCGCACTGCAGTTACCACAATATTAGCTCTGTATTGCTGGATAATGACTTACAGAACACATTTATATCATTCTTTTTGTCTTATTGGTCATCATATCCTGGGCTGGAAGGACCTGGGTGATTCCCTGCAAGCCTGGGATAAGGGTAGGTGCGATACTATGGGATAATAATAACATGAGCAAAATATTAACTTTCAGTGATTTATATGTATTATTACGTAAATACACTTCCAATTAATTCTAACAACTGAAAAGCTACCTAATGAAAAAATTTTTTTAAAAAGAGCAGAAGTTTCAGCTAAGCTGTCAACAACTCGATCCTGAAAGATTCGATTCCCATTATCCTTGATCAGATCTAATTCTGTGGTTCAAATAATCAACGAATTCAGCAGTTCTCGCCCCAGTAAAGACTTAAATCTCGTCTTAAAGCGCTTCAGTGCACTGGAAATCGACTTTCAGAAGTCACTTACGTCAACGAAATTGTCAGTATTACACAGTAAAGCAACGTACAGGTTGGACAACGTGCCGCTGTGCTGTGTCATACTGTGGCAAAAGTTTACATGCGCGTCGTACGCAACTTCGCCAGGCGTCAGAACCGCTTCGGGAGAAACAAATGACGTCCTTTGCAGTTTGGTCCAAGCCGTTTTCGATCGGCGTCTTGTTCCTCTGAGAATATGAACCATTCACGTCTTGTTTCCTAGGTGGAACATTTTGATCCCAAAGAGTTACAGACGGTTCTTTAAAACTTTTGGCGAAAATTGTAATTCTTTTCATAGAAATTCTCGATCGGCATTTGCAGCTGATGCGGGAGACTTTAATGCGGCATTACGAAACCCATTTTTGTTAATTTCATCGAAGTTTTTCGGTACAAAAACGCGAGCGTCTTCATTAAATGTTAGTTGCAACTGAACTTTGCATCTGATTTAACTAAATCTGCGTTAATGATGACTCTGTAGACGGAAACGGAATAGAATATCTTTGGGTCCGCAGACAGTAATGCCACTTCGTCCTGGCATAACTCACCGTGGTTTTTGATTTTTTAAGATATTCTTCGTAATGGCAGCGTGCGCCGTTTGTCGATATCAATATTTTTGGCTTGCATTAATCCTTGAACATGGGATCTAAACACAGTTGCAGTTCTGTAAACGTCGTCAAAATTACCTGATTGGCTTCTTTAAACTTATCTCCAAACATTTGATAAGACCCCAAGCTTTACGATAGTCTACTGTTGCGGTTTCGGGATGCTGGCTTACCGCAGTTAGTATGTCAAAAATTTTGTTGAATGTAAAGGTTGTCAGGATGGTTTCCAATTCCAAAAATGAATCCATCAGCGCCTACGCTTGCAACGAAATCTTTAACTCGAATTCCATTCTCGAAGATATGACAGTTAAAACTTTTTTATCAACGCGACGTGTCGAGTTTTCTCCGCAATAGTGGTCAAGGCTCTGTATTGGGCCCACAATCCCGTTTTCCGATGCTCTGTAATCGTCTCAGTTTGTGCTGACCAGTTGTTAATTGCAAAATTTTGTCCACCCATACAGATGTGCGCTTAAATAATTCGTGTATAAATACACTGGTAGACTCCAAGGACCGAAACACACTCTTTGCTTCAGCGCAGCTTTCAGTGACGCCTCCCAGCACTAAATTTAAAACATGCGCGTAACAAGGCGCGAAAATTAGTTCTGGTACTGCTCCCTTCAGTGCCGCTGGAGACCAGCATACTTGCCGCCATGTTTCCAGGGCCATCAAAAGATACGCTAATTAGATCTGGCAAATGTAAGCCTAACTGGGCTGATTCGTAAGTTACAAGAACTCGGTAAGCTTCTGCTATCGATTTCCAAACAGGAACCACACTGATCGCCCGTTCTTGCGCGACTGAATTATTAACACAGCGCACGCAGGTTACAGACTGATCAAGAACGCCAACGTCTTGGCAAGAGCCCGCATTGAAGCTGAAAGATTTCGCTGTCTGGATTTCCTTCACGATCTCTTCTTTAACTTGAAGTGGATATATATTTATTAATTTATTTATAATGAGTTTTGACCAAAAGGTAATAAGACTATCTCTACCCTTACCTTTTCCTGACCTTTTTTTTTTTTTTTTTAACTTTCAATAACTGCGTCCAATATGTGGCCTTTTGCCACTGGATCTTAGTTCAATAACACGACGACTACATTTAGAAAGTCACAAAGAAATTGCAGATATTGTCTGCGAGTGGGCATTGATGAACATCAACGTGGAATATTGTAAATTTGTGCCTGACCGAGATTCGAACCCAAGTCTCCTGCTTGCCAGGACATATCGTCCATAAGAACAGACACCACATGTACGCAGTTAAGGCGAAAACGGCCAGTGATCGTTTCGAATGCACACCCGGCTCGAAATCTGCTCCTCTCAATTTCCGTCAGTTGTAGGTGACATTTTTTAATCTGCCTTTATTGTTTTTTTAGTAATTGAAATAAACATTTAGGTTCAATATTATTTAAACACAAAATGATCTCTAAGAGTAGCAAGTAAAGGAATAAAAGAATGTTGTGCTGTAGATTGTTTCGGTCTGTGTAGTCTACTACACGACATTGTTAGCTCTCTTTTGTTGCTCGCTTGCTGGTTGCTGCTTTTGTTGCTAATTTACATTTACTGATTTGATTTCTGCCGTTTTCACTGAAACTGCAATTAAAGTTTTATTTATTTGTGCTGTGTAAATAAAGTATTAAAAATAGAATGAAGTTTATTGTAAACAGTGTAAGTCCTTTGACCAGAGATATCCCTGCGCCAAGTGGGCGAAAACTACATCCTACGAAATAATTACTTCTCGAGGTTGAAACTGTTTCTGACCAGCGCTGCCCTGCACTGTCTAACACTGCCCTTCAGCAAGACGGCTGCCACCCTTTTATAGTCCCGCTTCGTTCCTCCGTGAAAAGTTCAACTTGTACGTCACGTAACGAGTTTCGCAGTCTCGCCAGCCTAATTTACATCTTTTGATACTTAAATAACACTGCAATTCTGACTACATCACTCTCATCCTCATCGTGCCGTCAAATATTACAACAATTGCAGATACATAAGCATGTGCAGTCAGGAAGAGCGAATGTTCCTTCGGAGACGCACGTACGTCCAAAAGAACGTTGCATCGTTCTCCTCGGAAACACAGCCGCTGCAGGATCGCATTCACACGCCAACACCAGGCAGCGACTTTCCATTGAAACGTGCCCCTCCCCTACTGTATGGGAAACTTACGCAACGTGTCTACCAGCACAGGTTGTGGCGCAGCAACGCCGACGTGTGATACGGAAGTTCGGGTGTGGCCGTGGGCAGCGCACGGGCGGCCAAAGCGGCGGCGCTGGTGTAAAGCTGGGGACCCGGGTTCGAGTCCCGGCGCGGCAGATATCCTCACTGTCGTCAGTCTATTACACAGCTGACGAGTGTTCCGTACCGGCAGCCGCGAGTACACTCCGTGTATTCCATTGCGCCTCCGCTGTGGCCGTTCGTCTGGAGTGGCGCGCATCTCCGAAGGAATGTTGCGCCGTACGTCTCAACAGCACTGTGGTGTCGAACCTTGTGTTCCAGGAACAGAACGAGGTAATCGAAGCAGCACCACGAATTACAACAGCTTAGCGAATACAGCCACATAGAACCACCAAAACATAACAGAGATAAAAGTGTAACATTCTGTGCATTGGCAGGGTCAGTATATGCGGTGCGTATTTGCCATCCTAAACTAAACGTGCACAAATATGTCAGAGCAATATCTTAAAACTACGTCGAACAACATATTTACGAATTAAAGACGTAATAAATATACTACTTTTGCGTCTCATATTGAAGTAGTCTTTTGAAGTAGTCCACAATTCGTACTCCTTCACAGATTCAGTTAAATTGAATGCACATTTCCACACCACACCATGATATCAAGTGCCGCCCCCATCTACGGTGAAATAATCCATAGGATTGATTTCAGTAAAATTTTACATAATAAGCACACGTACGAATAAAACCTTCAACAACTTCTATCCATATACGAACTGGCTACCAGCTTCTCACCAGCAAGTGAATCTTTCAAACGAATGTGCTTCTTATTTGCGCCAGCGTTCAATACCTGCAACGGTCGTTACCCTAATCTTCATCCTTCCACGAAGGTAGCACCGGACCTTGACTTTTCGTGGTGTTTCTTCAACGGACATAACATTTCTTTTGTGTGTGAAAAACCTTAAGGATTCCTTCACACTCCTAGGTAGGCATATGATTTTGGCTCTTGAGAGTAGACGGAGCTCCAGTAATCCCAAACTCAGACGTTTTCAGAATTCTCAGTGACACCTGGACGTGGAAAACTGTATATGACCTGGCCACTGATTCCTGCTGTGTTCAATATCTGGAAAAAACAAATGAGGGCCATCTTCTGGTTCTTCTGGAAATGGAATAATTACTGGCTTCTGGAGAACTGTGTCCACGGCACCTTTGGCGGTATTACAAAAATTTATTAAGTCCGACGTCTGCGTGTTTCTCGATCCAAAATACATCACTCTACATTGTTGATAGCAGCAAATCCCACTTCCCATTCTTTGGTAAATAGGATGCCACAACAATAACATTTCGAAATCCGAAAGCAGAGAACCGGACAGCTTTGCTTGTTCTTATTCATAGGTCCTTTGAATGTCAGTTTCTTCTTCAGCAAACAATCAGCACTAGAGTAAAAGTTTTCACAGGCGAAATATCTCTTTTTCGTATAATATTTTCCAACTATGCATGTACACTTTATGGGGGTGTGCCTGGCTTATTGTACTGTCCTGACTGCATACGCTGTACTGAATGAACCCACAGTTTTCTCTGAACTTCACTTGGACGATACGATTCTTTGCAGTTATTCACAAATTGCTCGACAACAAATCGAACTGCTGCGAGTTCGCCAAAACATTTTCTGCCATTTCTCGTTTCCTTTTCATCAACTCTGGTGCAGGTCACAATAAACAGAAAAAATCGTCTAACTCATACAAGCTCGAAATATTTCTATTCCAGTGTCATGAGTGGCCCGTAGCTCGACCAAGTGTTGCGTTTTTGCCTGTGTTCAACACTCGGCTCGTTTTAAGTACAAACAATACGACGCTCTTCGCAGGACTTGCCACGCATTTACCTAGTACACGTCACATCTCTGGAGTGTTTGTACGTGACTTGTGTCAGCTCTCTGTGGCAATCAGAACAAGTGCTCGGTAACTTTATCGGGCCATCGATCAAGTATGTCGAGTACCAGGAAGGTGGAATTTTATCTTAAGGGAGCTTTGCTCGCACCACAAGGACAGCAGTCCGTGGAAAAGTTTGCCCAAGCTTCTGTGCGCTGTAAACTCTTTAACTGTCTAAGCGCGTTTGATTGTTACAGCTTGATTACTTTTAAATACCACATTAATGCAATAGATTCTCAAAATGATGTCCGTCAACCTCAATGCATTTGGCATTACGTGAAACGACATTCCTCGCAACAGCGAGTAGTTCGCCTTCCGTAATGTTCGCACATGCACTGACAATGCCCTGACACATGTTGTCAGACGTTTTCGGTGGATCACGATAGCAAATATCCTTCAACTTTCCCCACAGAAAGAAATCCGGGGACGTCTGTTCTGGTGAACGTGCGAGCCATGGTATGGTGCTTCGACGACCAATCCACCTATCATGAAATATGCTATTCAGTACCGCTTCAACCTCACGGGAGCTATGTGCCGGACATACATCAAGTTGGAAGTACATCGCCATTCTGTCACACAGTGAAACATCTTGTAGTAACATCGGTAGAACATTACATAGGAAATCAGCATACACTGCACCGTTTAGATTGCCATCGATAAAATGGGGTCCAATTATCCTTCCTCCCATAATGCCGCACCATACATTAACCCGCCAAGGTCACTGATGTTCCACTTGTCGCAGCCATCGTGGATTTTCGGTTGTCCAATGGTACATATTATGCCGGTTTACATTACCGCTGTTGGTGAACGACGCTTCGTCGCTAAACAGAACGCGTGCAAAAAATCTGTCATCGTCCCGTAATTTCTGTTGTCCCCAGTGGCAGGACTGTACACGACGTTCAAAGTCGTCGCCATTCAATTCCTGGTGCATAGAAATATGGTACGGGTGCAATCGATATTGATGTAGCATCCTAACGCCGACGTTTTTGAGATTCCCGATTCTCGCGCAATTTGTCTGATACTGATGTGCGGATTAGCCGCGACAGCAGCTAAAACACCTACTTGGGCATCATCATTTGTTCCAGGTGATGGTTGACGTTTCACACGTGGCTGAACACTTCCCGTTTCCTTAAATAACGTAACTATCCGGTGAAATGGTCCGGACACTTGGACGATGTCGTCCAGGATACCGAGCAGCATACATAGCACACGCCTGTTGGGCATTTTGCTCACAATAGCCATACATCAACACCGTATTACCCTTTTCCGCAATTGGTAAACGGTCCATTTTAACAAGTGTAATGTATAACAAACCAAATACCGTCCGCACTGGCGGAATGTTACGTGATACCACGTACTTATACATCTGTGACTATTACAGCGCCACCTATCACAGAGCGAAAAAAGTGGTCCAACTAAAACATTCATATTTCTTTACGTACTACACGAAGATGTAATAAAAAAGGGGGTTCCTATTTTAAAAAAACGCAGTTGATATCCGTTTGACCTATGGCAGCGCCATCTAGCGGGCCAACCATAGCACCAACTGGTTTCGGCCTTCAAGCTAGAGGAGTTTCCTTCTTTGTAGTTTTTTCGTTTGATGCGTATTTCGTGACATATTTGGCTCGGTCACTATCATTGGACCACCCTCTATACTAACGCGAAATTTCTCTAAATGCTCTAATTTGTAATAAATGTACGGCCCGCTGAGGTACGTTTATATTTGACAGATCTTGCATGATATATACAAATGTGTCCTGCCTCGCACGGCTGTTTCATTCGGCGTGCCGTCTCGAAAGCATCGAGACCCAGACTCGCGGCCTGTGCAGTTACTGTGAAGACGTCAGGAAGGAAGACAAAAACCCTCTGTCTGGGTTTTCGCGACTGGATTTTGAGACGTGAAGACTTGAGTACCCACAGTGAATGTCGCAAATAGGACGCTGGTGCGACGTACACTTGTGTACTGCTGGAGGCTTTGGGATCCCTACCAGGTCGGACTGAAAGAAGACATGGAAGCAATTCAGAGGCGGGCTGCTAGGTTTGTCACCGCTAGGCTCGAACTACACGTGTTACGGAGATGCTCCGGGGACACAAATGGGAATCCCAGGAGGGAAAGCGACGTTATTTTCGAGAAATACTATTAGGAGAACCGGTATTTGGAGCTGACTGCCTATCGATTCTAGAGCCAGCAGTACACGCTGGACGTAAGGACCACAAAGACAAATTACGAGAAGTCAGGGCTCACACGGAGGCATACAGGCAGTCGTGTTTCCCTCGCTCTCTGTGCGAGTGGAACTGGGAAGGAAACGACAAGTAGTGGTACATAGTACCTTCCGCCACGCACCTTACGTTGGCTTGCGGAGTATCTGTGTAGATGTAGGTGTACGCTGTGAGCTACATAGCGGATAGACACGGGAAACCATAACACTTTCAAGCACTTTTCGTTCCGAATTTTGCCTCTCGATCACTTCGAGGAGAACTACTTAAACCTAACTAACCTAAGGACATCACACACGTCCATGCCCGAGGCAGGATTCGAACCTGCGACTATAGCGGTCGCGGAGTTCCAGACTGTAGCGCCTAGAACCGCTCGGCAGTCCGGCCGGCACGTGTTCAGTCTCGCACCTCCAACGTGGGAACGGCCAGTGGAAGCCTTCCGACGTTTCGCTTTCCTAGAAAGGAGAGTTGGTCTAGGGCTGCGATACGTGGGTGGGATGACATGCGACAATAAATTGGTAAATACTTAAGATGTCGCATTTAGTGTGAAAACGTTCTACGTTGTTTATACGTAAAGAGAGGCGCATTCTTTGCAGGTCGCAGAGACCTTGATCTCAAGCTGAGCGGCCGGCACTTATCTGGAAACGTGAGTGGGCACCTGGCAGTCAACACTCCAGACCTGTGATGAGCTGATAAGCGAGTCGCCGTTATCGGGTGTCGACACTTGCGCAATGGGGCTGGTAATCTGCGATTCTGCGCCGTTCGGAAATAGTGAGGGCCCAACTGGAGAGAAACGGCTCCATTTCGGGCGGTTTGGGAGACGGAGCAGCTGAGGGGTGTGTGTGTGTGTGCAGGAGGGCTGCGTGTGGAGGCTGCGTGGGGGGGCGGGAGGGTGTGGGATATGGGGGTAGGAGGACTGGGGGCGGGGGGAGGCTCTGCAGGGGGTCTGCAGTCTGACGTGGAGACCCTCCAGCGGGACTAAATCCCCCTCTGAGACACGGCAAACGTCAACAGAGTAACAGTCACGTGAGACATCGTCCCCTTGTACCACACACGACGGGTGGCTAATAACACACGCAGGTCAACGTATACACCTTGTTACACTACAGAAATGTATTAGCTAGGGTAGCTCATTGTAGGTTGTTTATTATCAGAAAGTAATACGGTGTATCTTCTCAGGCATGGGCCTGGCTCAGAGAATTTTCGAATTGCTGAACACAGCACGATGTGCTGAAGGCGAAAACTCTATAGAAACTACAGTGTCCACGTGTCCTCCCCGAGAAGGCACAGTAGGTCGCTGATATCCTCGACACACTAAACACTCTAGCGGAGAACACCGGCTGCATTCTCAGACGATGAAGAGGCCTACAGGGAAGGGCAACTTCAGGATGACTGCTAGGAAACCTGGAACAAATCTGACGGTATTTTTTTGCTTCATTTGCAAACAGAAACCTCTCTTTACATAGGTATCAATGCTATAATAATATCTAGTAATTAGATAAAGAGTGTCATGTTGGCCTGTTGCTGAATTCCACGTTTGGATGAGAAGCTATAGTATGTGCAGAGGCACACTATAAAACTACGCGTACATCACTAGTTGGCAAGCCACGTGACTCCGTGCGCTGGAGAGTACTTCTGGACGCACGAACTGACCCGCCCCTCCCCTCTTCCAGTCGCGGATGCCGCATGGGAAGAGCGGTCGTGGCTAAGACATGCACTGGCTCTGATTTCCAGAATTTTCGCGCGCGCTGACATCGCGAGATGTACGTGACAGGCAGTGAGGCGTTGTCCGACTCTTCCCAGAAACTACTCTCTCGACATGTCAGTAGTAAACCTCTGCGAGATAGACAACACCTCTCCTGTAGCGTCTGCCCCTGGAGTCTGTTGATGATATCTGTAGCTCTCTTGCGCCGACTAAACGATCACGTGGCGAAACACACCGCTGCTCGTTGCATACTCTCTCTCTCGTCTCTCAGACCTACCTCGTAAGCGCAGCAGACTAACAACACTCAACAATGGGCCAAACAAGCGCCTTATAAGCCTGGTTCTTCGTGTATGAGTTACACTTCCTTAAGATTCTTCCTTTCAATCTGCCGTCCGCTGTTCAAAAAATGTTCAAAAGTGTATGAAATCTTATGTGACTTAACTGCTAAAGTCATCAGTCCCTAAGCTTACACTCTACTTAACCTAAATTATCCTAAGGACAAACACACACACCCATGCCCGAGGGAGGACTCGAGCCTCCGCCGGGGCCAGCTGCACAGTCCTTGACTGCAACGCCTCAGACCGCTCGGCTAATCCCGCGCGGCTTGGCGTCTGCTTTTCCTGCTATTTGTTTCGTGAGGTCGTTCCACTCAAGGTCGTTCTGAATGGTTACGCCTACATGCTGCTCAGAGTAGCTGTACAGTAGTGCACTTGTTCTCCTACGTACGCGCGATGTCGTACATTTATTTACGTTCAGGGTCAACCGCCAGAGCCTGCACCATTCATCACTGCTCTGCAGGTCGTTGTGGAAATAGACACTGCGTTGCTACTTTCTTACAGACAACTGCACTACCTGC
Organism: Schistocerca cancellata; assembly: GCF_023864275.1. Taxonomy (NCBI): domain Eukaryota; kingdom Metazoa; phylum Arthropoda; class Insecta; order Orthoptera; family Acrididae; genus Schistocerca; species Schistocerca cancellata. Next base: position 101,428,663 of record NC_064636.1, on the reverse strand, counting down.
GAACAGTGTCAAAGAGCTTCCGACACTTTCTACTAGATCATTCATATACACTACAAACAGTAACGAAACTAACACTCTTCCTCAGTGTATTGCTTACATTACCTATACATCTCAGGATTCTGTTCCATTGAGAGTGACAACTTGAGCTCTATCTCTGAGAAACTCTTGAATTCACTCGCAAATGTAGTCCCACACTCGACAATCCGGAATTTTTTTCCACTAGGCTGCAGCGCGGGACAGTGTCAGATGCCTTCCTTAAGTCGCGGAACGCTGCACCAACCTCAGCCCCGTTGCCTGCAGTGCTGTGGAGCTGACGGAAGAACAGGACGAGCTTGGGAGTAACACTGTGCATTGGTTCAAAAATGGCTCTGAGCACTATGGGACTTAACTGCTGAGGTCATCAGTTCCCTAGAACTTAGAACTACTTAAACCTAACTAACCTAAGGACATCACACACATCCGTGCCCGAGGCAGGATTCGAACCTGCGACGGTAGCCGTCGCGCGGTTCCAGACTGTAGCGCCTAGAACCGCTCGGCCACCCCGGCCACTATGGACTATTATACGCCGATTTTTTTATCATTGTGCGTGTACATATATATGTATATATGTATATGGAGAATTCTCCTCAGAAATGGAAAACGTTGAGCAAATAACTCGATCAATTATTCTTTGAGTTCTTCTTGTTGTTCCAATACGCATTCATTGTTTCCGAAAAGACCTGTTTACGCACATCCGATCCCTTTGGTCTGTACTATTTTTCTTTTGGTTTCTCTGATATAACTTCCTATTTGTCTTCTTTGTGTCTGAAAGTGTCTCTTTCTTGAATTCAGCTAGTCTTATGTTTCCATTATTTAGGTCCTTTCGAATTTCATATAGCCAAGGTGCGGAATTCTTGTGTGGCTACATAATCTATTATTCTCTTCGTCAATCGATTTTCTGGTAGTCGGCTGAAATGACCAAACAATTTCATTCGCCTTCTGCTAATATCATTTTCGATGTTTGAAAACTTTTCTGTTGTATTAATCGATTTTAGCATGTAACCGCCTTTGTTACGTCTTCCTGCTAGAATTTTGCTGATTATCTTTCTCTTTTCTTTTCTGATGTCTTCAAGTTGTTTCCTGTTAAGAGTTAGTGTTTCGCTTGCATAGCGGATTGCTGGTTTTATGACAGTATTGTAGTGTCGAATTTTTGTCCCTCTTGACATTGATTTTTAGTTGCAGAGGTTTTGGATTAACCCTAATCCTTCTTTAATTTTGTTAGGCGATGTTGATGTGAACTGTTTCAACACCTGTCGGTTCAATGAATTCTCTAAGGTATTTAAAATGTCGGGCCCTATTAAATTTTACAAAATTTTGTTTTCAGGCTTGTAATTTCTGTTTTTCAACAAAAGAATTCCGTTTTCTCAAATGAAACTTGTAAACCTACTTTTTCTGCACATTCTTTGAGTATTTCCAGCTGTTTCACTGCACTCTGCTCATTCTCTGTTAGTATTGCCAGCTATTCCGCAAATGCGAGATCTGGTATGTAGACATTGTCTTTGGCAACGCCCAGTCGTATTGGCTTCGAAACCACACATTTCTTGAGTTCTTTCTCGCATTCTTCCATAACTTTGTCCAGAACTACGTTGAACAGAACAGGAGAGAGTCCCTCACCTCGTCTCACACCTGTTTGAATGTCGACGGGTTCTGAGATCTCCCCCATATACGTTACTTTACATTTCGTGTCAATGAGTGTTTGTTTTATGATTTCTCGTGTTTTGGGATCTAATCGCCTCTCTTGTAAAATCTGGAGTAGTGAGGGCGTGTCTCCTGAATTGTATGCTGTTTGAAATGTACAAATGTGCTTCCTACACTTTTTGTCTGAGACCTCGCTTTTTGAGTATGGTTTTGAGGTTGAAAATTTGCTCCAGACATGATCTGCTTGATCTGAATCCTGCTTGATATTCTGCTACTTTGGGTTGTAATTGCTGTTGTGTTCTGTTCAAGAGACAGAGGATCGACACTTGCTTGCAGGGAGTGGCCATTGACCGTCAAGATAAGCAGATGTAATTTATTACGCATAAATAGGCATAATGACTGACTACTGGATGATTGTAGGATTGGAGAACAACCAGTGGAAGCAATTACATCCATAAAATATCTACATGTGTGTGTACAGAGCGATCTGAAACTAATTGCAGGTAAACTTGCAAGCCATACAAGATAATTGGAGGGACTGTCTGGAAGTGTAGTCCACCCACAAAGGAGGCAGCTCACAAAACACTCGTTCGACCAATACTTGACTATTGCTCGTCAGTCTGGGATCCGGAGCAGGTGGGATTGATAGAGGAATTAACGGAGATCCAAAGAAGAGCAGCGCGTTCCGTTACGCAAGCATCACGGAGACGCTCAGGCAGGTGTGCTGGCAGACGCTGCAAGAGACGCACTGCACAGCACTGTGTGGTTTACTGTCGAAGTCCCTAGAATGTACAAACAGTCATCTGGCAAAAGACCGTGAGTCGAACACACATGGAGGCTTACTCACAGCTGTTCCTCCTTTGAAGCAATCTCGAGTGGAACAGGAAGAGGGGAATGGTCAGTGTTTGACAATGTATCGCCCACCAGGTACCATAAGGTTGCTGTGAGGCTGGGACGCCACCACCTGGCAGCCACTGCGGCGGCCTCTGGCTCACAGCTGCAGCACCGTGGAGGCACGTGCCGCACCTGTCGCCTGAGCTGGGTTCAGCTTGCTGGCCAGCCACAGCAGAGCGACTGCTGACGGCAGACGTGGCAGCTCCGTGAACTGAATGTGGCGCCCTGCACACCCCAAACCACCTACAAACTTTAATGGTGTATCCTCGTTATTACGCAGTAGATCCACAAGAACTGTCCTTAATCGCTGTTCTTCCAGCTATAGAAATTCCATCATCAGGCAGTGTCAAAGTATTCAGTCTCATGTAAAATAAAAAAAAAAAAACTATAATATATTTGTCGAGTCCGTTTCGTGGCATGATAATCACTGGAATCAGACAGAACTGACTCACAATCATTTGTGATACAACCGCGGCCATTCTACATCTAGTCTCCGGCCAGAATGGCTGAGCGGTTCTAGACGCTACAGTCAGGAACTGCGCGACTCCTCCGGTCGCAGGTTCGAATCCTGCCTCGGGCATGGATGTGTGTGATGTCCTTAGATCGGTTAGGTTTAAGTAGTTCCAAGTTCTAGTGGACTGATGACCTCAGAAGTTAAGTCCCATACTGCTCAGAGCCATTTGAAACATTTTCTACATCGAGTGCCAAAAGGTTCTGTTTGACGTCGTTCAAACTGAAACGGAAACAACATTTTCAATCTCAAGCGTGTCGAGTTTAATCCAGTTATCGGGTGTATTGCGACATATGACACCCCGTGGGAATGGAACGTGCCTCTGGGATCCGAAGGGCGGATTGCGCAAGCGTGCTCACGCGGCAGATAAGCCGGCCGGCGTGACGTCACGCGGCAGGTGTATAAGAGCGGCTGCCGCCAGCTGCGCTGCCTCGCTCCGCGTCGCTCTGCTCCGCTCCGCCTGCTGGGTGAGTAGCGCTGCTGCTGCCGCCTGCCGGCCGGTCGCGCGTCTGCAGAAATGTCCAAATGTGTGTCAAATCTTACGGGAGTTAACGGCTAAGGTCGTCAGTCCATAAGCTTACACTCTACTTCACCTAAATTATCCTAAGGACAAACACACACACCCATGTCCGAGGGAGAATTCGAACATCCGCCGGGACCAGCCGCACAGTCCACGACTGCAGCGTCCCAGACCGCTCGGCTAATCCCGCGCGGCGGTGCGCCTGCCGGTGTGCGGACGTTTGCCACGAGTTTACCTGCTCCGAAGGTTTTGGTCCCTTGTCTCCCCCTCCTCATCCTCCCCATCGCTTACTGACCCTTTCCGCTGGTTTACTTAACATAGAACCAGAATCTCTTAGGGTTCTCCGCCACATTTCTAGAGAGAGTTTCGTTGTGGAAACTATTAAATGCATCTCGCATTGAAATCCGCACCAAAGTTCGAGCCTCAGTAAAGCTTCGCCAGTCTGGGAGATTTTGCGTTCGTTTAAATTATACTTGCCTTTTTCGGTGCTCCTGGAGCAGCATTCTGTCGTGTTTTGTGTACCATGTGGGATCAATTCCGTCTCTTATTAATTTATTTGATATGAATCTCTCGAGTGCTGTTGATACTATTTTTTTCAACTTCAGCCATATATGGTCTTCACTTACATATTTTGGAAGGATTGGAGACTAAGAAGTCAACCGAATGTTTAGTTGCTTTTATAAATAGATATATCTCGCGTTTTGTTTTGGCGAATTTCTTTGTTACGGAATTGAGCCTCGCTACGACTGTGTGTTCACTAATTACTGTATCCATCGTGATGCTCGGGATTATTTGTAGCTAAGAGTTCAACTGTGTTTTCGTAACCATTGACAATTTGAATGGCCTCGTGAACTAATTGTTCAAAATAATTTTAAAAAAGCATTTAGAACAGTTACGGAAGTTGTTTTATATCTACAATGTGGTCTGGAAATGTATTTTTGTCAACATACAGAAGGTAGATTGAAGTCACTGCCAACTATAATTGTATGAGTAGCGTACCTGTTTGTGGTGAGACTCAAGTTTTCTTTGAACTCTTCAGCAACTGTTTCATCTGAGACCGGCGGTCAGTAAAAGGAGCCAGTTATTAATTTATTCCGGTTGTCGAATATAACCTCTGTCCATACTAAGTCACAGGAACTACCTGCTTCAATGTCACTTGTGAGCTGGAACGCACATTACATTATTTTTCCTTAAGTTGTGCTTCTTGTTTCTGTTGTAGTGGAGATCATTACAATTACGGCTTTTCCCTCCAAAACCTAGGATGCTTTCTCTGTGACCCTGTAAATACCAGAGCTAAAGAATGTAGAACAACAATGTACGTTACAAGCATAGCGTTCTGTATTACTTCATTTCCTTCAAAAATGGTTCAAATGGCTCTCAGCACTATGGGACTTAACATCTGAGGTCATCAGTCCCCTAGAACTTAGAACTAGTTAAACCTAACCAACCTGAGGCCATCACACACACCCATGCCCGAGGCAGGTTTCGAACCTGCGACCGGAGGAGTCGCGCAGTTCCAGACTGACGCGCCTAGAACTGCTCGGCCACACCGGCCGGGTCATTTCCTTATTTCTAACATTTTAAAAATGTACGTCGGCTTTAGATGACATGTCAATCATAGATGTTCTTATTTCTATTTAGTGAACGTATTTTCAGTCATGTTTTGAACTTTGTCCCCCCACACTTCATTAAGTAATGTTTCGCCGCAAGGGATATCGCATTTTAGAGAGTAAATTAATATGGAGTATGTCGTTCTTCTTTTCCCACATTCACATACCCATTTCTTCTTTACTTATTGTCTTTCGGGCATGCAGTTGTAGTAATTAAAGTACGCACAAATGCAGTGATCAAAAAGAAATGATTAGCGTACATTTGCATTCTCTTTACATCGTTTCTTTCTTGTTGCTCCCCTGCCGATCGACTGTTTATATCGCGATCAGTAAGCGTGAAAGGAAGCTACCGTACAGGCAGAGGGATCTATATTTATACTTGGCAGAACTAATTACGTACTGACATTATCGTCGGTATTGCTTTCGTTTCCCAAAAGTTATAAATATTTCGATTTCGGAAAAGAAGCTCTGTATTTGGCCGAGATGTCGATGAAGAAGGTCCCTTACGTACTGGTTGTATGGAGTAAGATGTGGAGGCGGCGGTTTGAAAGCGGACAGATGAAGTACGAGGAGGGACGTCCCTTACCTGAGATCTCGCTACCTGGCTAAGGGGCGAGTGCGGCAAGTGCCCGGCGTGGCAAATGTCCGGCATTCGCGCCAGCCAGCGGCACGCTGGAGCCCTCTACACGGGAGAGTACCGCCAACCTGCCGGCCGCCGCCATTTTAGGCCTACTGCGCAGGGGCAGCCCTGTCGACGGAACTGTAAAATTCGCCTGAATACGACAGTGCGTCAAGTGAACAAATAACTATCGTTATTAATCGTTACATCCTTGATAACTCGGCGTCTACTGTGAAAATAAGTGAAAATTTGCTACTCTCTCACTGACAAGGGAACCTCCCCATCGCACCCCCCTCAGATTTAGTTATAAGTTGGCACAGTGGATAGGCCTTGAAAAACTGAACACACATCAATCGAGAAAACAGCAATAAGTTTGTGGAACTATGAAAAAATAAGCAAAATATACAAACTGAGTAGTCCATGCGCAAGGTAGGCAACATCAAGGATAATACGAGCTCAGGAGCGCAGTGGTCCCGTGGTTAGCGTGAGCAGCTGCGGAACGAGAGGTCCTTGGTTCAAGTCTTCCCTCGAGTGAAAACTTTAATTTTTTATTTTCATACAGTTATCAAAGTTCAGGCAGTCACACATAATCAACTTCGCTCTCCAAAATTCCAGGACATGTTCATATTTGCTTGGACATATGCAGGATTTGACGGTCTACACACGGAAAAATTTGAAAACGTTAAAAACATATGTTTTGACAGAGCACAGAGAAAACTGTGCGACTGTGGAAGTGTTGCATTCATTTGTTGCAGTTTATGTGACACACTCTTATGTTTTCATCACTTTTTTGGAAGTGATTATCACGTCCACATGAAAACCTAAATCGGGCAAGGTAGAAGAATCTTTCTACCCATTCGCAAAGTGTGCAAGTTAGGTGGGTCGACTACATATTGCTATCATGTGACTCACATGCCGTCACCAGTGTCGTATAGAATATATCAGACGTGTTTTCCCGTGGAGGAATCGGTTGACCTATGACCTTGCGATCAAATGTTTTCTGTTCCCATTGGAGAGGCACGTCCTTTCGTCTACTAATCGCACGGTTTTGCGGTGCGGTCGCAAAACACAGACACTAAACTTATTACAGTGAACAGAGACGTCAATGAACGAACGGACAGATCATAACTTTGCGAAAATAAAGAAAGTAAACTTTTCACTCGAGAGAAGACTTGAACTAAGAACCTCTCGTTCCGCAGCTCCTCACGCTAACCACAGGACCACGGCGCTCGTGGGTTCGCATTATCCTTGATGTTGCCAACCTTGCCCATGGACTACTCAGTTTGTATATTTTGCTTGTTTTTCTCATAGTTCCACACAACTTCTTCCTGTTTTCTCGATTGATCTGTGTTCAGTTTTTCAAGGCCTATCCACTGTGCCAAATTATAACTAAATCTGAGGGGGGTGCTATGGGGAGGTTCCCTTGTGAGATATAGACGCTTATAAATATAGTTAGCAGTAATTTTTTTCTCACGCTGACCTTTGTGAAAAGTATTACATGCTTAAACGATAGAGTCCAGTCAACGTCTTTGAGGTACACACATGACTTACAGTACATATTAAATTACAAATGCATATTTCGATTTGCATATTTCCTTTTTTAATGCTTGTTTGTTACAAATGATGGTAGTTACTTGTAATTAAAAATAAAAAAACACAAAATTACAAATTACCGGTGCATCAATTTAGCTAAAACATGTGAAAGACAATAAATTTCATCCTCTTAAAATACCTTTGCTGCATTTCTCATACCAATACTTCTACTACCGCACTTTGCTGTGGCTTCCTTCTGTACCTGGCAGTTATATTTCCTCAGAAGAACGTAAATTCGAGTCTTCAAAAATTCATCTACAGCTCTGTCCACAACACCGTGAGAAGAAGGAATATTCTGAATGAGTTCCTCGAATGACTTCTGTGCAACTGCCTCCAGTGCTTGGAGGGATAATTTAGCTTTCAGGAACAGTTTTTCATCCACACGAAAGACTTTATCTGTCATCTCAATAATGCGAAATATTTCTTGGGAAATGCATTCCAAGCTGTCTTGAGCTGTATAATTTTTTATTTCAGTGAGTCTTCGTACTGCTTCACATTCAGACTTCTCCTTTGGTGAAAGTGATTCTCGGCACGCTTCACAAAGGAAATACTTCTTCTGCACTTGCTTTGTTGTTCTGCCTGCTAAATAATGTAGAGACTGTGCTTCCTCAGGTGGCACTTCTTCAACATCGCTTACGTCTGAATTCGCACTTGCAAGCAAGCCTGCATCGTCTGTGCCTTCTGCTTCGTCGTACGTCCGTCTGTGTTCCAAGTAGTCGACAAGAAATTCACCATCTTCTGTCTGATAATTTCCACGGCGACTGGGACGAAAGTACTGTGACACAGCAATAAGCCGCAGTGTCATCTTGAAACTGAGACAATTTGGAACAGGATTACTGGCTCGAACCATACTGAAAAGGTTTTCCAGAGCATCCTGTGACAGCCTGCACAACAGAACACACTGGAAACCTTTTTCGTTCAGAAGATAATCCTGGACATTAGTAGCTGTGCACGTTGCTAAAATAACTCCAGATTTTACAGGTTTCCAAAAACCCTGTTTCCAATCTTCAAATTTTCAGACAGCGAGATGACACTCTTAAGGAACTGTACAACATCATTGTGTATGTCCTCAACGGTTCTACTCACGGCAGTTTTCCTGTTCCTTGAGGTCATTAATTTAAACCAGCGGAAAATTGTGGCTATGAAAAACGCCGTTGATGTGGCAGAATCTTCAAGTACATGTTCCTCTATTGCATAACGTAACACTGCTGCAACGCTGTCATTTATAAGTGCGTAAGCAGGACCAACCTTAATTTTATCATAATGCCCTGGCCTTATGACATTATTTTTTAAATCCCAAGCAATATTTAATTTCTTTTCCTTGTCAAACTCGTACAGTTTCTTGATAGGCTCTATCGAGACTACCGGTCCCGTCAAATTATTGTCTGCAATTGCTTGCCGTGGTAGGATAATGTGGTCGGAATTAGTTAGGTGTTCCTCACATTCTTCAAGATATGAGCTACGTGAGGCATGAAGTACAGATTCCGCTCTGGAGAAAATGGATGTTGGCAGAAATTCTTTGTTTCATTATGACGGCCAGCAATAATACCACATTCACCCCACAGTGCCTGATTTTGTCCACCCATATCTGATACAATAACTTCTACCATCAGACCAATCACTTCACACTTCGCAATCAATTGCCACAGGAAAGACTTAAGTTCTTTACCTGAAATTTAGTTCCTGGTGAAATGGTAACCAATTATTTGTTTCCATCGCGTACTTAGACCACCAAGCATATATACCAAGGCGTGACAAGCATGTTTTTCATACGAACCATTAGCTGCTGGAAGTGTTGGATAGCCAATTACGAATTTCGATGAAATGTCGTAATTTAGGACTGGCGTGAGACTCATCTCATCCATCATTATTGCAACATGTCTTTCAAAAGGATTCGTGGTGTCTACCTTCACTTTAAGAGCGGATACGAAATCCTCCAAAACACCTGGACTGAATGCCAGAGACTCAAGTTTCCTTTGTAGAGTTCGTTCGCTTGGTAATGGTTGTCCCAGTTCTCTTACCGCATTATATCCAACGCTTCCACAAGCTAATCGAATTATGAAAGCCTTCTTAATAGTTTCAGGTTAGCACTTTGTCCCTCGCATGGTTTTTTTTTTCTGCAGTGCCGAGATATGATCGTCGTTTAAAAAAGGTTTCACAGATGCAGCCATTGTATCAATTTTACCATTCGCTCTGTGTAGTTGCTTCTGCAACAAGTGGACTTTCCTTTTCAAACTTTCTAGTTCTGTTTCAGTGTCATTCTCAGGAGGTAATCCGACGTCAGAACTGTGAACATCCGGCAAAACGTCTTGAGGAAGTACGCAAACTTGCTCATTGCCTGAAAAGAAATAGTATTAATAATAATAACAAAAAAATGTTTTGTCGAACGACAACGCGAGAAATTTAAGTTTCATAAAAAGTTAGTAGTGAATAAGATAGATAAGTTACTCTTTAGTTACATATATTTAAACAGTACCTGGCTCTCTCTGAGTAGTGTAAGTGCACTCAGGTTCCCTTTGCACACCCCTGTCCTTTGGTGGCTTTCGTCCCTTAATTTGAGGACGATGGCTAAATATAGTGGGTACCGCATTAGGTTTCAGTTTTTAAGACCATCCTTACGATTTGCTTCATACTGATCAGATGTGAAGTGAAGCTAAAAATGACAATCCAAATTATACTGTTAAATAAAGTTCAAAACTAATACCTGTAAAGAAGTAAAGATGGCACTATGAATAACTAACAAAATAAACCTTTTCAAATTTCATATACATGAAGTACATCCGTATTTGAAGATTTGATTTTCGGGTTCTGTCTCTTATTCAATGATGATCGTAGGCATTATTGTAAAAATGATGTGGATGTAGCTTTATTAATACTATCAATAACTTTTTTAATGCATTTAGAGCTATTTCTACATAACTATTACAACAAAAATGTATAAAGTGAAAAAAATTTTTGGTTTTTAGGTGGAACTGAACCCAGGAACCACACATCATAAATCAAATGCTATACCGACTTTTTTTTAACTAAATCTCTTTTTTCTTTTGTTCGTCTTCGTTCGGTGCATCTGTTCGGGGCGGACGTCCTAAAACACCCGTTTATGTTCACCGTTGATCCATCAACTCAGTTTTTTCTTATTACAGAGGGGAGCTAACCCTCTGACCGAACACACTGAGTTACCATGCCGGCGACTGAGGTATACTTGCACTCTTCCATTGTGCTTTGTAATATGTGATTCACATAATTATCTGCTGCAAAGATAAGTTTCCTTATCTCACACAATTTAGCTGTTTCGTATGGAAATGTATCTTTTCTTCCAATACGGTGTAGCCACAGTTCGCGTCTTTTCGCATTCCTTTCGCGCCCTGTGGAATGCGGAAAAGCTTGCTACCTCGGACTGGTTTCGTATAACAATTTACAGCACAGGATTGCGGCATTTTCACTACAGAACAGTGGAAAATGCTACCTTAAGATCTTAATTTAATACACAAAGGGTATATATATTTCCAACACCTGTAAATACTAAAATATCGGCTAGTTAATTCAGATTTGCCACTTACGCTCACACATTGCTTAGGCTCAAAATGGCTGCCTCCCTCCGCTCGCCTCAGCCGACCAATAGCAGCCGCCGATTGTCGGCAATCCGCACATAAGAGGTTGGTGGCGCTCTCTCGCATACCCAAGGTGGCTTCCACCGACTCCCCCTCCCTGATGATGCCTTCCTCCCCTCCATCTACCCCTCCTACCAACTTTGAAAATCCCCATCCTCCCCCCACCCCCGCACGCCGGGGTGGCCGAGCGGTTCTAGGCGCTTCATCTGGAACCCCGATACTGTTACGCTCGCAGGTTCGAATCCTCCGTCGGGCATGGATGTGTGTGATGTCCTTAGGTTAATTAGGTTTAAGTAGTTCTAAGTTCTAGGGGACTGATGGCCTCAGGTGTTAAGTCCCAAAGTGCTCAGAGCCCACTCCCCCCCCCCCCCGTGCTTTTTCCCCAAGGGCACACTCTCTCCATTCCTCCCTCCCTCCCTCCTCTCCCCTGGGCCTCCCCTACCTCCCTACCTTGTTTCCTCCCCCTCCCATCTCCTCTGCCACTGGCATCTACACCCTCCCCTCTCCCTCCTCCCCCACCTTTTCCACTTTTTGGCAGCTCCCCAGACCCGTACACGTATAGAGAACTTTCGTGGGCCGGAGATCGTCGCCAGTGTTTCATCGTTTGTGCTCCATACTTCGCGTGTGTCTTCTCTGTGCGTGTCCACGTTTCTGAACATTTTTATTTTGAACACTGTGGCCGTGTACGGCTCCGTGTGTTTTAATTTTGTATGCCTACGTTTTTTATATCCACCATGTCTGTTCTGCAATTGTCTCCTTTTGTATCATTAGTCATATGTGTGGCCGAAGAGCGGCGTAGTATGCCGCTGCTGGCCTACCTGTATCAGGTGTCAAAATAACAATAAAGGAAAAAAAAACCACTCTCATACAGGTCTCTACCCCACGCTCACGAGGGCGGCTCGACGTGTGTAGTCTGTGCGGCGCTCGGCCGCAAGTGAAAGTGACATAAATGGGGGCTGCAACACATCAAGCGTTTAGCAAACGTTAGGTTTTATGGCACGGGTCAGACGATGAGTGAGTCATTTATGTCAGCAAAATTCCCAGAAAGCAATTGGCCCACTAGAAAGAGATCAGAGCGATAATCCGAAGGTCCTGGTGTCGAGTCTCTACTTGCAGTGTTTTTAGTTTTGTTGATTTTGTATGTCACTTACACTGCAAATAGACCGGGATAATACTCCAGACATTGTATTTATTAATACCTTAATAAGACGCATGAAAACGAATGGGAAAGTAAAATTTGAGATTGCGAATATTAGTGCTAGCCATAAGGTAATGCCTCTGAATTTTTTTATCTGAAAACTCTTAAGGTGCTTTAAGTAAATCAAAACTTTACTAACATTCTACATATCTATATGCATGTCTACATATCTATTAATCAACACGGCCACCCTTGTGACAAATACATTTCTCCCAACAAGAGACCAGTTTCTCGATGGCGTCATTGTCGAATGTTTGAGTCTGTTGACGAACCCACAGCCTCACTTCTCCATGCACTGCCTCACCACTATCAGAGACTGCAGCTCGTGGTCTAATGGCTAGCGTTGCTGCCTCTGGACCACGGGGACCCGGGCTCGATTCCCGACCGGGTTGGGAACTTCCTCTGCCTGGGGGCTTTGTGTTCGTGTTGCCCTCGTCACTTCATAATCAACATCATTCGTGACAGTGGCTGAGTAAAGGAATTGGACTGTGTGAAATATTCGGACTTTGCACGGGCGCTGATGACCGAGCAGTTGAGGGCCCAACACAGCCCAACCTCAACACCAGACACCACTATCAGAGCAAAGATCTTGACGCCGTTTCTTTAAATTTCGCCAACAGCTGAAAATCGGATGGCGCCAAGTCGGGACTGTACGGAGTGAACTCGTGGCATGGCTCGTGTGAGGTGTGGCGTCGCCACCCTGAAGGAGAGCTCGCTCCGCGTGTGGGCAGACTCTTCTGCAGTCAGACACTCAACTACAGCACACCGTCTCTCACGCACTAGCATAGTTAGGTTGCACTGCGCCGTGTCACACGCTGCAAGTCAGAGCCCTCTAGCGCCAGAGGCCTGTAACATTCAGTCATTATAAAGAATCCGCCTCGATTGCAAACAGAAACCGGATTCTATTTGCCTTCGAGGCGCATTCTTTATAATCATTAAATTATTCACGATTGCTGATGCGCTGCAGTGTTAAAAGTTGGAAAGTTGTCACGTTCCTCAGCGAGGCAGGAAAGTCGGGCGAGGGACATCTTTGTCGTGTCATACCTCAGCCGATGTTGAGAACAGATGAAAAAATTCGGAGGTGTTGCTTTTCAGCACGGTCTCATAAATTTCCTGGAATTGATTGTAAGGCATGTGCGAGAAATTTGTATATAAAATTTCATACCTGTATCGTTTTACAGTTGACGATTTATACGGGCTGGGGTGATATTAATCAGTGATAGTCTCAGCGTCTTACATATGCTGCAAACACAGAACTTTTTCAATTGCATAATTGTTTTAAGGATTACCGAGAAATACAATCTTGATTTAGATACTGTGCCTTACACACATTTTCTAAATAAGTCTGGACTGTAGAATGACTCACACTGTAGAACAGTCGAAAAGTGACACCAAATTGATAAGACGGCTCACAATCACTCTGTCAGTTTACCCACTTGCAATCATTCCACTGTTCCAGATACATATGTGGGTTGTCTTGGTGTAATCACAATGCTAGATCGAAGCATTAACTGTGCAAGTGTGGAAAAAAAAAGAAAGGACATAAACAAATCCCTCAGGTAGCATGACTTTGGCTCTGTGAAGGAAGTCACACGAGATGGACAGCAAAGTTATAAACTGGTACAATACCTGCTAGTCATCTTTCGATGTCTATGTGACACAACTATCTTAATTGGAAATTAGTGCAACATGGCATTAAACGCCAAGGTCCCATGCTAATAGAGCTAATAGTACCTGCAGTAAATTAACCACACGTTCTGGGTCCTGCGTTACAGCAGTGGTGTTCCTGAACAGGCCTAGCCCGTCACTTCAAACTGTGAGATACTGAGTCAGAAAATTATCATCGGTCGCAAGTTTGCGAGTTTCTTATGAGTGTCTTGAAGAACATGTGATCTGACACTGAGACAGAAACAGTTTCCTATGTTTATAATTTTTGTGCTGTTATGTTAATTACCCACATGGAGAACAAGGAGTAAAATATTGCAAGATTAAAGCAGTGTCCATTTAATATATATATATATATATATATGTGTGTGTGTGTGTGTGTGTGTGTGTGTGTGATGTGCAGTCCAGAGATTGTTTGACAGTGGATCTCCAGTCTCCATGTCTCTCTCATTCCAACCGCTGTGTTCCTCTGGTCCTTTCCCCATGGACAGATTCGCCGGTTGTGGTTTCTAGGAGCCCTTTATGTCTCAACAGATAAGAGAACTAACATTCCTCCTGAGATTCTGTTTTGTGTGCAGGACATCTGCTAAGACATGAGGGAATGACTTCCATGGTACTAGAGGGAGCTGTAGAGGGCAAAAACTGTAGAGGAGGACAGAGATTGCATTACGTCAAGCAAATAATTGAGGATGTAGGTTGCAAGTGTTACTCTGAGATGAAGAGGTTAGCACAGGAAAGGAATTTGTGGCGGGCCGCATCAAACCAGTCACTAGACTGATGACCAAAAAAAAAACTGCAGCTATAGGAGGTGGTTACCAGGTCGACGTTTTAAACCAAAGGCACAAAGACATGCGGTTGCGTGGTTAAAATTCACACTCTTTTCTTTCCAGTGATCGTGTAGTCAAGTTGGCAGAACTACCGACGTAAGGTATTTATCATCATCCCCTGTCAAGTTGACATTTGTTCATCTACCTGAACAAATCTGCAGATTGACAGCCGCATAGCTTCTTGCACACTGATGACGTTGTGCCTCTGTGAGGCTTTGACGGCAGTCTTCCTGTATTGGTCGCACCTCCTCTGTCTAGTTTTCCGCGTCCGTCGACGTTTAAACAGTAGCGGATGAACACTTTCGGCTGTGTTAAGGGCGTGGCCACTTCTGGTGACCCCTGTTTGCGTACGTGGCGGCTGCTGTTCTCCAGTCTGGAGGTACTCGGCTGTCGCTGGAGCAGTGTGATGGCAGCGTGGTGTGTGTGTGTGTGTGTGTGTGCGTGCGTGTGTGTGGTCCATGTAACCGCCAGCAGCCCAGCACTTTTTTATAAATCCAGACTGAGTTTCTTAAAATGTGGCTTGACCTTTTTGAGGAAATAAAGTTACTATTTCCGCTGGACAACTACCTTAAATGTTCAGTACTTTCTCTCTTTTTAAGTCATTCTTCTTTCTGTGGATGAAAATTCAAATGTCTCTTTCAAGATTCGTGGACAGTTTCCCTCGTTCACTTGTACAACACATAAGAGTATACAGCCAACCTTTCACATTCATTGCTCCCACACCGAGAAGATGAGCGGGAACATTGTCAGTACATGGCTCATGTTGATTCTCGACTTCTACAGAACTATTCTGAATTGCTGTTTTAAAATGGATTCTTCAGCGACTGTTACTAATGAAACAACGTAAATCCAATAAGCAGATAGTGATTTCCCATTTTATTCAAAGGTCCAATCTCGGCATCTAATGCACACAGTCTACACAGTCAATGTAAGGACGAACTGAGGAATTCTTCAGCGAAAATTAGACCTCGTTGTCCAGAATCTGTATCATCGAGTGGTTATCTACTATTATCAGTACCATCTGCAATGCGGAGGTTCAGTGACTTCTGCTACAAAATAATAGCATACGTGTTAGTTGAAGGGAAAGTATATGCTCTGTGGCTGGCTCTGACATATCGTGCTGCATGTGGTTGTCGGATGTTGTCCTGTTGGACTATTTGAGAAGTGTTGAGAATGAGTTGCAGGCTGAGTAGGCCTGCATCCTATAGGCAATGTTTCCCAGAAGCACCCTCCAGGTTGCAGTAGACCTGTGTGAAACAACTCGTACAAGGCTACATGCACAATTATTGGTTAAATGACGAATAATATAGATTCTTAGTATTTTGGTAGATGTCCACTTCGAATGATTGCCGGTTCAAGTAAAATCGCTGTGTAGAAAAAATTATGGAAATGAAGCCTCCCCCCCCCCCCCTTCTGGAGCTTGTCGCGCAAATAAAATGTGTTGAAAGAAAAACTTAACTGTTTGAAATGGCATTATTAAAGGTTTGTGGCTATTCAGCAATGGCATCAGTCTAACACAGCAAAGATGTGACGATACTGCCACTGGCTGGTGATGGACCACTTTTTATGAACGGTCACTCGAGAAGTATCAGTAGTCACCTGTAAGCTGAAAGGGCTGCCCGGTGATGCAGTGTTTCAGAATCGTCCACAATGGAAGCAGTTAAGGACATCACGGAGACGGCGGCCGTGGACCTGGGGGACCTGCTGGACGCCGGGGACGACGCCGTGGTGATACTCGAGGCAGGCGACACGCGGCTGTTGGCGCACAGGGCCGTCCTGGCGGACAGGAGCCCTGTGTTCGCCGCCATGTTCGCCCACGACACCCTCGAGGCCAGTAGCGGCGCGGTGAGCATCCCGGACGTGGGGGGACCGGTGCTCAGGCAGCTGGTCTCCTACCTGTACACCCTGCGGGCCCCCCAGCTGCCCGGCACGGCCCCCCAGCTGCTGGCCGCAGCGGATAAATACGGGGTGTCGCGGCTGAAGGAGGAGTGCGAGCGGCAGGTGGCCGCTCAGCTGACCGTTGAGACCGCGGCGGCCGCAGCCGTCCTCGCAGTCCGCCACTCCTGCAGTGACCTCAAGCACGCTGCACTGGCGTTCATTAAGACCTGTCCGTTCGAGGTGATGGCCACTCAGGGGTGGGCAGATGCGATGCTTCACCAACCAAAAGACTTGATCGAAGTGAGCCGGTTGCTGTATGATCCACCACCAAAAAGCAGGTAAGGGCGAGACAACCCACTCATTCGTGTCCCTCCATTCTGGATGTGTGTGTGTGTGTGTGTGTGAGTGTGTGTTTGTTTGTGTGTGTGTGTGTGTGTGTGTGTGTGTGTGTGTGTGTGTGCATTTGCTTGACTATAATTTTTGCTGCTGAATTTCCTTAGATGTGTCACTGCTGTGAGGTACACAATCATAGACCGTCATTTCCTGCTAGCTCACGATGCTATCATTGTCCTCTTGTAGCAGGTTAGCTGAATCCCTAAGCTGAGTCCACTTCATTAACAGGTATGTTTCTAGCAAAAATCATCAAACAACCAATTTCTAGACATTTATCTGTCGAACTACACGTGTAGGAAAAGTGGTTCTTTAGGTTTTGGCATCAAGTGTCAGGAGAATAGGATACATTTACTGTGTGAATGCAGAATGACGCATTCTGCTGTGCACACAAAGCTGTACTGCCCAACCCAGCCTCAGACACAGTGATGTGTGTAGTTTGCAGCCAGCAGCTCTTATGGGTTGCTATAAGCCTGTTCGTATAGAGCAGCGTTTAAAGTTGTTCAGTGCCTCTGTGGCTGATGACAATGAGACACCTCTGAATAGTGTCACGCTGCATGAAGACTACGACCAAGTACGTCACTTCTGGCCGACACCTCGAGCAAGGAAGCGTACTGCACAACGGTTCGAGGAGGGCGGCAACATATTTACAGTTTTCGACAGCTGATGTTGATCTGCGGAATTTTCTTCGTGTAGTAAAGCAGACCATGAAAGTAATCGCTGTTCACACCTCACTACTACAGCTTCGTTCTCTGTCACTTTCTTTCTTCATGCAAGCCATATGCCAGTAACCTCCCAAACATAATTCTTCGTTCTCTCCAAACCCAGGCAGTACAAGGAAGATTTTTAATTTCTCTAAAGGAACATTATATGACACAATAATGGTTCACTGTCAGGTCTTGTATGGAAGATGATCAGAAAACCTGGTGAAGTAAGCATCGGTGCTCCAGTGTATGGCTGCTCACATCTCTTGCAGCCTGGGACCACCTCACAGGAACACAAACCAGTCCTCGTGGTGGTTCCAGTTCGTTCCATAAAATTGAGACTTTCCACCTCATTTCCTTATCCTCTCTATTC
Organism: Schistocerca cancellata; assembly: GCF_023864275.1. Lineage (NCBI taxonomy): Eukaryota > Metazoa > Arthropoda > Insecta > Orthoptera > Acrididae > Schistocerca > Schistocerca cancellata. The sequence goes on along the minus strand of NC_064636.1, from coordinate 101,410,593 downwards.
AGCCGCTATATGAAGCTCACACAGTACTTGGATACATTCCCTTCTGTGCCATGCTTTACTGTGTCTTTGATGAACCGGTACCCCACACCTCTCTGCCTGTTTCAGTTGCTCTATGGATTTCTATAGGCACCCAGTGAACACCACAGACTTGCATTCCACTGTGGCACTACCTGTGATATTATCTACCCCATCTATTACTGTTGCTATTCCACCTCTCATAGTCTGAACATGAAACAGTTTCTGAGACCAACATTCCCTTTTTTCTGCACCATCTTACAGTTACATATGTCCATACAAGTCTAGTAGCCCTTAACACTGATAAACCGTCATTTATTTTTCAGCTAGATTCTAAAACTTAGGTAATATATCGTGTGTATTTGACACACTGGTAACCTTGTGTTTGAGATGACGCTACTTGCATTCCCTCAACCAACTGCAATGAACTTATAGCCTGTATTGTAAACCATTCAGTGTGTTTCTCTTTTGTTCAATAGACATCAACATGAAAATTCATGTTTGAAACATCGATCATGTTACAGTCATTAATTACGTTCTTGAAAAAAAAATTTAACACATCGCACCTAAATATATTTATCTACATTACTCCAAACTGCTCCTGCACACTATCGGAAATGACAGAAGGTCTTAAGTTTGACAAAGTTTTTATTAACGGTAATCTTTTTAGTAACAGTAATCTCTGTGTACATTGTCTGATTATCGATGTATCTGTGCTGACTGGGATTCTAAACCCGTACATACTGTCACCGGCGATGACGACACATGAAGAGACGTTCACTGTCAAATAGTTTTTCACCAGTAATTAGAAGTGGAATTTATAAACCTCAAATGAAATGATAAAAACTTCCGTGCCTGATTGAGAGTCGAAACCGGCACGAATCGTTATTGTTGACAATGAATGTAGAAATGTAAAAAAATTATTATTGCCTTTCACCTATGATTTGCAGTGCAAATGCTACGACTTGGTCTCCTGATGGAAATTTTTGCACCCACCAACTATTTAAAACCAGACCTGCGCCTTTCATGGAAACGCTGAAGAATTTGTAATGCTCGGGAAACAACAAAAGGACGGAACTGTATAGTCCAGAAAGGGTCAAAAACAGCGGAAAGGGATACCTGAGATGAACTCCCTGCTCATCACCAACACTCTCCAACATCTCAAGCTGAAATACGTACGCTGTGACATGGCGATTGGTACAGTAGTCAAATGCGTACTTTCGACATGATTTTGCAATCGCTGAAATGAAATCACATAAAAGTCAGCTACACTATTGACATTTTGGAATGATGCAGAAATTTCTTCAGGAAGTGTTGGCCCCTAGCTGAGCAGCTGTGATTTTGTACGAGTCTATGGTTACACTAATACTGGATCATACAAAATAAACTCGGCGACAGGTATCAATCAAATTTCCAGAAAGTTCTCCGGGTAGTGTTGTCGCATTTATTGCTGCAGTAGTGTGTCATTGTGTCAAGACCAGTTAATTATTTCGTACTGCTTAATTTTTGCGCTAGAGTTTTATATTTTTACTAAAAGAATGGTTTATGAGGATGTAATTCATGTTGTTTGTTGTGGTCTTCAGCCCTGAGACTGGTTTGATGCAGCTCTCCATGCTACTCTATCCTGTGCAAGCTTCTTCATCTGCCAGTACGTACTGCAGCCTACATCCTTCTGAATCTGCTTAGTCTATTCATCTCTTGGTCTCCCTCTACAATTTTTACCCTCCACGCTGCCCTCCAATACTAAATTGGTGATCCCTCGATGTCTCAGAACATGTCCTACCAACCGTTCCCTTCTTCTAGTCAAGTTGTGCCACAGGCTCCTCTTCTCCCCAATCCTATTCAACACCTCCTCATTAGTTATGTGATCTACCCATCTAATCTTCAGCATTCTTCTGTAGCACCACATTTCGAAAGCTTCTATTCTCTTCTTGTCTAAACTATTTATCGTCCACGTTTCACTTCCATACATGGCTACACTCCATACAAATACTTTCAGAAACGACTTCCTGACATTTAAATCTATACTCGATGTTAACAAATTTTTCTTCTTCAGAAACGCTTTCCTTGCCATTGCCAGTCTGCATTTTATATCCTCTCTACTTCGACCATCATCAGTTATTTTGCTACCCAAATAGCAAAACTCCTTTACTACTTTAAGTGTCTCATTTCCTAATCTAATTCCCTCAGCATCACCCGACTTAACTCGACTACATTCCATTATCCACGTTTTGCTTTTGTTGGTGTTCATCTCATACCCTCCTTTCAAGACACTGTCCATTCCGTTCAACTGCTCTTCCAAGTCCTTTGCTGTCATTCTTAGACAGTCATTTATAGACAGTCATTTATGTTCAGACACTGGGCCCATTTTTATGCTGGAAGTATCGTTCTTTTACTGCAATTTCAAAAGTAATGTATTTTTTTTACCATGAGGTGATATTTAGCTACAAAGCAGCTTTGTTTATCCAATAAAATAGTTTTTTGAGGAGGTCATTCGTTATTATTCTGTTATTATTCACACCATTGATCTTGGCAAAGACGAGGCATGACTTCAGTAAATGCAGCACAGGGGATCCCCCTGGATAAATTCCGTGTGGAAAAATTTACCAAAGGCTGTAGGGGAGTGGAAGGAGGCCTAAAAAAAAGTGTCACTCAACTGCGTAAGGAAGTGCATACTTTTTCCTCGTGTTGCAGTCAACATTGATGCATATAGCCTGAAAGGGCATTATTAACTGAAACAAGTAGAGTCATGTATAAGGTCGTAGAGATTTAGTTTGATGTGTTGTAATACAGGCTGATATAAGTACATTTATCAGTCGTCATTCCTTATTTGAAGTTATAAACTGTTTTTGCAGTGATGTATTGAATGTTGTACATTGGAACGTTACAAGGATGATTGTTTCAACATTCAAAAACGGTGCATTAAACATTTTGTGAGTGTATGTGGTTTTTGCAGTGATGTATTGAATGTTGTACATTTGAAGGTTACAAGGATGATTGTTTCAACATTCAAAAACGGTGCATTAAACATTTTGTGTGTGTATGTGGTAAGTGCAGCGAAGAATTCACATCAGAAAACAGTTTTCTCATTTCGAATAGTATTCCTCTGATGTGACAGTTTACCAGTACGGTCCAATCGATTACTAGCAAATGTAATGAAATACGACCGTTTTACCTTCGTGCAATACTTGAATTCAATAGGAAATGTTGAGAAAGAAAAAAAGGATTAACTTAGGGTCAAACGTCCCATCGACTGCAAGACCATTAGAGTCAAAGCAGAATGCGGGGAAGGAAATCTACAGTTCCCTTTCAAAGGAAAGGTCTCAGAATTTGCGTTCATCGATTTAAGGAAATAAAGCAGAACGCAAATCAGGATGGTCAGGTGGACATTTCAACCACTGGGCCTAAACTTCATAAAAGGAAATTTTGTGGCCCCGAGAAAAAATGTACAATCAAAGGTTAATGTGTGTCCTCGGAATGTAACATCACGCATCTGGTGTGACGAAAGTGTTCTGTAGTAAGAAATCCTTCCAAGCAGTATGCCCATAGTAATTAGCATCTTTCGTAATCGTGGCTGGCTGCAAAGATTTTCATCGAGTCATTTCAACTGCTAGTACGTGCACATCAAACCAAAAGACAGAAGTAATTGTGATTTTATCGTCTGCGTATGTCTTGTCATCAAAGACGGTTGGTGTTGGTTTCGACTTGACCACATACCAAAGTTTTCAAGGCATCATTTCAGGTTAAAACATGTCACTCCTAGCAACTGTCGAAACAGAATTCGACAATCAACGTCTCCTTATTTGCAGTAAGCAACGATGCTGCGAGCAGGCTCACATTCCCGCCCCTCACGGAACTTTTCGTCGCGTTATTTCCAGTTCAGACATGTGCACATGTCGCTACAGGTCAACTGAGGAGATGTTTAACGTGTGTTTGTGACTAGAAAACAATGATACGTACTTGATTCAAATCCCAGTAAAGGAACGAAATTATTTGCCTCACCGTTTCAGGTTGTCATCTCGCTAACAACGAAACATGTGGATATATAACGTGTTATTGTGCCTAGTTAACAATCGTATTAAGTGCTGGGTTCAAATTGGCATCCAACCCAAAACTTAGTGAAACTTCAAGATTTCAGTGTTTAGATACGTGCACGCTAGCTTACCTGTAACTGAAACGATATCTAAGACCTTTGGTATTTAGTTAACAGAGACAACGGTTGTTCGATTTGAGTCCTGGATGTCAGTGTGAATAAACGTTTTCGTCACGTAATTTCATGGTGAAAGTTAGTTTCTAAAATGTCATTTACTGCAGTAAACTTGAGTTTACAGGTGCTGAAGACTGTCATCTAATAATAACACTTTTTCTGGTATTGACGTTATTGAGATATTAGTCTGATTGTGGACTGACAGCCTTACAGATCAGTATTCTCAAGTGGTCTCTTGCAGTAACCAGTTTGAACAGTGAAACGCCCACACCAGAAAAGAGAGCAGAGGGACGGCAAGACAGTAACACTAAGTGCGTGCATACAAATCAGGTGGAGTGGAACTCAGGCCATTTGGATAATTTGGAGGGTGACAGTACTTGAACTGACCTGTCCAGTAATTCTGTATGTATCTTAATCCTGCACTTGATTTTGAACTACCTGTTGTATGGTGTCGTCATCAACTGCTGTAGGGAGCTCAGGCGTGCATCTGAATGTCATTAACTCAACGGCAATTCATCTGTATAAACTGGACCGCTATCGCAGCATTCGGCACCTGTCGTCTGCCAGTTGCCAATGTGTGCACGGTCCCTCAGCAGGGCTGGCTGTAGTGAGCCACCCCCACATCCTCACATGGATACGCCAGCAAGCTCACACTCTGCTCTATGTGCAGCACACCAGCCGTCACCGCCACTACCGCCACTGCCATCACCGCCACTATCGCCACCACCGCCACCACCACCACTGCCAACGCATCCCGCCAGACACCTGCTGCAGCTCCACTTCCCACATCTCCTCCACCTGGAGAAGCCACTGTCTCTCACATGCGGTGAGTTCCCTCACTACACACACACGCACACACACATTAGCACTACATTGTACAGAAGGTAGAAAAACAGAGAAAGGAAATGTAAAGGATCGGTCTAGATTCAGTGAGAGTCAGCAAAATGAAATGGAAAGAAAATCATAACATATGGTCAGATGAATAATTGGGCAGTATCCACAGAATGAGGAAGTTGTATTATGAGAGAAAGGTCAATTAAAAATGGTTTGGTAGGGAAAGCAGTGATCTGTTGTGAACATTTCAGTGATATATTCCCATCAGAACCAGTAAACCAATCCAACAATAACTCTGGCATGCAAGGCGACGTCACACACGGAAAATCCAGTCACAGAGAGGGATTATGAGAGCACTTGATGCGTAACACTGTATTTAAAGAGACATAAACATCTAAAAATCATGGTGTATTGGAATTCTGTAGCACAGGACAAGTAAAGACAGATTTATTTATGAGACAATTTAGGGTCGTTGGTAGAAAGAAAAGAGGAGAAAGGATCCTAGACCCCTGGATTAAACTTGTGCTAGTAACAAGAATTACTCTGTTCAAGAATCAAAACAAAAGCAGTAGTTGGCAGAGGTGGTCTCTTAAGCCTAAGCTCCTCAGGGTTTGGACCAAAATGATTGTACCACTTTATTTTGCTATAACAGGTAGTCAGAGTCACAACAGACATGCAAAACAGAAACTCTGCCAACTGTAGAACACATTTCTGTCTGTCAACACACTTAGAGCGCTGAGATCCCATCATTTATTTCTGGGAAGAGGGGGTGCAGGGTCGACTCTTCACCACAGAGCAGCATTTGCATCCAAAGTCTCCAGTTATTTGTTGGATGTAGTACAATCTTTGTCTTTGTCTACAGTTTTTACTCTCTGCTGCTTCCACCACTACCATGGCAGTTATTCCCTGATGTCTTCAGATATATCCCACTTTCCACAGTTCCTTTCTTATCAATTCACCTAATTCTCAACATACTTTTATTGCATCCCAATTTGAATGCTCCAAGTCACTTCTCTTCCTGTATCTCCCATAATCCATTATTCATTTTCATACAATACTGTGCTCCAAATGTACATTTTCAGATATTCTATCACAAAATTGGAGCCTATCTTTGGCAGCAGTAGCCTTGTTTTGCCTGGAATGATCTGTTTTCCTCTGTTACATTACTTCATATAACAATCTCGCTCTGTCCCTCAGTGTAAATTGGCTTCCCAGGTAGCAGAATCACTTAAATTCATTTACTTTGTGGTCCCTAATTTTGACATTAAGTTTGACACTGATGTTATTTCTGTTACTCCCCAATACTTCCACCTTTCTTTAGTTTCAACCATAATTCTGTGCTCATCCACTCGGGTACTTCTTTCTCACTTTCAGTGAACATGGTAATAACACCAGTGAATTTTATCAATGAAATACCTTCACCCTCAATTTTCATTAAAGTCCTGGAAGTTTATTCAGTTCTGCGAACGATTCCTTGATGTTCAAACTGAACCCTAGGCGATACTAAGTCGGTCCCTGTTTTGCACCCTTTTAATGACAGTATTTCTTGCTTCAGTTTTTGCGGTTCTGTGTTGATTATTGTACATACAGTAATTTATATAATCTGCCTGTATTCTATATCTCACTCGTAGTTTTTGAGATTTCACACATGTCGCATTACTTTACATTATCAATCTTTTTAAAGGTGGCCTAATGCAATGAAGGCTGCGTGATTTTCTTTAAACTTTGCTTCCCTTTTGAAGTGTAAGATTAGATCTGCCTCTCTGGAGCTTTTACCTTTGTTAAATCCAAACTTACTTTCTTGTACATATTAATCTTGTCAGCAATTAGGATTCATAAAATGTTTAACTCATTGTGCGAAATCGTTCGTATTTAGTGGTCCTTACTCGCATGTGGAGTGTGTAGATGATATTTTTCTGGAAATTTGTCGCTAGGTCTATAGTCCCATAGATTCTACAGATGAAGTTGAATAGTTGTTTCATTGCAGCCTTCTGCAAGCACCATATAAACTGCAAGGGAATGTTTTCCAGCTCGACTTTCAATTTTCCTTACATCATGTCATTCAATAGTCCCACCCCTCATGGAGGTGCTCAGTGTACTTTTGTCAGCCATCCCTTTCTCTCCCCCCTCCCCTCCCTCTCTCTCTCTCTCTCTCCCTCTTTCTTTCCCCCCACCCCCCTGCACTTAGCAGCGGAATTCTTTTCTAACTCTTAAACCCAAACCTGCAGATGTCAGACACTCAGATCAGTACCAAAATTTGCAGGTCGATAGTTTATCAACAAAAACTGCGGTTTAGTTCGTGCTGTCTGCTGTTGTCCAGCAGAGTGTACGTAAACGTTAATTAAAAGTAACACCAGGACTACAGAGCACTTCACAAGCGTAACTGTGAGTATGTAACGTATGTTGCTTTCATGTGGAAGTTGATAGAGCCTAAGACTCCTGTATCAAAGATCATGGGTTCACAACCCAACTACCCTAGTTTTTTTACCGGATTATGTGTGAAAGTGCTATATGGGACGACGCGCTTTTTTTTGGGTCATCAGTCTTCTAACTGGTTTGATGCGGTCCACCAGTAATTCCTCTCTTGTGCCAACAACTTCTTCATGACAGAGTAGCACTTGCAATCTATGTCCTCAATTATTTGCTGTATGTATCCCAGTCTCTGTCTTTCTCTGCAGTCCTTGGCCTCTGTAACTCCCTCTGCTACCATGGAAGTCATTCGCCGATTTCTTAGCAGATGTGCTACCATTCTGCCCCTTCACGTTGTCAGTGTTTTCCATATATTCCTTTCCTCTCCAATTCTACACAGAATGACTTCAGTCCTTACCTCGTCAGTCCACATAATTTTCAACATTCGCCAGTAGCACCACATCTCAAATGCTTAGATTCTCTATTCCAGTTTTCCCACAGTCCATGTTTCACTATCATGCAGTCCTGTACTCCATATGTACATTCTTACAAATTTCTTCCTCAAATTAAGGCCTATGTTTTATATCAGTAGAATTCTCTTGATCAGGGCTACTCTGCTTTTGATATCCTCCTTGCTCCATCCATGTTTGGTTATTTTGCTGCCCAGGTAGAAGAATTCTTTAACTTCATCTACTTCATGATCATCAGTCCTAATTCAGTTTCACTCAAGATAGCAATGTCATCATCATATCATATCATTGATATCCTTTCATCTTGAATTTTAATTCCCCTCCTGATCCTTTCTTTTATTTGCATCATTGCTTCTTCTTTGTACAGATTGAACAGTAGGTGGGAAGACAAGATCCCTGCCGTACACCCTTTTTAATCCAAGCGCTTTGTTCTTGGTCGTTCACTCTTATTATTCCTCTTTGGCTCTTGCACGTATTGTATACCACACATCTCTAGCTATAGCTTAGCCCTATTTTTCTCAGAATTTCGAACACCTTGCACCACTTTACATTGTCGAACACTTTGTCCAGGTCGTCAAATCCCATGAACGTGTCTTGATTTTTCTTTAGTCTTGCTTCCATTATCAACCACAATGTCAAAATTGCCTCTCTAGTGCCACTACCTTTTCTAAAGCCAAACTAATTGTCATCTAGCACATCCTCCATTTTTTTCCCCATTCTTCTGTATATTATTCTTGTCATGGACTTGGATGCATGAGCTGCTGAGCTGATTGTGTGGTAATTCTCGCACTTGTCAGCTCTAGCAGTCTTTGTATTGTGTTGATGGTAATTTTCCGAAGTCCTAAGACACACAAATTCTAGACACCAACGTGAATAGTTGCCATTTCTCCCAATGATTTTAGAAATTATGATATGTTCTGCCTTACTGGATCTTAAGCCTTCCAAAGCTCTGTTATATTCCGATTCTAAAACTGGAGATGCTCATGACATGTAAAATGGCTGTTTGGAGTTCACAACAATGTTCTCTTGGTAGCCCGCTTTCGGTTCATTTCACTGAAAGCAGTAAAGCTGTAGTGTGCTTCAGTAATTTCACAGAATATACAACCAGAACAGAAAAATAAAGAAACAATTGCATCGCACATGTGGAAGTAACAGCAATAACAATAATTAATAATACACAACATAACAAGATCAATGATAAGTACATGATGTTCAACTAACGAAGCAAAAGAAGCAGACTGTCAAAAGAACATTGTTTCAAACTCCGAAAAGTCTTTGTACATGTCAGGAAAATCTCGTTCCATGTAACAGCTTCGCCCCAACACAGTTAAAAAAAATGTTGTCACCAGTGGGATTTGAACGTTATACCTTCTCATCCATGCGAGATCTAGGATGCAGTTACTCACAGATGCGCTTTTCCCATGCTTAGTAGCTCTCGTGATACTTTTAATTACCCTTTACACGTCCTGTTTTCGTTCATACTGTATCGACATAACAGCTTTTGGCACCGATCTGAGAGTCTGACATCTGGAAGGATGGGTGTTAGTGTTGTCATCCCCGCATTTAATTTCACAGAAGGATCTTTAGGCTTTTCTATGTGCTGATTGCGTGCATCCTACGATCACTTTTTGTTTATTTATCTGAAACTTATTGCAGTCATTCTACTTCATCGTCCCTCGAACTTAGAATTACATTCTTTAGCGACCTGTAATACTTTATTCCTGGCTTTCCCTGACTATTTTAGTACTTCTGTCTTTCATCAAACATTTTATGTATTTTTTCGTTTGCTCAGATTTCTTCAGAGTTGCCTTCCTTGCTCCAACATTTCTCTGTTCAATTTTCGTGTTTCGCGTTGTCAGTGACACCAGCTGCTGAAATTCCAGCTGAGACATTCATTATCACATTACCTACAGTCTCACAGAAGTTGAAAAACCCATTTCATTCGTCAGCTCTTCAGTATCCCATTTATCTGCACATTGATTGCTCCTAACAGTTCTTTTCAGTTTGTTCACCACCATAACTAACTGACCCTAGGTCTGCTCGTGCGTACCTCTTGCAATTTATCGGATTCTCTATCTGGGAATGACATAATACAGCTGGAACCTTCCAATTCTTCCAGGTCTATTTTATACACCAAATATATACCACCACCTTCCTCCTTAACCTTTTTGATAGCCAGAGACGCTGAGGCGCTGAAGCAATCATACAAATATCACAGAACTGAAAGTGTAGACTTGCAGTAATCCCGCCACACAGAGCAGGGGGTCTCTCACACAGGAAGCGGTGTGGACAGAACCAGCTGCAAACTGATGAGCAAGTCCCACAGAGGACTGTTCAGTAATGACTGCACATGGTAAGCCAAATGTCTTGCAATTTTTTCTGGAGCTGCTGTCCTACAGGTCATACATATTTCAAAAGTGGTAGTTAAATAAGGAAATTTAGAAGTAGTTCAAAGTGTTAATCACGATATTTTTCAAAGTTTGGAAGAGCCACTTCTCCTTAACATTTGACTGTCTGTTACCATTATAACAAGTATACAGACAGACAGACGTACAAATGCCTCTACCTGAAGCCCATACTTTGGTCTGTACTGGTCTCAGATGCCACACTTCAGGGATTGGTACCCAACCGGTCCTAGGACGTTTATTATGTATAGTAAAACGACAATATCTAAAAGGGTGCACATGAATTGCGAGGTAGTCAAGTTATGTGGGTCACGTACAAAGAGGCACAATCCAGTTCAGATCATTCGGACACTTTTGAGAACGATAGTACCAGAGTTGGCCGGTACAGTGGGTCTGTAATTAAATTCTGTGTAAGTGCCAGGCACTGTATGTACATTTTCTTCATGCTTGATTTTGAACTTCCTGTTGTGTGGTATGGTGAGAAACTGCTGTGGGGAACTCAGGTGGTGCAACTGAATGTGATTACCGCACTGGTAATTCATTTGTATTTTACTGGACCGCTACTCCTGTTGTCGGCGTGTATGAGTGTGTGTGTGCGCAGCAGTGAGCCGTCCCCAGGACCCCACGAGGACACGCCTGCTCACACTGTGCCTCTCTCTCTCTCTCTGTGTGTGCAGCCCACCAGCCGCTGCACAGCTGAGGCCCGCCACCACCTCCACCACCACCACCACAGCCGCTGCCGCCACCACCACCACCACCACCACCACCGCCACCGCCGCCGCCACCACCACCACTGCCGGCACAACCCGCCAGACTGCTGCTGCTGCTGCTGCACCGCCCACGACTCCTGCACCTGATGACGCCACTGTCTCTCACTTGCGGTAAGTTCTCACCATACACACACACACACACACACACACACACACACACACGACCATTCTGTGGTAGATAAGATTTAAATACCGAAAAGCAAAGTGTAAATGCTGAGTCTAGAGTTAATGACGGTCAGCAAAGCGAACTGGCACTAAAATCAGAACAATACAGTCAGATGAATAATGGGGCTGTATTGACATGATAGGAGGTTGTATTGAGAGAGAGAGAGAGTCATTAAGAATAGGTTGGTAGGGAAAATAGTGAGTTATTGTCAACAGTTCAGTGATTTATTCTCATGCAACGAATGTCAGCGATAATTCACGCACATACTCCAACGTCGTACACAGAAAATCTGGTGGCAGGGAGCCACTGTGACTGCACTGAATGTGTGACTCTCTCTGTCAAAAGAGGTAAACGTCCAGCACTCTTGGCATATTGGAATGGTCTAGTAGGGGTCAGATAAACACATGTTTGTGGGACCATTTGGGTGGTTGGCAGGACTGAGACAGGACAAAAAGAAAAACAAATATTTGCCATAAAATTTCCGCTAATAACAACAAATATGCTCGTCAAGCAGCAAAGAGAAGCAAATGTCGGCAGAGCATCAGCTCGTCATGGTGTGGACGACTTTGGTCGACCCGCCGCAGTATGGAGTAACAGCCAGTCCCAGTAACAACACACATGCGAAGCAGAAACGCTGCCTGCTGTTGACCATGTTTCTGATTGTGTGAACAACGAGTTTAAAGTGCTGTGAGCACCCAGAGTCCACACTTACTTGTGCTGTGCACTCCTATCTCTGTACTGCCCTACAGGTTTTACCCTCTACAGCTACCTCTAGCACCATGGCAGTTGACCTCTGATGACTTCAGATGTAACCTATTACGCTGACCCTTGTACATGTCACATATTGTTACCCTCACCTATTCTGGAGGGACGTTTCAGTGTTCCTCTGGTATGAGTTCACCTAATTTCAACATCCTCCAATAGCACCGATTTAGGATGCTTCGATTTCCTTCTCGTTTTTTCCCGTAATCTACGATTCATTTTCATACAGTACTTTGTTACAAACATACATTCAGAGGTTTCTTCCCCAGTTAAGGACTATCTTTTGTACCAGTAGCCTTGTTTTGCGAGGTATGTCCTGTTTTCGTGTGCTAGATAACTTTTTATAACCACCTCGCCTTGTCCCTAAGTGTAAATACGCTTTGCACATAGCAGAATCCCTGCAATTTGTCAGCTTCGTGGTCCTTAATTCTGATGTTATTTCCGCCACTCCCCAATATTTTCCTCTTTCTTCTGTTCATTAATCCTAACTCAGTGATCATTCGACTATTTATTACATTCACCAACTCCAGTGATTCTTTATCACTTTCAGTGATAGAAATATCGCCAGGAAATTTTATCAACGAAATGATTTTTACCCTAATTAAATTCCTGGAAGTTTCTTCAGTTCCACCAACGATTCTTTAGTGTTCAGGCTGAATATTTGTGGAGACTACCAGCATCGCTGTCTTTCACCATCTTTAAACAAAGCACCAATCCTTCCTGATTGCTGTACATATTCTGTGTTATCTGCTGTTCCCTATGTCTTATACCTATTTTTTTTTAAAGTTTCGTACACTTTCACTATTTCACATTGTCAAACGTCATTTAAAGATCTACAAATCCAATAAAGATCTCCATTTTTCTTGCACATTCCTTCCACTATCAGGTCGAAGGTCTGATAGGCCTCTCTCGATCCTTTACTCCAAATTTAGTGTGCGCAAACAGATCCTCAGTTTTATCTTCGATTCTTCTGCGTGTTATAAGTATTCTTGTTAGTAATTTGGATTAATGAGCTGTGTAGCTCACTGGGCGATAGCTGTCGCAATATCGACCCTTGCTCGCCTCTGTAGTGTTTGGATGGTGTGTTTCTGGCAGTCTGTTGTTACGACTCCTGTGTCATGGATCCTAAAGACAAAACTGAATTGTCGTTTGATTTTCACCTTCCCAAATGATCATGTAAGTTCCAAGGGAATGTTAACTAACCGTTCCACCTTGTTTGTGTGCAAGTTTTCCAGAGCTTTGTGAAAATATGAGTGTAATGGCCAGTCCCCACGTCTTCCAATTCGGCTTCCATCTCTTCTTCTGTCACGTTATCTGTTAGTTCCTCCCACTCAAAGAGGTCTTTAACGTACTATGTTCTGCCACCTGCTCTCTCTTGCGCGTTTAAAACACTCTTTGTGTAGTCATCCTTGCATTTAATTTCACTGAAGGTTGTTCCGACTTTTGCATGTGCTGAATGCGTCCTTCCTATGTTCCTTTCCTTTTCGATTTCTTCTAATTCTTCCTGCAGTCATCCTACTTTTACTTCCCTCAAATTTCCGACTGATTTCATTTCAACACTGTGACCTCAGACTTAGTTCCTGGAGTGGCAGAGAATCGTCCTGACGCATTTACTTGATATTTTCCTGTCGTTACCATTGAACATTCCGAATGGTCTTTAAATAAGGTATGGTATAGATTGGAAGATTTATGTTTCCGAGTGCAGAAAGCTCGTTCCAAGCTGAAACTACAGCCACTTTAACCATTTACACCGAAAATCATCCAACTTGACCCCCACGGGGTCAAGGAGCGAGCTACATGTGATGGTTCTCCGATAGCTCGGGGGTGAAGCATTAACCCTTTAAAGGGCTGACTGTGTTAGATGTAGGCTGAAATCTCGCTGGAAAGAATTTTTTATTTCTTCTGTAACAAAGTTATCCTCAGGCAGACCCACAACCAGTTAAGAAGTTCTTAGAAAACGTCTCCACATAAGTTTTTTTCCTAAATTGATTCAGTGCACTGTAGGTCTAAAAGTGAAAAAAACTTATGGATTTGAAAACGTAGTTGCTGTTGTTTCGTCTTCTCCAGAGATAATTTCTAGTTTTTTTTTTAAATGCTGAAACAAGTGTAGTCACTCAATTGGGGCACTGAATAACTTGTTAACTTGAGTTCGTTATATGTGTGCACCCACTGCTACTTTTCCACACATACTTTCGTGGTAGTCGTGTGACACAACTTCATTGTGACTGTGGGCTGAACATTGTCAAAGCCTCCTTTTGTGCAGGAAGGGCACAATATCTCGCCAACTCACGACTATTTATGGGCGTTTGTGCTATGGGAACATTGTTTTACTCTAGAATATTTTTGTTGTAAGGTTAACATGGTAAGTAGCAATACGTTCGCGTTACTACAGCGTATACCTCATTGTTTTCTTTTCTAGGTTTACTGAACACTACAGATAAATGTAAGAAATAGCATTAGGAATGTAGTCTCCCAAATTATCTAACGTTATAGAACTTGCATAGTATTCATTAGATTGTTTCATTTTCTTAACACATTTTTAATGCTTTTTCTTTGGTCATTGATCAGATTTCCTTGTACTGTGTATTTTTCTGATTGGAAACATTATGTTATTCGCACCTTGTAATCGGTGTTACACTGTCTTTGGTGATGCCAAGGACCGTATCTGTAAGGGAAAGCGCTTTAAGTGAATGGTATTAAAAATAAAGTTATTAAGTTATAATGTAGATAGTGTCTACATCTACATCTACATCCATACTCCGCAAGCCACCTGACGGTATGTGGCGGAGGGTACCTCGAGTACCTCTATCGGTTCTCAATTCTATTCCAGTCTCGTATTGTTCGTGTAAAGAAAGATTTTCAGTATGCCTCTGTGTGGGCTCTAATCTCTCTGATTTCATCCTCATGGTCTCTTCGGCAAATATATGTAGGAGGGAGCAATATACTGCTTGACTCTTCAGTGAAGATTATGTTCTCGAAACTCCAACAAAAGCCCGTACTGAGCTACTGAGTGTCTCTCCTGCAGAGTCTTCCACTGGAGTTTATCTGTCATCTCCGTAATGCTTTCGCGATTACTAAATGATCCTATAACGAAGCGCGCTGCTCTCTGTTGGATCTTCTCTATCTCTTCTATCAACCCTATCTGGTACGGATCCCACACTGTTGAGCAGTATTCAAGCAGTGGACGGACAAGTATACTGTCCCCTACTTCCTTTGTTTTCGGACTGCATTTCGTTAGGATTCGTCCAATGAATCTCAGTCTGGCATCTGCTTTACCGGCGATTAATTTCATATGGTCATTCCATTTTAAATCACTCCTAATGCCTACTCCCAGACAATTTATGGAATTATCTGCTTCCAGTTGCTGACCTGCTATGTTGTAGCTAAATAATATGGTATCTTTCTTTCTATGTATTCGCAGCACATTACACTTGTCTACATTGAGATTAAATTGCCATTCCCTGCACCAGGCGTCAATTCGTTGTGCTGAAAAAGCGAATCACTCCTGGTGAATGAGCTGCATCTCTACAGCACAAGTTTTACCCATACCACATGAAACAGCAGCAAGATTTCTGTCAGCTACGAGTCATTCTGTAACTCGTGGTAATATTTTTAAGATAAAGTTTGACACGTTGACCATCTCGGGCGGAAACGGGGAGGGATTAAACCTCACCGACTTTGGGAGAAAGTGAGAAACTATATTCGTGTGTTCCACACACGAGATGCGGAAGAAGACGCACACGGCCCTCACGCCGCACTTACCAGACGAAATTACTCCCACTGTCTGGAATCCACCCACAGATGTACGGCATGTCGCGAATGGCTTTTATCATTTTGAACAATTTTGATTCCGACCCAGTTATACTCAAACCAGAGTTGGCCGTCAAATATGGTGAAAGTCAAGAACATGTACGTGGAATTAATGAGAAGCAAAAGCGGAAACGTGACTGTACAAAAGTAGCCATACTACAGCTGGAGGGCCATCTGGACAAACATCAGCATCCCTCACCTACCAACAAGTGTGAAAACTACTCGGAAGAGGGCAGTAAACTGGAAAGTAGCAACCAAAGGGAAACTTGAGGCAGTCCACCTGGGTGGTCGGCAGCACGTGAGAGAATTACGGCCCGACAGCAGGCGAGGTTGGTACGAGCTCAAGTGAAGGACATCTGGTGAGTTATCAGACAATTGTTAGCCACAATAACACGAACTCTACTCCCAATACCTTGCCTTCCAATTTTTTTGAATCGTAGCGACGTGCCGTGTGAATAAAGGAATGCTGTAAACTGGCTAAGAGGACAGACAACGTACCACCTGCCAGCAGAGGGAAAGGAGACGGGCGGACGCTGGGTGGGTCGCCGCACGCACGCCGGCCACAAGCGGGCCACGGGGCGGCGTGTGCGTCGCTGAGGCGGAAAACTGCGAGAGGAACTTCGCAACATGTTTCAGTACATACAGTTACTTGGTACAGTGTGCAAAGTGAATAGAAAAAGGCGTAAACGCAAGAACATCATAATAAATCGTCCTTAAGCTCTTTTGTGTTAACCGGTGTTTCTTACTGACTTACTTATTTTTAAGGAAACAGAAATCTAATTTAAAATACATAGGTCAGAAGCACTCTATTTTGTGTTGAAGGAATCTCGGAGGAAAAGCTGGTCCTCACGACAGAACACATGGTACTTTTTAGTAAACTTTATTTCACTTCGTTCCGTATGTTAAAACTCCTTTTGTCCAGAAGCGACTGCCCTGATTTCAGCTGCTCTGCGTTACACTCATCCTCACCCGCTGTATCAGGAATCGCAGCACGGAGCTTCCAGCGCGTGCAGTGCTCAGCGATGGCAGAAGACCAACTCTCCAAACGAGCCTCGGGGACCAAGGCATTGGGCGAGTTACAAGATGTTGCGAAATAAATCGGAAAGCAAACCATCGTGAACACAGAGCTTGGAAGGCGTCGCTCTCAGCTGGGTTAGTTTGTGTGCAAACATGGTCTTTCAGATGAAGTGCTAAAAATAAAAAAAATTAGAAATAAAAAAAATTATGCGCGAAAATAGCGCAGCGACTCTGACAGGTATGGGGGAGGCGTCGTGGCCAGACCTCGGAATGGTTAAAAAATTAAATGAAAGGAAAGGGGTTAAGGGCGCGAGTTTCTAGTCTGCATGTAGTGGATTCGAATACCGCAACTCGCATGAATTTTAATTCGTGGTAATAGTTGCTAGTTAGGAAAAAGTTGAAATGATTCTTGCTACATATGCTGAAGGTCTGGGTTCGTTTCTCACATCCGGCAATCATTTTTAACAAGCATAAGCAGCATCTCTCCCACCTCTGGTAGCCTGGACGAGAGTCGCTACAGGTTGGGCCCTGACAGAGGCGGAAGTCATGCCGGGTCGAAACTCTGTCACCAGTCACCTTTCTTAAGCGATATTTTTTTAAATCATTGAGCAAATTGCTGTACAAGGCCGCAGCGCACTTGACTCTTACTGTATTCGAGCCTGAGACGTGGAAAATATTGACGATGGACTGGAATTCGAACTCAGATCTCCCTTTTCGTCACGTTTGATCACTTTCAGATGATGCATTTCCACTGCTTCATTGTCTCCACTTGACTGCTAAGTCATAAAGACATTCACAAGAGACACATCCCTGGGTTCGAATCCTGGCATGTCACTTTAAGTTGCAGCATGAGCTCAGCAAAATACATGTGAGAAATTATTCTGATTTTACCGATTCTCTGGGCTTTGTTAACAATAATGGTGGTCCCAAGTCAGACGGGCAGCTTTTCGTCCTGTCGTGTCAGTTTCAAACATGCCACTCCGAGCTACTGGTGAAAGAGAATAGTACAGTCAACGTATCTTTGTATGTAGTCAACAAGGATGTGTCTAGGGTTCCATTCCTAGTAGGCAGAAAATTTTCATCATTGAATTTAAAATTATGACATGTCCACATTTAGCTGCTCAACGTCTACGCGTGACTAGAAGTCAGTGTCGATAGGTGTTGGTTTCGAATGCCCATTACACAAAACACTTTCGTCTCCTGGTTTCAGTTTGTCATCTCATGGCTGGTTAAAAATGACGATTTCTGACGTTTCATTGTGCTTAGTTAACCATCTGATTAAGTGCTGCATTCGAATCTCCGGGAAACACGAAACTTTATGGCAGATCATTTCAAGTTTCAACTTGCACACTCTTTGTTACTTGTGACTGAAACCATACTTGAGATATTCCTTCTTTACTTGTTAGATTGCATTCCCGGATAGTAGCACAGTAAGAAAACTTTCGTCGTGTCATTTAAAGGAGGATGCTGCTTTGTGAGGTTTCATTTATTGCAATAAATTTGAATATGCAAGCGTAATGGCTGTGTAATGTCCAATAACACGTTTCCTGGATTTGCATTATCGAAGTGTCAGTTTCCATGTAAGCCGATAATCACACAGAGCAGTTGTCTCTTGTGGCCTCATGCAGTGAACATTATGTACAGGCAAAGACTGTACCGAAAACAGAGCAGAGGAACAATGTTATGAGGACTGATTACAAATCAGGCGAAACACAATTCAGATCGTTCCGTAAAGATTCTGGCGTGCAGCCGCATAAATTCAGCCTCTTCTCCTAATATTTCGGCTGAACACCGTCCCGCCACCTCCAGAGCGAGCCGTGGTGACTGACGCTGCCGCACTTGGTCCGTTCTTTTAAACCCGAGGACCGAACCACTGCGTAAAAGGACGCAGCAAGTCACTGCGTCTACTCTGAAGATGGCTGGACGGTATTCGGAGGAAATATTAGGAGAAGAGGCTGAACTTATGCGGCTGCACGCCAGAATCTTAATGGAAGAGTCCTTCCGCCACGAAAACATTAAGATGGACAACAGCTGAGGTCCTTCAGATCAATTTGAGCATGATAGTACATGTTAAATACATGTGCATATGCTATCAGGCCATAAAATCTGACACACAGAGAGGTTTTCATGTAGGTGGAGTTGCCAATTTGGTGTTTGTTATATCTGACATGTTTTGAATAAATTGTCTGTGTGTCAGTTTCGGTATTTGGTGAGGCTGTGTCAAGAAAACTGCCGGTGAGTGCAGTGAAATTCTTTTGGCTGTATATTAGAAAAGTGTCTCTTTGAAAACCAGGAAATGGGATTCTTCTTGTGTGTGACCTCTGGCAGTGAAGCTGCAGACAGAGACCAGTATTAGCTGCAAGAAGCCTGTTCTGTAGTGGAGGTGAGCGACTGGTTAGGTGTTGCGTCCCAAGAGCGGAGGAGCTGACTTGCAGGAATGAGTGTGACAAAATGTGGTAATGAAATTCTTTCAGAGGCTGTATGATGCTGTTTGTAATGGAAGATGAATGAAGATTTTTTTATGAGGGGGATAGAAACGATTTACTGTAATTTAATACATATACACAACTGCGCACTGTTTTGTACTCTAGGAGGGGGAGTATGGTAGGTTTGTTTCAGAACAGATTTGTATTCACAACAGATGTTTCCTCGTGTGGCTGTTTTCCTCATTTTGTGTGCTGTGTGTTTGCAGCAGAGAGTGGCAGTTTGTGTGTTTTTAGCAGGAGCCTCTCAGAAGAGGAGAGGGGCTGGAGGCTGGTCCAGGCGGCTGAGAGGGGGGCAGTGGGGCAGCTGAGGGCGCTGATCGCCGCAGGGGCCGACGTGGGGGCGAGGGGCGGGTGGGGGCAGACCGCCCTGCACTGGGCAGCGTACAGGGGAGACGTCGAGGCGGTGTGGCTGCTGGTGGGGGCGGGGGCGGCGGTGGACGCCAGGGATGGCGGTGGGTGTACGCCACTGCATTACGCGGCAGCCAACGGCCACGCAGAAGTGGTGGCTGCGCTGCTCGACGCGGGGGCCGACAGAGGGGCCACAACTGGTGATGGGGAGACAGCGCTGGACATCGCCAGGCAGTTCAACCACAGGCGGCTGGTGGAGATGCTGTCATGAGGCAGACAGTCCAGCAAACTCTGTGCAAAAAAACAAGAACTGAAAGAATTTGTACGGGAGTAACATTCATAATTTTTTAAATAAAGATCCAAAAAACTCAATCCTATCGTGACTCACTAATTTCAGCCCTCCTCAAGTAACATACACCACACAAATACTCTAAGGAACGTTGTAGCAAAACCCAGACAACGCCAGATAACAACAAAATAATTCAGGTAACAATGGACAATCCTTCTCTCAAGAAAAATGTCTCGAGTACACTTGCAGACTTAACTTGGCAAAAGTCAACAGTTCACTGTGAACAAACACAACTGCTGTATAATATCTGATCGCTCAAAAGTATTTCACACCAGTCTGCAAGGTGCTACATCAGACTATTCTAATTTGCAACAAACCGAGATTAACGCTATATCACTTCTATCACCAGAACTTTCGCTCCTGATATCAGACTCAATTTAGTTCTCCATATTCAACAAACATTCTACTCTACCGTACCTGTTGTGTTTAATAACAATGACATAGTAGTAGCAGTATTCACACTACATAATGCGACTATCTTCTGGAACCATATTGTCAGTCTGCATTTAACTAAACACAATGAGACCACAACGTGACACGCATACAAAATGTGAAGGAAATCCTCTCTAACTAGTATTGTTGTCTGTACTTGACGTAAAAGAATGCAACAAGCAAAGTAATTCTAGCTGTATTCGAGACAGAACACCGAGGCCCGAGTTTCAGCACACGAAAGCAATTTCGCAACGACGCACGCGAGTCTCGAAACTCATCGGTCACAACGACACAGCTGAGACGGTGACGCAAGTCGTGGAGCTACAGGTAATAAAATTACACTTACCTTCACTCATACATCGAGTAAATAAGTGTAGTGGAGAGTGCACGCCTGTCAACTCGGCTGCTGTCACCTCATTTCATTCCCTGTGGCTGTGCTGCGGTCGCAGCTGACGCAGCTCGCCGCTCCCTGCCAGTCCGTGGCTCCTGCCACAACTGTCAGCGGCCTCTCTGCTTGTGAGGCGCCAGCAGGCAAACGGAAGAACAGTCCGTGAGGCCGTCACTCACACTTACTCACAAAGAGTACTGACAAGGCGCAGAAGAAATGCTCAGACACAGCATTGCCTTCACGAATCTTTTCAACAGTGAAATTTCTTCTCCGAGACGGTCGTTATTAACGTCTACACTGTAGCAAGGTTCGTCGTTTCCTACAAGCTCTTGGACTGGAGAATCGTTTTCGCTTATGTATTTCCACGGGAAACGGAATGTCTCCCTGTTGCATGTGGCTGCACGCGGTACAGTCAAGTTCCCTACAGCTGTGTAATAACGTGTCAAACATTTAGCTGAAAACTGTTCCTCGAGCTATGGTTTAAATCGTCCCCTGCTGCTCCATCAACAGAGCGTTTTCTTCTGCATTGCTGTTTCCCTCCTTCATCAATCATTACATTCAGTTCAGGTGATATTCCAATATTTTCTGCTACTTCGCAACTTCCTGCGTAAATAGTATCCCAGCATTTCTCAGCTGATTTAATTCTTCCGCGAGACTCTTGTTAATACTACTTGAAACATACGTTTCTCCGGTTTGAAGTACAACATTACGTATGTTTATTGCACGTAATAATTTCAAATACTTATGAATGCTCCTTAGTTCAATGTGTTGCTCCCGCAGTCCAAGTTATTAGCAAGTTCAACAGCCCATTGTAATCCCGGCAAATTCTCGGCAAATGGATGCATGGCACCTACCCACACAGACCCTCTCGTGCCGATATTTTCTTTTTAAAACTTTCCGTAGCTGCCACTTTCAATTTAAATGAGTTTCTTAGAAACAGCAGTTGTACTGAAAACCGAGGAGAAACGTCATCGGGAAGTATCGCAGTTAACTCGAGTGCTTCTTTTTGCCACATCTTCCCCACAGGTGGTACTTGTAAGCTGACGTTTCGTTGCTCCGTGTGCAACTATGACTTCCACATCAGATACAATCTTACACACCTCCGCCGTGATATTAAACGCTCTTTGTGGAGGTAACAGAGAGCCATGTTATGCATCTCGCCGAAAGTTCGGCACGCGCCTGACGCCCTCCACCTGGTGCTGCCTGCTGCTGCGGCTCACTGGAACGGCACAGCACGCTACAGCAGAGGGGAAACAGCCCAGAACTCCGTCCCCTTTCCTCGCACCGTCAAACACGCCGGTATTCACTGCTCATATCGCTCAATAACCGGACGCCAAATAGTCTGAAACGTGTTCCTGTTTAAACTCGTGTATGTAAATGTCTGCTTGGTATCTGAGAAACTGGTAAAATTTATTTTGATATGTAAATGGGTTAATCTCAGAGCAGGGCAGCAGAACTGTTTTAAAATTAAATTTTGATCGGAAGTATGTGAAGCACACGCTACACGATGCGAAATCCAGGCTGACCAGCACCTCAAACAATTCGCCTGCGAGAGAGCATGGCGTCTTCAACGAAACTTACAAGTGCTATTTGATTGCAAACAAATGACTCAGGTTAAAATGTTGGCCCTGAATGTTGTTAATGTTTATCTTCAGCCTTGCAAACAATAACTGTACCAGCAGTTTTACGGTAATTACAGAGCAAATGAACACAAAATTTTACGCATCCGACTTTGTGTTAAAAGTCTTTGGAAATTCACAAGGTAACACATTTCTCAAATTATTTAGCCACTTGAAACCTCTGAGATGATGAAATGATGTATTTTCTCAGATATATCCTGACAATTACACTATGTGACAGTGGGCATGAACTTTGATGGTAATTAAATTTGCTGGCTTACCTGTGCAACCTATTTACTATTAAGAAAATGATGGAACTGTCAAAACCAAATTCCATTTACCGTACCTGCTAGCTATATGCAATGCAAGGCGGTATCTTATCACGTTTCATAATTGTGTTTCTGCAGCGCACAACACGCAAGTAAGCAGATACATTCATAAAGCTAAAGACTGAAAAAAGAGGAATTCAAGTTAACGACTGATAAATGAGGAAAAAGAGCAAGTATAATTATGTTTCATTAAGCCACAACAGCAATACACCCTTTCATAAAGTTCTCACAACTACACATGTCAGCACACTCACTGGTGCGACTCGTTTACATACTAAGAGTAAAATACTTAAAACGACTCACCATCTGCCAACCGGAGAATGTGTTTTGATTTTGCATGTTGAGTTGATAACTACAGTGCTGTGCTATTATCCAAAATACGTGGTCCACCATGCTATGATGACTGTTTACATTGTTCCATATTTGAAATGTTTGCTGGTAGGTTATTGGTTTTGGGGTAATTTCTGCGTTTCGTATTTTTACTGATACGTCTGTGGTTGACAGCCTCCAGCTGTTCCAGCACAATGTCTCCAGAACTGAGTCTGAATGCAGTGCTGGACAACCCACACCCTACATGAGAAAATAATTGCGAAATATTATCAGCCCTGTATATGTTTACTTACAGCTGCACAGTAAAGGCTGATATTAGGAAAAATACTTTGTTTTTCTCGCATCTCCAGTTATAGAACAGTTCTTACAGGTAGCGACAATCTTTAGGAGACTAGAGAACATTCAGGTGAAGAAAGGTTCAACCGTAATTTCGAAAATTTAATTCAAATGACACAACGGATATCTAATTGTGCAAAAAATGTCTTAGAGCTGAAGTGGAAAAATAAACATAATCGGTGTTGAGAGCATCGCCATCGAAGAAAATGGAAAAATCTACAAAGTAATGGAGCTAAATAACTACAAATATTCCAAAGTTTAGTTTTAGACCTCTTTCCTTTGGCAGATTCTTATAATACAGCGTTGTATGTATGTCTGTTTTCACCTCTGCAACTGAATGTAGCCCAGTCAACTGGTTGTTGTCCCATAACGAAACTGCGGAAGATCTTTTAATTACGTGTTTTGGCCTACTAAATAATAATTTCGTTGTTGCTGCCTTGTAGCACACTGGCTTCACAACGAAAGATCTCACAAATTTTCACTCTCTTCGCAGATTTCGTTCGTTTCACGAAGACTATGCGTTTCTCGGAGTTGAAAACCCAGCACAAAATTACAGTAGCCAAACTCTTCTACAAAACGCACCAATCAGGTCTGATTTTGTGACGAGCGGTGATGGCGCTAGAGCGCGCTGAAGAACGGCGACTGCCGAAAATTCGGAACGCTCCTTTAACGGCCTTCGTCTGTTGTTCTCTGCTATTCCGGCACACTGCAACGGTACGGCACGCTTCAGCAGAGGGGAAACAGCCCAGAACTCCGTCTGCGTTCTTCCCATCACCAAACACAACGGCATTCACAGCATATATGTTGTGATAAAAGTAAAGTGATATCTTTTGAAACGTGTTCGTATTTATTTACACTCGTCTTTTAAAGTGTGTCTGGTATCTGAGTAATTGTTGAAATTTGATACCGAAATAAGTAAATCTCAATACAGTGCAGCAGAACTGTATAAAAATGTATGTGAAAGACACGCTACACGATGCGAAATCCCCTGTAGCCAGTTCATCAAACAATTTGCCTGCGAGAGAGCAGGCCGTTTTGAATGTAATTTATATACGCAATTTGTCTACAAAACTAATGACTTAGATTAAAATGTTGGCTCTGGATACTGTTAATCCTTATCTTTAGACATGGAAACAATGACTGTACCAGAACTGCTTTTGTATTTGTAGTGCAAATAACCATAGAATTTAACGCATCTGAGTTTGTGTCAAACTGCTTAAAAATTGACAAATAACACCTTTCTGAAACAATTTACCGATCAGAAACGTCTGAAATGATATGATATCTTCACAGATGCATTCTGGGGTGTGGCGGAGGATACTCTGAGTACCACAGGTGTTTCAGCCTTTTCCTGTTGCAGACGCGTATGTGTTGTAGTCTCATCAAAAAGTTTTAAATCGACTGAAAAACTTTACGCCCACAAGAGTTAACAGCTTTCATAAGTTTCATCTCAAAGTATCAGTTCCACTTACGATTAGCAGAAGTACCGAGCGCATCCTTCACGTACTTCCGTTCAAAATTTAATTTTTATACACGTCTGTTGAACTGTATTGAGATTATGAAACTGCATTGTCCTCCTCCTTCCAAAAAGCTCCTTCACAACTGTAGTGGACAGGGTTCATTCTCACGCTAGGCTTACTGTAACTGAGGAACCAATCGAAAATGGAGCTGAAATTCTGCCGTTTGTATCAATGATTTCGGAACGGAGGACTCTAGAATATTCGGTAAGTAAAAGGCCGTGCCAGGTTAGTCCTCAGTGACGGTGCGAGAAATATCTTTGGACTATTCGTCTGTTAAGAGCTCTGTCTGGTTTTTCGTCCTTTGCCGACAGACCGACGTTGGGCGGCCATTGCTCCCAGAATCCACTCAACTCGTGACGTGTTTATTACAACCGATCCAGCGCCGTCACGCATGCAGCACGCTATAATCTGGAGAACTTGGTCTTGAATTCTTCTCACTGTCTCAACATGGTATTAGTTACCTGCAGGAGCGTCTACGGAAAGTTCTCAGAACTAATCTCGCTTATAAGCAGTAACAATGGTCACACAGCAGTAGGGACGGAAAGCTGGGTGAAACGCGAAGTCAGTAGCAACGAGATTCTAAATTCCGGTCGCAACGTAGGTCTTAAAGAGAGGTCGATCGCTGGTGCTTAAGGCAGTGAGAAGTAGGATTACATTAGAGATCAGTGGAGATCCCGAATGTAAAATGATTTGTGTCAAGACAAGCGTTAAAACTGGATCAAATGTGGTGATCGGACGCTTCTATAGACTCAGCAGCAACAGCGGCGCAACAGTTTGAGGGGAACCTGGAGAATGTTTCGCGTGAAATTGCTGGCCATTTTAGGTGGAAACTTTATCCTGCCATCTATACAGGGAGACAGGTGGCTAAAACTGGTGGTAGGGCCAGAAAATTGTAATAAACTGATCCAAGTACTTTACGCAAAAACTACCCCGAGCCATTAATCTGAGAACCCACTGGTGAACATAACATCTCAGACCTGTCGGTAACAAAGAGACTCGAACTTTTCGAATCTCTTGGGGTAGAATTGGGAATCGGCAATGACAAGGCCGTTACAACATCACTGAAGACGACTGTAAACAGGAATACAAAGAAAGGTGGGAAGGTCGTTCTGCCTAGCAAGAGCGACAAGAAACAGGCTTCAGACTACCTGAGAAGTCAGCACTAAAATTTCCTCTGCAGTACTAAAAGCGTGGGTATCAATGGAAGAAGTTGAAGAGTATCGTACAGTACGCTGTAGGATCACAGCGATGAGTTTAAGGCACTGATTTCCATACAAGTGCGCCTCGGCGCACGCCAGAACACGAGAGAACAGTACAGAAATGTCAGAGATCCGAATGTCAACAATGAAACTTGAGCCAAAGAAAGAGTTCTTTGTGGGAAGCGATCCACACCTGTAACATGCTGCGTTACTCTCTACATGACGAAAACCTGCGTAAACATTCGGTCTGGTGGTTTAGGCAAAAATGCTTACGGCACTTTTATCCACGTACAAGTAGCTTCAGGGGGCGACATTTACGCCGCGGGGAAAGTCGTAGGTGGGGGCGCGACGCGGAATGTGGGCAGTGAATCCGGCCGAGGGCCGCGCATGCGCAGAAGCAGCGGGCAGGGCGGGAACAGGCGGTAGGGGCGCTGCGAGCAGAGAGAGAGGGGGGAGAGAGAGAAAGAGAGAAAAGACCGGCCACGCGACGGGGAGGCCGAAAGTAAATCGGGATTATCACTTAGCATATAAAATCTGCAACACTGTTTGGCGATTCGAGCTCCAGTTCTACTCAACAATTCAAAATTCAGCCGTGATTGCAGACACCAGCGTCCGGCTGGCAGTTAATGTCACGATATTACAAAGATGTTTTCTCCCGATCTACCACTAATTTCGTAGTTGTATCTCAGCACCTTACATCTACCTAATGGCAGTATACGGTGTACTAACACTAAACACTATTTCGACAACAGTTGTTTCACTTATGAGACAAAACGTTGCATTATAAAATTTCTGCTGCAAACTTCAGCCGTACGCAGTGTCATAACAATAACAAACTACACAGTTACAAGTATGTGAAATACGGACATCTTTCCATTACTCGACGTATGTCGGTACAAAGTCCCCCTGAGCTGACGCTGTCTCCAGCACACGGCAGGCCGAGTACACAACCAGACCGCCCGACACACACACTGCCTGCCACTGCCGTGAAAGGAAGCAACACCCGTGCTGTCGGCAACAGACCTACAACGAATATGATTACAACGATACTACAGAAGTTGAGTGCATTTGTCAAATTCACGACTTCATTGAGATTTATGGCGCAGACTTCTCGAAAACTGGCACAGCAAATAGGACACCCAATTTCCATGTCTCATTTAAGTGCCGACACGAGATATTTCTGCATTATGGACATTTTCCAAAAAGCGTGGGCCTCCAGTTTAGCGGCAGCATCATCTCCTGAATCGAATCGGGGGTGGAACGGAGTGGAGTACAGCAGAGACAGACCAACACTTCACCACCACTCACACACGTAACTTCATTGCCGCATGCTGCACAGTGCAGGGCGGCCATCCTTGCATAAAATATCACCCGGTTTCGGCCGAAAGCTGTGAATTCTGTATGTCTGGAGAGACGCCCACACGGCCGTACCTCTTTGAATACACCGACTCTCGCCCGCCCACCCAAGTTAAGCTACTCTGGATGGCGAGCGCCTGTTGGCTTTAGTTTTGTTCTTTCGCGTCCTCTGCTATTTATACCCAACATTGCGGTAGCAACTGCATTACACATTTCGTACCACGTCGCACGCAATCTTCCACACCGTCGCCGTGGTGCTGGACACCCTGTGTGGAGGCGACACAGCGCACTCCTGTACCCAGCTGCCGGCTGTAGCGAGGTGTGAGAGGTTACGGCAAAACACACACCGTGTCCTCCAGAACTCAAAGTAGTGCCGTTAAGTCGATCTCACGTCGTACACAATTAGCGCCACGCTCACTGCTTACACGTTTCGTCATTCATCCACAGCCACAGCTACACAACGCCCAGCAAAGAATAAATCTCTACCATCACCTCATGAGCGTTATTCGTGTTAAAAAAATTCTTCGCATTCAGTCTCGCCACCCAGGTCATAGGGAGTGCCGTGAATGTTTCGCAGCTTGCTACAGAGATTTAGGATAGGCGCCAACTGAATGCATCAAAATGAAACACGCATCAAAGGCAAACACCTGTAAGGACTGTGTGAAGAACAAAATTGTTGTTAACCTCCCAGATGAGCGTTTAAGTGGTGCAGCATGTGGCTCGTTGGGACTCAATTGCTCGATAAAACCGACTGCTGGTTCTCCGAAGTGAAGAAATCGTAGGCAGTTACTCTCCTAAAGAAACGGCCAACGATAGTGACATAGATGACCAGCAAACGTTTCCGAAATAAATTTAAGAGTTAAAATTTCCATGCCGCAAGTACGGAAAGCGTTGGTGTATGGGATGAAAGAACGTGCTGACAAGTGTGTGGTAAGGAATGCTTACATACTGGTAGCCCTGGTGGAAAGCAATCCGATGAATAGGGAGATGCAGAATAACGTGAAATCCGGTCGTTAATAATCGCGACGTTTAAATACACACTTTGGACCTATTCCTATGAAGCAATAGAAAAGTCAATCAGTGACAGAAACACCATCTTGCATGACATGGTTTCTGATATTGCTAACGATATAAGGAGCGACAGAATTTGTGCTTCACCAAGTTGGACTACCCGCTTCCAAAACATCGCAGAAAATCACGTCTAGAAAGATCATAAAGAAGGTACCGAGAAGAAGGTCTTAAAAGTATATAATTCATATTTAGGTGTTGGTACATTTTGTCTGATATGTAAAGAATACGATCGCTGTTCACAGTGACTCTACCGTGAACAATGAAACCAGCCTCTGAATTTGCGATAAAAGGACGCTTTCATTGAGAGGCGTAAAGAGGCGGATTTGGAGCCAGTATCTGCACCCACATTTCTATACAGGGTAATACACATTATCACTCTGTATGGCTCAATGTCCATTGTTACCTGTGTCAATCGGCTGGAAAGTGCAGGACTTGTGCAAAGGTCAACGTCACCCACAGACAAAGTAGTGACAGACTCATCGACATCTGTAAAAATGGGAACGTAAGTGTTGTTACAGTTGTAATGCGTCACGCTTTTCCTTCCGCTTTCAGGAAGCAAATCCCTCTTCTTTCTAGATTTGTGTTCAGCTGAACGGAATGAAACTGAAAAGCTACCGCCATTCAGAACCAGAATTAACCATCCAAGTGTTGCCAGAAACAGTTCCACTCTTCCGCTAAACAGCTACTTTGTACATTCCCCGTCATATGCTGATAAATTAAGTTCAGCCTGTGTCACATCTGTAACGGAAAAAAGTATATTCTATTTCTGGCGACAATTTTGTGGGGCCTTTCGTCATGCTACGGCTGCTTACGTCCGTCTGAGCAGCTGCCAGGCAGCGCCAGGAAACAGGCGTCACTGCGCACGCGCGGCGGCGACTGCGTAGGAAGCCCGAGGTTCCTGTGAGCAGTTGCCAGCGCGTTGGTGCGCATGCGCAGAGCTGAATCCGCGTATGAGCAGTGCCTTCTCCCGCTCCTGGCTACTTGAAACGCGGCTGTTTGCCGTATGAGCAGCAGCAGCGAGTAGCCAGATGCTACGCAGAAATTTTTTTTAATAACGCCAGATTCTGCATGTGCAGAGCAAGCTGAGTTACAGTGGGGCGTCATTCTCCACGTGACCCGTGTCTGTGTTTCGTGATATTGCCGGTCTCTCTTCCTTTATAGCTCCTACGTCAAATGAAAACGAAACACATTTCTGTGTCTGGCAGCCATCAAGTGAATTAATATACATTCTCATAAAAATGAAAGACTAAAATAAGTTAGTAGTTTCAATTTTCTGATTTTGTATTATTTCCACCTTATTAGCAATTAACCATTAATGTCTTAATGAAGCTATTTCTATCATTTCTGGGGAGAACTTTGCTTCTATTAATTTTTTTTTTCCGTTGAGGCAGTTAGTTTATTTGAAACGAAGTCTTTCGTTCCGCACTATTGGCGATAACAGGTATGAAGCTGACTAAGCAGGCAAATTTGGTCAGTAGTTTTGAACTAAATGTTTTGTCTAAAATACACACATCAAAAAAAGTTTTGCGTCACCCCGGTTCCGAGAACTCCTGAAGACAGACGTCGACTGTGGATATTGTATCAGAGACACGGTCGCTTTGACTGTTCAGAGATGTCACTAAACCGACCCAAACATGTAAACAACCATGCACGAGCAGCGCCAATTAGATGGAGTGGGTCCGTCAGTTGATCAGTTTGAAATGTCTCTTTCAACGGCCTCTCCGCGATATTTTCAGAAATTTTATAAATTATATAACTCTGTACATATCTCGAAATATCTCTTCTTATCTTACCGATTCCCAAACTCTAATATACGATGATTATCAATCCAAAGTAGTTTCAAGTCCTATTATTCCTTGGAGCGTGCATTTACTCCATGGAATAGCTCCTCTGCTGTCTACGTTTTCTCTTATGAAAAGGAGGATTCAGATCTTGCCCATCAGCCCTGAAAGAACGAAGATGTATATGTGTGTATTGTTGAGCTAGTCGCCATCTTGATGACATTCTGTACGAGAAGGAATTTAATACATGAACTAAACTAAGGTAAGTGTGTTCGCGTGTTATTTAACTGATTGTTATTGACAGTGTCTGCTTACTACGCTGTGTTGCACGGGATGAGTGGGGAGCGTCTGATTTACACTGGACGAACCTGCCGTTTTGTACGCTCAAGATATCCAGTTTATTACTTTCAATAAATGGGCTAACACGGTCTTACCAGCAGATCTCGGGTCTTCCCCATGTGGTCACCGAAAGTTAATAATTATTACAAATGTTTTCAGGAGATGGACTGACAATTTTCGTCGCACCGAGACTTCGACATTGCTTCACTGCCTTATGGAATTTAAGTTAAGCTCAATTTAATCAGGATAGAACAGTATTGAACTGTGTGAATGTGATAAGCCTGCTTTGTCAATGAAAATTCCCTTAATATACGAATGTTTTTTGCTATCCTGATCAGTGAAGCTAAATCAGGCCGTTGTGAGAGAGGTTTTTAAATTTCAGATCCCACAAAAAATATTAAAAGTTCGAGTCATTCCACCAGGAAGGAGGTACACGGCTCGTGTTGTCTGTAGTTCAACCACGCCCAGATGGCCAATACCGCGGTTCGATCGCGTCCGCATTGGTACTTTGTGCCAGGAAGGGCTCTCGGCAAGGGAAGTGTCCAGGCGTCTCGGAGCGAACCAAAGCGATGTAGTTCGGACACGGAAGAGATACAGAGAGACAGGAAGTGTCGATGACATGCCTCGCTCAGGCCGCCCGAGGGCTACTACTACTTCAGTGGATGACCGCTGTCTATGAATTTTGGCTCGGAGGAAAACCTGGCAGCAACGCCACCATGTTGAATAGTGCTTTTCGTACAGCCACAGGACGTCGTGTTGCGACTCAAACTGCGCGCAATAGGCTGCATGATGCGCAACATCACTCCAGACATCCCTGGCGATGTCCATCTTTGCAACCACGACACCATGCAGCGCGGTACAGATGGGCCCAACAACATGCCGAATGGACCGCTCAGGATTGGCATCACGTTCTCTTCACCGATGAGTGTCGCATACGCCTTCAACCGGACAATCGTCTGAGAGGTGTTTGGAGGCAACCCGGTCAGGCTGAACGCCTTAGACACACAGTCCAGCGAGTGCAGCAAGGGGGAGGTTCCCTGCTGTTTTGGGGTGGCATTATGTGGGGCCGACGTACGCCACTGGTGTTCACGCAAGGCGCCGTAACGGAGGTACGAAACGTGAATGCCGTCCTCCGACCGACAGTGCAACAACATCGGCGGCATATCGGCGAGGCATTCGTCTTCGTGGACGACAATTCGCGCCCCCGTCGTGCACATCTTGTGAATGCCTTCCTTCAGCATAACATCACTCGACTAGAGTGGCCAGCGTGTTCTCCAGACACGGACCCTATCGGACATACCTGGCATAGATCGAAAAGGTTGTTTATGGACGACGTGACCCACCAACCACTGTGAGGGATCTACGCCGAATCGCCGTTTAGGAGTGCGACAATCTGGACCACCACTTCTGAAGGTCTCGCCGTATGGTGGTACAACATGCAATGTGTGGTTTCCGTGAGCAATAAAAAGGGCGGAAATGTACAGTTTCCGGAAGTCTCGGAACCGAGGTGATGCTTTTAATATACAGAACGTAATAGTAAAAATGTTAACCAGATGTAATTACTTACCAAATGAAAGAAGGAGATACTGATTTCTGTGTGTTTAAAAGCGTTTTTTCGGGCAGAGCATCTTCATTTTGCAAATGAAACACAGTTGTTGACAGAAAAAATAGTGGCAGCCAGAATAATTTCATAAATGTGCTGAAAAACAACAGGAGAACAATGCTATTAGTGCAGTTCATAAGGGAATCTGTAGACAGCATTTGAGATAGCAGAATGTAATGTTAAAAATGTAGCCAGATGTTATTAATTACCAGAGTAAAGAAGGACGTAATCATTTTTCTACATTTGAAAGCCAGCTTTGCAAATAAAACGCAGTCGATGGCAGAGTAAGTGGCGGCACGCATAAGATGCTCGTTAACCTGCTGATAAAGAGAAGGCGAACAAACCCATTGCTACATTTCATATAGGAATCTGTAGACAGCATTCGAGGTTCCAGGATGTAATATTAAAATCGTTAATAAGATGTAATCACTTACCAGATGAAAGACGGAAGTACTTATTTGGCCATATGTCAACACCAGTTTTCCAGTAGCTCATCTTTATTTGGAGTTAAAGCCCAGCAGGTGGCAGAGTAAATGGTGGCAGCCAGAACACACAGCTTAACCTGCCGAGAAAGAGCAGGAGAACAAACCTGTCACTGAACAGGTCTACTGGGAGTCTGTTATTTGCACTTCTGGATTTTGTACGTACTACGTGTGACTCGGACGCTGAGAGACACTTCTGAGTCGCTCATTATTCGCTCGCAGTCTTCGCTCAGAGCAGCTGTGTCGCTGGAAGGTGTGCTCGTGTTGGTCATCGCTGCTGGGATGAAGGAAACATTTTTTTATTTGGTGGCACTGCAGTCGCGCGTAGTTAGATTCATTGTTGAATTAGACAGCCATGTGAAGGGAATTGGGATTTTTCATTAAGGATTGTTTAATTTTCACTGTAAGGGTTTTTTCATCTATGTCAATTACTTTTCTAACAATTGTTAGAGTAAGAATTTGACATAAATGTTGTCCTTTTTCAATGTCAGTGCATGTTGTAACATAAATTTCATACAATTAATAAAATATCAGATAATGTAAAAACAGTTTGTTAAACGAATATTTCACCTTAGAGCATTGTCCACATCCTCGGTCCAAGTCATTTTTATTTAAAGGAGTCTCTCACTCAGTGGTGTGTACAACATAGTTTACTTGCTGTCTGGAGTGTGGTGTCACCGCCAGACACCACACTTGCTAGGTGGTAGCTTAAATCGGCCGCGGTCCATTAGTACGTGTCGGACCCGCGTGTCGCCACTGTCAGTACTTGCAGACCTAGCGCCACCACATGGCAGGTCTAGAAAGACGGACTAGCACTCGCCCAGTTGTACGGACGACATTGCTAGCGACTAGACGTACGAAGCCTTCCTCTCATTTGCCGAGAGACTGTTAGAATACCCTTCAGCTAAGTCCATAGCTACGACCTAGCAAGGCGCAGTTAACCATATCTGGAGAGAGTCTTACTTGTATTCACCATAGAGATGTACCACACAAGAGAATAAAGTTAAGTATATGAGACGCTCCGTTCTTTTCTTATTAGCATTCATTGAGCATCCTGTTTCAGACTTCACGATATTCTGGGGGAGCTGATAGCGTGCCTATTCGGTCATTCTAAATAACACTGTGTCGGCACTTCTGTCGACACATAACATGGAGCATCGGCAGTAAGCTCTCAGCAACTGAAGTCAGAAATTTGCAACTGGCGCGCGGAGAGCAACAAGCTGAAATGGCTCTGAGCACTGTGGGACGCAACTTCTGACGTCATTAGTCCCCTAGAACTTAGAACTACTTAAACCTAACTAACCTAAGGACATGACCCACATCCGTGCCCGAGGCAGGATTCGAACCTGCGACCGTAGCGGTCTCGCGGTTCCAGACTGCAGCGCCCAGAACCGCACGGCCACTTCGGCCGGCGGAGAGAAACAAGCACTGCGTTTCTAAGCACTTACATTACGAGGTGAGAAATTTTCCTTTCACGATCTGTTTGTTACGAAAATGATCAGCGCACAGGGACCATTTCATGTACAACATTATTTGGCAGATCATTAAAGCACAGGGACAACTTTGTTTAATTCAAGAGATTAACAGTAAAGTTTCAGCAGAGCATTTCCATCGAGCAACAGGAAATTAACAGATTGGAGCTTTTTCCACACACAAACAATACACAATGGTATACACAATTTTTCACTGACACATCTTTTGTTCTCGCCAAAACAGGTGAAGAATCAAAGCCAAGGTAGACACTTGTGAAGCAGCAACAGACGAACCAAACAACACACTGAATGGGACAGATATTTCAGCACAGCGTTAATAGAATTCATAATGATTCAGCGTCGCTCTCGGCACATTTAGTTTCGAAGAACAAAAATCCGCCAGACAAAGTAAAAGATCTTGTTTCATCCCCCAAGTCACAGTGCTTACTTCCTCGTGAACTGACTGACACTGCAGTTACCAATACAAAAAAGGCAGTTGAGAAAAAGAACATGCTACAAAACAAGGTAAGTCACAGTATAAAATTCGAAGCTGGACAAAAAGTTTTAGTTGGAGCACACCCATTGTCTTGTAAATCAAACAACAGGTGTCAGAAATTTGTATTCCTGTATAGCGGACCATTTCGGACTCGACGGATCCCGAACTACATCTCGAAATACTCAGAATGATAGTTTCGACAGTTTGCATCACCTCACCAATATAAAACCCTTCATTGAACAATTATTTTATTTTGTACTCGTTAATGCTGACACCTCCATACCGATAGATAACAGTTACTTTCTGGCAAGACTTACTTCATTTTCTTATGACGTCAACCGTTTGTACGTAGTAGCTAGGCTTTTCCTACAGGTTTCCTTTTATTCGCATGTATTTGTAAATGAGAATAACATTTTTTTTCTCATACTGTACTATAAGTACAAGCCATTTTGTGTGTTTATTTTCACTGTCTCGTGACTTTCATGTAATGGATACAATGATTGTAACAGAGCATCCGCCACGTCATGTTCTAACATAATGGACCCTGATATTTAGCATCCATCATTTTGAAACCAAAGACGTTTCGTAAAAGAAGACAGCAACGATTTTTTCGCCAAAGACAAAGGCATCACGAAAGATAAAAGCAACATGAGAAAAAATAACACCGAATTTTGCGCGTCATAATGCATTTTCTCTTACAGGGTAACGTACAGAAGTATGCAATAACGGATCCCAGACAGTACTGATAAAACAGGTAGAGTATATATATTTGAACAGGTATGACACCTCCTGTCAGTAATCTGAGGAGATATTAAATTTCAGCGTCTTGCACTGAGATACTCATACCCCGAGCTATAACCAGGGTTTCCTCACTGACTGTAAGAATTTTACTGTAGGTGTCGTATGTGAAGTGAAGACTTAAGGCTTAATTATAGTATGCGTACCAATGATTTATGGATTTTTATGATGAGATAATATGAAGTGAGAATAGCGAATTTTTTATGATTATTATGCAGACGTTTATGATTTATGATATGACGTGGCATATCAATGTTAGGGATTGTCAGGGACTAGTTGATGATTTTGCCCTTGTTGCATTCTTTGTTGCTTGTGTTTTGGTGTGTATCTCTGACGAGTAGTATTTCTTCAACAGAACTTCCTGTTGGCCAACACCTTCTACTCCATCGATGAATAGCTTCACAAGGATTATAGCTCATAACTCTGTCTTCATTAGAATTGTGAAATATCCATGTATCTGAGTGAGAAAAACATTTGAATCTTTCCACATCCCAAAGACTCCTTTCCAAGGGATCGATGGAAAACCACAAATGCAACGTAAAATAAATGTAGTAATCGTTTGAGAAAAGGTGTTGCAAAACTATAATACAAAGCTATAGATTTGCAGAAAGATAAACACTTCCTTTCAAAAATATGCATTTTTTTGTCTGTGAACAGCAACGTGAAGGATTGTCATTTACGTAGTTTGATGAATTTGTGACTTTGCTTGCGCCAATGGATTTTCTTCTCATTCACAGGATAATATAATTTCTCACAATTTTTCGTCTATAGTTAATCGACTTTATCGGAAAGAGATAATTTCTTAATTATTTTTATTCTGCACGTTGACTTTACTTGTTCATAGATATTAAGTACTCTTCCTGATACCACTTAAATTTTGCATTTGGGGCAGTTGTAAGTAATTGGCACGTGCATAGGTTAAGGTTTCGTGAACACATTTTCATTTGCTTCATGTTTTGTGACTCATAGGCAAAAGACAGATGTAATAATTTCTTTTTTTTCTCTACAGCAGTAAAATATTGTTCACATTTCATTCCTTTCCTTCCCTTTAGCCTGTATCCTTATGGGCATCTACTCGAGTATATAAAAACATACACGCTGCAGAAATCAGTATTGTACGCATGCATAACAACACGAGTGGCAGACGCATGCTCGTGTGAAAAGTAAGAAGACTGACGGCAATGTTGGCCTATTGATACTCTGACAACGCATTGTACGTGTAATGGTTACCATATTTTAATGTTTCTTTTCTCTCACAGCTTGAAACTGATTTTGATTCTGATTATTCTGTCTGACATGTCACTGCCGACACAGCAGTGTATATTGTAATTTGAATATTCGTAAGAAATGCTTGTTATTCTTTGTCTTTTAATCTGAGAATTCACCATAATTTATGTAGTTTTAGATAAATGTAAAAGATTTATTTTCTTTCACTGCGTTGTGACAGGATACACGTACTTTGCGAAAACAGCACATTGATGGACTCGAGTAGAGATATTCTCTGCACTGGGAGACAGTTGGACGTATTATGGACGTTTCCTTTACGACGGCATGCCAAATGGATTACCGTGACTTTAGATGGCTTCACAGACATTTTGTTAAAGTGACGTGGAGGTACCTCTTGTGAGCGGTCTGGCTCTGGGTCGTCTCTGGGTTCATTGTGGACAGGCGCAGCGTCCACCGAGTCCGCCCTCGGCCGCCTCCCACGCAGTCAGGGTGCGACGCTCTCACCTGGTCAGACGTCACAGCATCGTGAGTGAGTGCTGGGAGACACTCCGGCATGGTCTGCACAGCGTACTGCGTACACTCGAGCCAACAGCTTCGTGTACCAAAACCACGA
This sequence comes from Schistocerca cancellata, assembly GCF_023864275.1. NCBI lineage: Eukaryota > Metazoa > Arthropoda > Insecta > Orthoptera > Acrididae > Schistocerca > Schistocerca cancellata. The sequence goes on along the minus strand of NC_064636.1, from coordinate 101,373,154 downwards.
AAAGACATTGCTTCGATACGCATTTGCTGCGACAAGAAGACGACGTAATCACAGCCAGTCTCACGACATTTTGCGCAAAATAACGACAAAGAAAAATGCCGTCAGTGTCATTTTTCCCACAATTAATGACTTTATAACTAGGGCACACTAATGTAGTGGACAATTTTCTTTAACTTGTGCACACTGCCTTCAAACGGAATGTAGCGCATTCTAAATACACCTGAACGCCAGTGTAATCAGCTTTATATTTGGAGTGCAGCTGAGCGCGAAATGTACGATGATTTTTGCAAATTAATTTATGAGCGACAGAGCACTGCTACTTAAAATACTTCTTTATAGCGCATATATGCACTTAACATGTATACATTGCATATTCTGTTATCTCTATATATTTATTTATAGTATACTATACCACTTCCTAGCTTACTACTATTTTCGTGTAATATTACGTAGACGAAGTTTTCAGTACATTCTTTAGCATGTGTAAAAATCCTCCTGCAAAGTTCTGCCCAGAGAGGCTGTGAGATAGTGAAATAGATCTAGTATGAGTTTCTTCTTCTTCCTCTTCTTCTTCTTCTTCCTCTTCTTTAGAATAACCTATTTGGAGGGTACGATGAATCAGCTTTGGCTACTCTTCATTGTATTAGATTTCCTTAGTTTCCAAATTTCCTTCCTCCTTTTAGTGTGTTGTTCCCTTTCTTGTTGAGTCCACTCTCGTCTAGTTGTTTTCTTTCCCTCCTGAAATTCTGCCTTTTGTACTGACTTTCTGAAATGTGTTCTGTTTTCTATTATCATCATCATCATCATCATCTATGATTATGCCTTTCAGCGTTCAGTCTGGAGCATAGCCCCCCTTATACAGTTCCTCCATGATCCCCTATTCAGTGCTAACATTGGTGCCTCTTCTAATGTTAAACCTATTACTTCAAAATCATTCTTAACCGAATCCAGGTACCTTCTCCTCGGTCTGCCCCGACTCCTCCTACCCTCTACTGCTGAACCCACGAGTCTCTTGGGTAACCTTGCTTCTCCCATGCGTGTAACATGACCCCACCATCTAAGCCTGTTCGCCCTGATTGCTACATCTATAGAGTTCATTCCCAGTTTTTCTTTGATTTCCTCATTGTGGACACCCTCCTGCCATTGTTCCCATCTACTAGTACCTGCAATCATCCTAGTTACTTTCATATCCGTAACCTCAACCTTGTTGATAAGGTAACCTGAATCCACCCAGCTTTCGCTCCCATACAACAAAGTTGGTCGAAAGATTGAAGGGTGCACAGATAACTTAGTCTTGGTACTGACTTCCATTTTTTTTCTATTATGTCTATTGTAATTCCAGCGTTTTTCTTTTCCTTTTCAGTCTCTATGAACCATGTGGGGTAGGATTTGTAGCTATACAGTAATGTGAATATACGTTTGGTTAGTCTGTTGTTATCCATTCCGAATATACCTCCAAAAAACTGTAATCTTCTCTTCCACATTACATCAGTTAGTTTTTCAGTTTTCAAGTACAGCACTCTGGTCTTAACCTATATTCAGCATTATCGTTTCTTTTAGCCCCCAGTATTTTCCTTAAAACTCTTCTTCCGACCTTCTGTGAGTTTGCCATTTGCATTTCAGTACTTTATACGTACTATGTGTGTCTGAGACGCCAAACGACAATCTCGAGTCTCTCATTCTCCACGAGCAGTCTTTGGCCAGAGTCTGCCTGGCAGCGAGGGGTGCGGGAGTTGTGACGTCACAGGGGCAGCGGGGCAGGCGCCGAGCAGCGGACTCGTGGCAGAGTAGCCATGGAGGTGGGCGCGTCTGAGTTACAGTGAACTGTGTCTGGATATTGTGAGGCAGGGGGGGAAGACTTGACTAGTGATTTGGAATGAAATTAGAGCAGGAAAGAGTATGAGGGGGAATGAAGGCAACATTACTTATTTAGTGACACCGCAGTCGCACGTACCTAGATTCACTGTTGAATGAGACATCCACATCAGGGAACTTCAGATTTTTCATTAAAGATTCTGTAATTTTCACTGTGAGGTATTTTTCATGTTTATTGATTATCTGTCTAACGTTTGTGAGAGTGAGAGTTTGGTATCGGTTTCGTCCTTTGTCAGTGTTAATAAATGTTGTAATATCAACAGCGTACGAGTAATAATACATCAGATAATTTTTAAAAAAATGTCGTTAAAGGCATATTTCACCTAAGAGCATTGTGCACATGCTCGGTCCAAGTCATTTTTATTTAAAGGAGTGTCTCACTCAGTCATGTGTATAAAATGGTTTACTTGCTGTCTGAAGCACTGGCAGTAAGCTGTCAGCAAGTGTTCGGAAACGTGAGGTACTTTGTCTCGGTGGTATCTACTCCGAATACAGTACAAAGGCGCACACTGCGCGGAACAGAAGTTGCGACGTAATATCGAGTACACATCTAACAAAGGGGTTTCCAAACGTTTCCTCTGACGGAACACTTCGAGAATGCTGGCACTTTTCCGGAACGCCTTGTTCGTTTTGACTGTTTTGAGAAGGATTTGTTTTATTCAGTGATTACTTCAACTTAACTCATGACTATTAACACAGGAACCATAATAAAATGAAATAAAAACTAATATCGTCAAGATGTTGACGAAAAAAACGCCATGTTATAAGCATTTTTTCGTGGATCACATTTTCTGTCCTCGCAGAGCACCAATGTTCCACAGGCCACAGATTGGGCAACCCTGCTCTAAGAAAATGCTCTGTGTTGAGTGCAGGGTGAAAGAGCACCGGTTAGTTTGAGACACACTGCGAATCTGTTTGTCATCCTCAGCAAACTAACAAAACACAGTTGCACAGGTGCGTCTAATTTTGGCTCCCAGACTGAGATTTCCACTCTGCAGCGGAGTCAGCGCTAATATGAAACTTGCTGGCAGACTGAAACTGTGTGGCGGACCGAGTTCGAGTCTCGGTACACAGTTTTAATCTGGCAGGAAGTTTAATTTATGCTTACTGAAAAAGACGCACCGTCCAAAATACAGGGGCGAAAAATTCATTAACTGGATAGAATTGGAGTAACATTTTTGCCAATACGTATACTGGGTAACATGGGACTAGTACCATCGCCGTAGTTGCTTTCAAATCAACAGTTCGCTTAACTTTTTTGTTATGACTGACAGTAAACATTGAATGACGTTCGCTACGAGACTGTTTCTCCCATCGCGGGCTACTTATCGTTACAACGCATCAGCACTGTAATAGTGTGTGTGGGTGGGGGGAGGGAGGGAGGTTTTGGTGCTCGGTTCCTGTCTGAGCTGGCTGCGTATGGTTAACTGCCTTTGGTTTACTTCGAACCGGCGGCCATTTGTGTAGTCATTCGACATCTGTCTTACTGCAGCTACGTTACAGAGTAATGTATTAAGCGAGATTCGAACGACGACCCCGAGCTGGCGCCCAGGCAAGTTGTGCAATGCGATTAATTCGTTTTGCAAAAGATTTTAATTGCGATGAAAGTAATGCACAGCTAATGGTGCCATTTGTAGTTGCACCGATAGCACTTTGTGTGCAATAACATGCAGAAAACACGTTTATCCGGGAATGTTTTGAAACGTGCAGCTTCTGTACTTTTAACTTGCATAAATGGGTTCAAATTTTGCACGAAGGTAGGTGAATGGATAAAGTCAAAACGAGCCAAGATACTAGGTACACCTGGTTTCAATTTTCATCTCTTCGTGCGCCAGTTGCTACGACGTGCTATTTTGGGCGCCCACACGTGCACCTTTACATGTGTAAGTCGACGTGCGCGACCGATACGTGCCCGTGTAAACCCCGCTTAATGTACCACTCTGTACCTCCCGAGGTATTTAGCAAACTAAAGAGAGACAAATACGGCGTAGTTTTTTAGTTGATGCCGATGTTTACTGCACTACATGCGCTGCCTCTTGTGAAAACTGTGTTGTAAGTCATCACACACACACTACAACCGGCTCTCATCCCTTACCGTCTTCAGGAGTGCAGGTTACTGTCCGCTTGGGGCGCTGCCGTCGCTGTGCATAAGGAAAACGGGCACCAGTGTGGTGAGAGTAACCTGTTAGTCCAGACTCTGGTTAGACAACACGCAGCCGCTGCGACGCGATATACACAAATACACGTGAGGTGTGTCGTAGGATCCTCAGCGCCTTCTCATCTTCCAGCAAACGGCCTCGCCGCAGTGGTGACACCGGTTCCCCTCAGATCACCTGAGTTAAGGGCTGTCGGGCTTGGCCGGCACCTGGCTGGGGTCACTGTCCGGGTCTGCAGAGTGCTGTTGGCAGGCGGGGCGCACTCAGCCCTCGTGAGGCCAGTCGAGGAGCTACTCGGGTGAGAAGCGGCGACACAGGTCACCAGGACTGGCGACAGCCTGGAGAGCGGTGTGCTCTCCACACGCCCATCCGTACCTGCATCCAGTAATGCCTGTGAGGCTCGGATGACACGGCGGCCGGTCGGAACCATTGTGCCTTCAAAGCGTGTTCGGCCGGAGTCCTTTTTGTTCCCGCGGTCCGCAGATAAAACATCTTGACCACAAAAAAATTTATCGCCAAACCATTTCTTGGAATAGCTGAATTTGTAAGAAATCACTCATCATTATTACACGCATAATAATAAAAAGATGTATTGTACGGACATAATGTGTTCGCTTTTCTGCATCTACGAAAAATGGTCAGATGCAGGGGTGTCACGCAAGTTGGTGTGCCAAAGAGTCGGAAGAAAGGTCGACAAACGCGACTCTAACAAATACTAAATCTTATTTACTCCTTTTCGGCATTTGTCACGCTTGTTCTGTAATAGACACCTGCATAAAAAGAGAATTCGAAGTTACTAGTTTTCTTTTAAAGAAATCGGTAACACGAGATTTGAATTTCAGTTGTCAGTGTGGACAAGGAAGTTTTCTCGGCGCAAAGGTAAGAATAATTCACCAGTCAGCGGCAGAGCGGAGACAGCTGTGATGGTAACCAGTCGCAGTTGCGAATTTTTGCGATGTGAGTTACTCGCCTCCAGATCAGCTGGGCAATGTGCTGAAATGTTCGTATGTAATCAGTGACATTTGTCTTATGCCAGTTAACATGTATGAATCACACATGTGCTCGAAAAGCAGATAGTTTTTAGCGTTCTGTCTGTCTCTGTTTCTCCCTGTTCCACAATAGTCAGTATACATTACAACCTTCATAGGCAGAACCGATACAGTAACTATTGATTGTCTTTCACAACAAATAGACGACAACTAATTCTCTTTCTATTAGCATCACGACGATTGTATCACTCTTTTAATATGTGGCTGGAATATGTAAAGCGCCACAGCACCGCGTCGCAATGGAAGATGCCAAATTAAGGAAAATATCTCAAGCAGTCAGCTAATGAAACACAAGTTTAGGCCAGATTAATTATATGTAAGCGACAGAGTTGCATACGGTTACATAAACACCTCTGAGATAATTTTAGAGTGTACTAAAGCTACAGCCAAACAAAAAGTATGCACTTGAAACTCCTTAACTATCTAAAACGACGGAACTTTACGAGTGCTAAATGTATTTTCTTAGTGTGGCCAGTAACAGACTAGGCTGTGTCGATTCTAGAATACACGTAAACCTTCATAGGCAGCTTTCTAGGCAAGCAAAATCGTCTCCAATGCTGGTTTGAGGGCGGCGAGTTTCCTGCACTATTATTGGTGCATTTGCTTGCCGACGGCCACAAACACATGTGAAAACAGAGAGGGTACTACGAAACGTGAATATGTTTAATGCGAAAAAACAGTTAGCAATAGATTTAAATATTCGCCGTAGTGTTCACTTTACATATATTCAGGTAAAACCGAGGTACGTCTGTTCCGCGAAAAGACAGGCCGCAGAGGTGAGAATGTGCAGCAGTAAGTTCTACTGACACGGCGGTTATTGTCTTAGCGTTGAGAAGCTGCAGAGGATCTCCAAGACCTGACAACGTTCCAGGCATGATGGAAGCAGCGTCGCAGACGTCGACACCTTCTCTGCCAGCACGGCTGCAGTCGGCTGGTCCAGAAAGAGGCGATGGAGAGATTCGTCCGAACCTCGGTTTGTTATTCACGTTTAATACTGCGTCTGTCACAACAATGTCGCTGCTATACACTCCGGTCCCATTTGTAACGGAATTTTCGGCACAGGTCTGTTTTCACGTCTTTGTAATTGTTCGTTTACGTATTGATGAAGAAGCGAAAACCTCTGAAGTAATCACGATAAAGAGTTTACGAAACATTTAGCATTTGAAAGAGAACTATTATGGAAATTACTGTAGCTTAAATAAGTTAGTATCATTTTCAAGCGAAGAATACGATGGGTAGTTTCTGTTGGAACGAACGACGACTTTTGCGATTCGCTTTCCACGTCTGCATACGAGTTTTAACCGCTGTTTCACTGCAATAAGACATTATCACTCCATGTTAACAAACCGGTGCTCGAAGCTCACATAACGTATGTGACTGCCGACATGACAATTAACAAGTAAGAAGACGATAATCTTTTATATCTCGTCCACTACTATTGCGAAAATACTGAAATGCTTTAATATGCGGACAGTGTTTAATACAGCACACAATCGTTTGCTGCAGGGAGGTGGAACTGTTATGCAAGCACGACGCCAGAAGTGATTAGTGGAAGTCAGTGGCATTTTTCACTGAAGAATACGATGCGTAATCTCGATTCGACAGAACGATAACTTTTGCGAGTTTGTATGTGGAAGGCCTAACTTTGAATGTGGTCTTATATAGACGAAGTACAGTTACGTCTACCCCACAGACGTTGAGAGGCACCCACATGCCTTGCTCATACTGTGGCATCAAGCAGTCAGGCCTGCAAGATGAGTGGTCTGCCAAGCGAGTGAATTCATTCTTAGTTATCGAGTAATATTAGCTCTAGTACTCACACTTAAGTTACAAGTTATCCTCCTATATGATTACTACGCAACGGAAACGCATATCTGACTATCAGTGATTTACAGAACTCTGACTGTACACTACGCACTGGCAGTACCACATTTTCTTTTTGTCTTTTATTTGACGGCTTTTATTAACACGTGGCCATCCCACTGAATATGAATGGCGCACACATTATAAATTCGGGACATTATGACAACATACAATTTGAAGGAATAGTCTACCAATCTCTTTCTTTTCACTAACTGATTTATTCTGATAAATTCCCTAACCTAAACACACAAATTCTATAACCTACAACAATAACATATGAGAAATTCCGCCCAGTGGGCATGGCTTTACATTAGTGAATCTCTATATTATGGTCTCTTAATTTATTTAACGCTACAGTGCACTTTCTGGATAGGATGGTGGATCTTTTATTATACCTCACACTTCGACTCTCACAATCATCATCACGAAACTTTCCTCCAGACCGAGCGGTACAGAAGGAACAAGCATAACCCACAAATCTTTTGAAACTACTTCGCTACACACCCATGGAAACCACACATACCCAAATTACATGACATACACTACACAACAATATGAAATACTACACAGAGAATGGTTACAACATTATCACTTTCTGCTTTCCCACTTCAATTAATATTGATCCCAGTTTCACACGACACTGCCCCACTTCGTAATTCTACTTTCCTACTATGAACTCTGGAGATAAATGCACGTCTTCCTGTGCAATGCAAGCCATGTGGCGTTGCTGGATAGACGGCCGACTCACCTTACTTCTCTCTCAGAGTTTGAATCTAGCGTCACACGCAATGTAGTATTAATGTATTCATCACACACGCGAACTGATGCCATGGACGAGTACTTCTCTTTATCCTTTGTCTCATACACAGATTGAGACTCACACAGTACTCACCACGTGGAAGTACTCGTCTCTAATTTCAAGTCCTGCACACGCCATTTCTTAAATATTTCAACTTATGGTACACACGCTATTTCTTAAATATTTCAACTTATTGTACACACGCTAGTAATTCAGCTTAGATTAAGCACACGGAAGTATTTCAACTTATTGCTACACGTGGTTTCTTTGTGACCGTTGGTCACTTCCGAAGATTACTACAATCCCATTAATATTACCTGCCTGACATTTAATTCTCCCCACAAAAGTTCCTGAAATAGAGAAATTATTATTTCAAACTACTCTTAAATATTCCACATGCATACCATGCCTCCATTCTTTCGTCATTACGTAGCACAACTAAAACAGGTGTTAACAGCACAGGATCCAGCGGCAGAGTGCCGAAAACATGGCCGTTTTCGAGGTCCTCTCCACCTCTGCTGAAGTGGGGGAGCACCTTACTACCCTATTGGCCAGCTACATTTCAGGCGCTCAAAGCTCTGGTAAATTTCATCTCTTTGGGTCCACCAAAGGTGGCCAAAGGATCGACTCAAAGATGATCATATATTCACATTCACTATCTGTGGTTAGCAGACGACCATACTGGATGTAGGGATTTATTTTGTGGGAGTGCACATATGATAAATTAAATAAATAAATTGTCATTCTTTCCTACACTGGTATCCGGCTTCGCTGTATTAATTGAAATTGAGTTATTTTACAAAAAAAAAGTGTTGTTCTGACGAAAATACTGAAGTATGTTGTACCTATATTCAATGTCGGGCGGTACTGTACCCTTTCAACGTTATTTATCGTTTAAAAGTTTACCTGTTTCTAACGCCGAAAATTGTAAAGTTTGACTGGTGGTTGTGCATTTACTATAATTTTTTCCGTTTTCATTTTCTCCATAAAAACGCCATTATTTGCAAGAAAGTTCTAAACTGCCGATATTGTGGAGCGCCAGCGGTAACAATCACTCGCTGAGACAGCGACAAAGCCCTGTGGGCCGCAGGAGACGGAGAATAAACGGAAAAGATAAACTCAGCTTCTATATTTCTACGATTTGCAAGCGCGATAAAATGCATTCAGAGACAGTACCGTGTCATAATGGGAATCCAACGCTGGTTTCCCGACTTTGTGTAACCCGTGGCGGCGTTCGAGTGGCGTGGCGGAACGCAGGCGGACATCTCGTCTGGAAGTCGTTCAGTGACGCATGTGAAGAAAGGCAAACGCAAGCAGTGGTGTCTGAGCGATGTTTTGTCACCCAGCACCGTTACACGTGCCATACGTCACGTGACAGGGGTGCTGCCCACAATCTCAGGAGCTCCGTACTTATTCTTCGATAAAATGAAACTCCTTAAAACGGGAGAACGATCGAAGACGGCTGTTCAAACTCTTGTCCGGCCATCCTGATCTAGGTTTTCCGTATTTTCCTGAATCGCTACAGGCAAATGCCGAGATAGTTGCTGTGAAAGGACACGGCCGACTTCTTCCCCCCCCCCCCCCTTCCCTAACCCGATGGCACCAATTGCGTCGCTGTTTGGTCCCCCCCCCCCCCATCCAACTAACTAAAACGGTAAAATAATGGAATGCTGTGGTAGTGTTATTTCCCTTCAAAATATAGTACGAAAACCGGCATCGGTGAGCACGTTTCGGGAATCGATATGATAGCGTTTACATGACGAACCAGAAGCAGTAGTGGCAGACCGGTTTGTGGGAAGCAGATTCGTTAGCCGTATGTAGTACTGTTAAAGAACGTTTTATATTTTGTTTGACACAATGAAAGCGATTATTAACATACCGTTTCTTTTTCAAAGTGGAAACACAGAGAAACAAATGCTGCATTTTTACGTTTAACATTTCTCCTCAGTTCGACATGTATAATTTTCTATAAAAAGATATCAGAATTTCCGTGTCCATGTTGTGTACACGGTGCTTGATCGTTGTGTGGCGGAACTGCGCCCGCAGACATACTCTTTTTGGCGCTGTTTATTCCGTTTCAACGTCTTATTCCCTATATCAAAGTGTAACACCGCAAATCGAATACTGCCATCTATCGGCCATCGACAACACTGCGTCTTCTGTAATTTCTTTGGCAGTTAACTTCTGCAACACGGGGCGCCATAAGAAGGCGTTTTTCGATACCGCCGGTTCCGATCGGAATCGCGCCCTTTCAAGAAATAGAAACAGAACATCTGTACATCGAAATCTCTTGTTGTGGGCCACGAGGTAAAGCTGTAGCCTATCTGTATGAAAGAAGATGAAATGAGATACTGTGAGCGGACAAGACTGCGACGACAGAGAATGTTGTATATCGCAGTCAGGAGGCGCAGAATAAATTTCAGACTGTCTTCGTTCTCAGGAAAGCGTTGGTCATCACTTTCAAATAAGTAGTAGCATATTAAGACATGAAAGAAGTTCATGTTTTGTACTTTTTTTGTAATAGAATCGAAATAAATACATTCTATATTCCGTCATATTCGAACACTACCAGGAGATATATTCTTCTTCTTCTCCTTCTGCTTTTACGGCCTCATTGGACCACTTCAGTCAATCATTTCTGGTCCTCTTCTTTGGTATTTTCCCCTTCTGAGTGGCCCAGTATCTCTTCATTCGTTCCGATGCTTTTCGTCGTTCCTCATCTGTAAATACCCTTTTCATTGTATGTCGTTTGTCAATTTTTGGTTTAAATCTTATTTCTGTGTCCCTCAACTTCTTTAAATTTTGCGTTTTGTTCTGCAAATCATCCAGAGTTATTTCCAGTTCTTCCATATCCTCTCTTATTTCCTTAAGCCATCCTCCTTGTTGTTTCAAATTCCAGAGTTTCTCAATAATTTTCCTTGATAATCTGGTTTCTGGTGTCCTCAGAATGTGACCACAAAAAGAGATCCTTTTCTTTCGTATGGTATCGGTGATGGGCTCCAGTTCTCTGTATACCACTTCATTTGGAACTATCCGCCATTGCCCAGCTTTTTGATATTTCTTATTTATGCATGTTCTAGCAATTCTTCTCTCTACTTTTAAAATTTTGTCAATTCTGTTTTTCTGGGTGACTTTAAAAAGAGTTTCACTTCCATATGTAACCTCTGGTTGAACCACCGTCTTGTAATGTTTTAATTTTGTTTTAATTGATAGACATTTTTTATTGTATGTAGACCATGTTAGTTTTTGAGCTTTTATCATTTTATTAGTTCTTGCTCGCCATGCAGGTTTCTCGTCCAATTTATGTGTTATAATTTCGCTCAGGTATTTAAATTGTTTCACTATTTTAATTTCCCTATTGTTCACTGTGATGTGATCTATTACAAGTGGATCCGTTACCATTATTTCAGTCTTTTCAAATGATATCTGGAGTCCTAATTCTTGTGCTATATTTTGTAAGCTTGTTATTTGTTTCGTGGCTTCCTGAATATTATTAGCTAGTAATGCTAAGTCATCAGCAAATCCCAAGCAATTTAGGTTTATTTTATCTTTCTTAGTTCCAATTTTAATATTCATAGGATTTTCCTTGTACCATTCTCTCATTACATATTCAAGAGCACAATTGAATAGCAATGGTGATAAACAATCTCCCTGTCTCAACCCTGTTTTAATCGTAAATGGTTCAGATATTTCTCCTCTAAATTTTACTTTGGATTTGGTGTTTGTTAAGGTTAACTGTATCATTTTTATTAATTTAGGATGAAGTCCAAAATTCCTTAATATTTTCATCATTGAAGATCTATGGATGCAATCATATGCCTTTTTGATATCTACAAAGGTTATGACTAGTTCTTTTTGCCTTCTTTTTTAGATATCCATAACTAACGTCAAGGTGATTTTCTGTTCTGGGCAGCTTCAGGATCTAAATCCTCCTTGATATTCTCCCAGTTCCAGTTCTAGTTGATCTTTACAGCGGTTGTATAGTATTCTTGCCATGATCTTATACGTGCAGTCCAAAAGGGAAATTCCTGTATAGTTGTCTGGATTTGATTTTTCTCCTTTCTTATGTAATGGATGTATTATAGCAGTAGTCCAATTTTCTGGTAATATCTCTTCATTCCAGATTTTTACTATGCATTGGTGTAATGCTATCTTTACTGGTTCTGCTGCATATTTCCAAAGTTCAGCAAACGTTTGATCTTCTCCACTTGCTTTGTAGTTTTTGAGTTCTTTCAAAGCTCTGTTGACCTCATTAATTGTAGGTGGATTTACACTCCTGGAAATTGAAATAAGAACACCGTGAATTCATTGTCCCAGGAAGGGGAAACTTTATTGACACATTCTTGGGGTCAGATACATCACATGATCACACTGACAGAACCACAGGCACATAGACACAGGCAACAGAGCATGCACAATGTCGGCACTAGTACAGTGTATATCCACCTTTCGCAGCAATGCAGGCTGCTATTCTCCCATGGAGACGATCGTAGAGATGCTGGATGTAGTCCTGTGGAACGGCTTGCCATGCCATTTCCACCTGGCGCCTCAGTTGGACCAGCGTTTGTGCTGGACGTGCAGACCGTGTGAGACGACGCTTCATCCAGTCCCAAACATGCTCAATGGGGGACAGATCCGGAGATCTTGCTGGCCAGGGTAGTTGACTTACACCTTCTAGAGCACGTTGGATGGCACGGGATACATGCGGACGTGCATTGTCCTGTTGGAACAGCAAGTTCCCTTGCCGGTCTAGGAATGGTAGAACGATGGGTTGGATGACGGTTTGGATGTACCGTGCACTATTCAGTGTCCCCTCGACGATCACCAGTGGTGTACGGCCAGTGTAGGAGATCGCTCCCCACACCATGATGCCGGGTGTTGGCCCTGTGTGCCTCGGTCGTATGCAGTCCTGATTGTGGCGCTCACCTGCACGGCGCCAAACACGCATACGACCATCATTGGCACCAAGGCAGAAGCGACTCTCATCACTGAAGACGACACGTCTCCATTCGTCCCTCCATTCACGCCTGTCGCGACACCACTGGAGGCGGGCTGCATGATGTTGGGGCGTGAGCGGAAGACGGCCTAACGGTGTGCGGGACCGTAGCCCAGCTTCATGGAGATGGTTGCGAACGGTCCTCGCCGATACCCCAGGAGCAACAGTGTCCCTAATTTGCTGGGAAGTGGCGGTGCGGTCCCCTATGGCACTGCGTAGGATCCTACGGTCTTGGCGTGCATCCGTGCGTCGCTGCGGTTCGGTCCCAGGTCGACGGGCACGTGCACCTTCCGCCGACCACTGGCGACAACATCGATGTACTGTGGAGACCTCACGCCCCACGTGTTGAGCAATTCGGCGGTACGTCCACCCGGCCTCCCGCATGCCCACTATACGCCCTCGCTCAAAGTCCGTCAACTGCACATACGGTTCACGTCCACGCTGTCGCGGCATGCTACCAGTGTTAAAGACTGCGATGGAGCTCCGTATGCCACGGCAAACTGGCTGACACTGACGGCGGCGGTGCACAAATGCTGCGCAGCTAGCGCCATTCGACGGCCAACACCGCGGTTCCTGGTGTGTCCGCTGTGCCGTGCGTGTGATCATTGCTTGTACAGCCCTCTCGCAGTGTCCGGAGCAAGTATGGTGGGTCTGACACACCGGTGTCAATGTGTTCTTTTTTCCATTTCCAGGAGTGTATATTTTCTGCTGGTGTTTTAATTGGAGTTTCTGTGTTTATCTGAAGAAGTTCTGGGGGATCTTCACAATTTAGTAACTTGTTAAATGTTTATGCTAGAATTTCTGTATTTTTACTATTGCTATGGGCTAGGTTATTATCTTTATCTTTTAACATTAATGTTGGAGGATCATATCTTTGTAATTGTCTGCCAAATATTTTGTAATAGTCTCTTGAGTTTGTTTTTTCACTATTTGTTTCTATCATTAGAAGTATATCTTTTTGGTACTGACGTTTAACTCTCCTTATTATTTTTTGTGTTGTCTTCCTTTGTTTTGTGAGTTCCAAATATGATTTTTCTTTTCTTTCATTTTGATGCCTTAACCAGGCTTGGTGTCGATCCAACACTGCTTCATCACATTCATCGTTCCACCACTGGTGTTTTTTCCTTGGATTTATAGGGGCAACTTGTTCAGCTATTTGTTTGAATTTGGGAATTATTTCTTCCAGATCATCTGTTATCTTTATATCCCTGGTTTGTGCTTCATAATCCTCATTTTGTATCAGTTTATGAGGGTCATAAGTTCTCTTCTTCTTCTGGTGGGATTTTTTCTTTGTTAATGGGGTTAATTTAATTTTAATTTTTATCATGTAATGATCTGATCCGGTATCTGTCCCTCTCAGTACTTTCACATTGTAAATTTCCTTGTGGTAATTCTTGTCCATGCAGACATGGTCCAGTTGCCATTCTCCTTTTTTCCAGTCTGGATGTTTCCAAGTTTTTAGTTTACTTGGTCTTCTCTTAAAATACGTCGACTTTGAGATCATGTCATGGTTTCTGCAAAATTCCACTAGTCTAATGCCATTTTTGTTTGTTCTTCTTTGTGCTGTCCATTTCCCTATTATGTCTCTATATCTCTTTTTGATGTGATTTTTATTAATGTTATTCGTCATTGGATCTAAGAGCTCCCAAAATTTTTCTACCTCTTCTCTGTGTTCTTTTTTATTATTTTTATCATTTGTCAGGGCATGGGCATTTATTATTGTGTACATTTTATTTGCAGTTTTTAGAGTTAATGTTGAGAGCCTGGGAGATTGTGCTTTAAATTCTATTATGGACTCTATTATTTTCAGACTCACCACGAATCCTGTTCCAAATTGTGGACACTGTTTCATGACTCTTTTCCCTGGTATTCCCTTATAAATCCTATATCCTTGTGATTCTATCGGCTCCTGATCAGTATTTCTCATTTCTTGAAGTCCGGTTATGAGAATCCCCTTGCGATCCATTTCATCCATCAGAATTTTGAGTTTGCCTGGTTGTATGAGGGAATTTGTATTGTGTGTCGCAATGTAGTTTATTTGTCCTGTCTTGAGTTTTTGTCGTCTGTCCGTTTTGGGTATTTTCAGATGCTCCGACTCATCCAAGTTATCTTTCAGGTGACTGCCCACCGTATCGGAGTGCAGTCTTCCTTGGTTATTGCCAAGCGGTGGATTTTTCCTTGAAAGATTTCCCTCCATGTTTGACTTTCAAAGGTAGTCAACCTTGTATGGAGCAAGCTCCGAGTTACAACTACGGTTGTTAGCCGTAGAGGTTGTTTAGTGTTTGGTCCGCGAGAGCTATTTTATTTCGCTCAAGTCCGCCTGTAAACCGGTGAGGACCCCCCCTATCCGCCACCTGGGACGCGCCACGTCGGAGTATCACCTCTCCGCCTGCTACGACACCGTAGTAGGTTCATGGCAGGAGATATATATATATATATATATATATATATATATATATATATATTTTTTTTTTTTTTTTTTTTTGAGAGGAAACATTTGATTTCACTGATAGGTGCAAGTCTAGTCCCTATGAAGTATACTTTTCAAGTACATAAAATAATACGATGCATTATTTTTTATTCAGTTCTTCAGTAAAGAGGCACCACTCGTGGCATGGAGTGACAGGAGTCAGCAGCCGTCAGATGCGAAGCTGGAAGAAACGTTACCTGAATGGGGAATGAGCTAAACAACCGGCGGCAGAATTCAGAGAAAGCGGTCGCGAAGCAGTGTGTTGCGAGCGGCCGACTGTCTGGCGGATCTTGGAACGGAAAGTCTGAACTCCATCGAGAGCAGCGGAAGGCAAAGGCCGGGCAAGTTCTGTTACGTAGGAGGACTATCCAGAAATTTGTGGGCGGAGATATGGCACCGTGTGGACAGACTAAAATCGGCGTAGCTGATCAGTGATTGGGACACGGTACTGGAATGCATCTTACAACTGGCAGGAGACGCGAAATCATGCTCTGCTTGGAGTTTCGGACATTAATCCGCTAGCTTGAGTAGGAAGGGACTCCAACGTTTCTCTTAATCAGATATACGGACTGACATCTGTCTCATACGTGGAAGATCGCATTTCGCATATAAATTGTAAAGATATGTTTCGCACCTAATACTGCTAAAGATGTACCCGGTAAAAGCGGGCCAAGTTTGAAAGGTACACGTAATTTACTTGAAGCTTACTGTGTGTAGAAAGAGGAAAGGCGGCAGCTAGCGAATATGTATCCGACAAAAATTGAATGTAAATTTCTTTATGATCATACTGCTCGTAAAAAAGTATTATACAGCGCGTTTAAATTGAGTGTATTGATGCCGAGAAAATATACTGGAGTTGAAAGGTGAGTGAATATAAAAGTGGTCGATAAAGACGATTAAATGATTAGATACAGTGAAACACGTCCCGCTTTGACTACGGAGACAGGGGTGCCATGTGACGTCACACGTCAGTGTGGGCCGCTGCCACGTCTGCAGGCGCGCCTCGGCCGCTGTGGCCGCCGTTTAGATTTCACGGACGACTCAGCTGTCACTGCAGCCCTATGATGGCGGACTTCTGTAGCCAAGTCTTAGTATTTTGTGCCTATTTCTCGCTGTTGCCGCAAAAATTGCAGCATTCATTCACACTATGCAGTACGTAATTCGGTTCGCCCTTCTACTAAATATTCAGTTCATAAAGTTAAATTTGAATTACATGTAGAGGTAATTGTCAGATCATGCCTGTGTCGGAAAAGGAAATGTTCAGGCAGGAGGAAATGTGTCCCGGATAATTGCATGACAGACGCAAGACTGCTATCTCGTGTGAGCATTTTGCTCATTCGTTAAGAAAAATACAAGTAGTAGCAGCTTCGTCATGAATTACAGGCTCAGTTACGTGTAGTTCCTAAGAAATAGTGTAATTCAGTAGTGTGTAATATGAAAGTTGGCAAAGACGATAACTTTAGTGGGTTTGTCTGTGGAGGGCGCAAATTAAAACCTGGGTTTGTGTAATTGCTGTTAACTCAATCAGCCGGCCGGTGTGGCCGAGCGGTTCAAGGCACTTCAGTCTGGAACCGTGCGGCCGCTACGGTCGCAGGTTTGAATCCTGCCTCGGGCATGGATGTGTCTGGTGTCCTTAGGTTAGTTAGGTTTAAGTAGTACTAAGTTCTGGCGGACTGATGAGCTCAGATGTTAAGTCCCATAACGCTCAGACCCATTTTTATTAACTCAATCGCATCACGAAAGTTTTTGTTCAAACTTGTCTTCGCATTAAACTACCAGAAACGTACTGTTTGATTCCTATTTGCCCCGTTCGTTACTTCTTTCTGTTTTCATTCTTTTAAAAGAAGCCTAATTACTCCGGAGAAAGTCTGAATCCAACTGCCATCATTCCGTGGCGCCAACAGCAACAATCGACCGCTGATGCAGCGACAGAGCTCTTGTGTTTTGCAGGAGACGGAGAATTAACGGAAAGATAAATTCGGCTTCTACATTACTATGATCTGCATTTCCGATTAATGTCTGAATGTGCTTACAACCAGTACAGTGTCACTACGCGAATCTGGTGCTGGTTTCGTGATTTTGTGGATGGTGTGCTGGCTTTCCGGAGACGTGGCGGAATATAGGTGGACAACCTGGCTGGGTGTCATTCAGTGACATATGTGTAACGAACAAATGAAGTAAATAATTTAAACAGTCCTGTTCGAGGGAGGTTTGCCATCCAGCACCGTTATACAGGGCGTGGAGAAATAATTTGACCAAAAACGCAGGGTGGAAGGACAGCACGAAACAGAGGAATGTGTGTATGGCAACTAAGAGTCGTAAATGCGTATTTTCAGCGCTACAGGAACGCAACTGAAATCTGACATACGGAGGTCATTGTTCGAAATGATAGGTAATTTACAGAAAATGTATAGGTGAACAGAATGTTTGGAGTAACCAAGCGTCATGATAAGAACAAGATAAATTTAAACCCTCACTAACACCTGTATCGTATTTGGCTGACGAACCAGATAGTACTTCTTCGCAAATGAGGACAATCAGATGTCTATGCTTCTTGTTTGGATACATGGGCGTACCCAGCGAGGGGCAGGGGGGGGGCAGCCGCCCCCTAGAAGATATTCGCAGTTTTTCACTGGTTTACTGTTCTATTTAATGAGAAGTGCTGTATGCTGTCTCGAATCCTTGTTTCCTGAGACTGGTATGACCTGCAGCCCCCCCCCCCCCCCTAGTTCAGATCCTGGGTACGCCCTTGTTTGGATATATCTTAAAAGGTCAAAATGAGTGAAAAATGAGCCACCACTTAATTAACATGAGTATGTACAGAAAATGTTGTAACTGATCGCCGTTTTCACGCTGGCATAAGGCCTTAAATATTTAACAGCGACCTGCATTTTCTGTACTCAGATTCCTTCATTTGATACTGTCTTTGTGACCTACACTTTTGTCCAAATTGTTTTTCCCAGCCCTGTATATGCCAGACGGTGCGTTACAAATGTTGTTCGAATACTCAGGAGTCCAGTACACTTTATCTTTGGTAGAAAGTGCCGACAACGGCAAAATGGCGGAATTCGTTGGTAGAGATTTGTAACTTTACAATTCAGTAGACAGTAACTACTTAAAAGGAAATGTGACATGTTTATCGAAGCGCTAGGGAAATAGACGTGACATACGTTTCTTGATTACAAAGAGTGAGTCCTCCAGTAAAGAGTGTCTGCCACGCTGTTATGAAGCAACGTACAAGACCCCACAGAATCGGCATTAATGAAAGCGTGCACCGTTGGTCAGTTGCCGAAGCGTTCAAAATTAAACAAAACATTTAAATGGGTCGATCACTTTGCATTTATCATCGTGAATGAAGACGAAATAAATTTATAGCGTCTAACTACATCTGCATCGACATGATTATTCTGCAATTCACACTTAAGTGCCTGGCAGAGGGTTCATAGAACCATTTTCATACTACTTCTCTAGCATTCCACTCTCGAATGGCGCTTGGGAAAAAGGAACACCTAAATCTTTCCGTTCGATTTCTGATTTCTCTTATTTTATTATGATGAACATTTCTCCCTACGTAGATGGGTGTCAACAAAATATTTACGCATTCGGAAGAGAAAGTTGGTGACTGAAATTCCGTAAATAGATATCGCCACAAAGAAAACCGCCTTCGTTTCAGTGGCTGCCAGTCCAACTCGCGTATCATATCAGTGACACTCTCACCCCTATTGCGCGATAACACGAAACGAGCTGCCCTCCTTTGCACTTTTTGGATGTCCTCCGTCAATCCTACCTGGTAAGGATCCCATACCGTGCAGCAATATTCCAGCAGAGGACGGACAACGGTAATGTAGGCTGTCTCTTTAGTGGGTTTGTCGCATCTTCTGCCAACATAGCGCAGTCTTTGTTTCGCCTTCCCCACAATATTATTTATGTGATCCTTGCAATTTAAGATACTCGTAATTGTAATTCCTAGGTATTTAGTCGACTTGACAGCCCTTAGATTTGAGCGATTTATCGTATACCCAACATTTATAGGATTTCTTTTAGCACCCATGTGGATGACCTCTCACTTTTCTTTGTTTAGTGCCAATTGCCACTTTTCGCACCATACAGAAATTGTCTCTAGATCATTTTGTAATTGGAATTGATCATCTGATTATTTTACTAGACGGTAAATTACAGCGTCATCTGCAAACAATCTAAGGGGCCTGCTCAGATTATCACCTAGATCAGGAACAGCAGACGGCCTATGACACTACTTTGAGGAACGTCAGATATCACTTCTGTTCATGATTTACCGTCTATCACTACGAACTGTGACCTCTCTGAGAGTAAATCACGAATCCAATCACACAACTGACACGATAGTGCATACGCACGCAATTTGATTAATAGTCGCTTGTGAGAAACGGTATCAAAAGCCTGCAGGAAATCTAGGAATATGAAATCGATCTGAGATTCCTTGTCGACAGCACTCATTACTTCATGGGAATAAACAGCGTACTGTGTTGCACAAGAACGATATTTTCTGAATCCGTGATGGTTATGTATCAATAAGACATTTTCTTCAAGGTGATTCATAATGTTCGAGTACAGTATATGATCCGAAATCCTACTGCAAATTGATGTGCAAGTGAGGTTTCAGAGATACTCCAGGGAACCAAGTAGCTCAAAATGGTTCACATGGCTCTAAGCATATGGGACTTAACATCTGAGGTCATCGGTCCCCTAGACTTAGAACTACTTCAACCTAACTAACCTAAGGACATCACACAAATCCATGCTCGAGGCAGGATTCGAACCAGCGACCGTAGCAGCAACGTGGTTCCGGGCTGAAGCGCGTACCAAGTAGCCCTTATTTCTTCTCCTGACCAGAGGCAAACAGTATTCTACTTATTAACTGTTTTGAGTATACTGAAATGTGGTGAATATTGCTTCTAGCCCTCCATCAAGGTGGGCTAAGAGAATCTGGTACTTGATGCGAGTTTCCATATTTGTATTGAGCAGTAAAAATGAAGGGCGCGAAAGAGACTGCGACTACGCGGGACACAACATTAAGATGACCAAAATTTCGGAAACCAATTATCTGTAGTCATGTTGAAACGTCCCCTTAGAACAATTGTACACGACTGTGGTTAAACTGACACAATATTTTTTAGCGCAACGCAATCTGACTTTCAATAATCCCTACAAAACAATGGCCCTGACTAACTTTAACCTATACCTTTCACAAATCACTTACCTCACAAAAATCTTCGTTACTCGAACTACTGCAATACAGCGAGCGCCACTATTGCCAGCTAAATAAAAGATTCGAACTACAGAAGGCATTAACTACTGATAGGGATAGTTAGCAAATGAAAGATATTAATAGAGAACAAACAATGTATTTACCTTAATAGTCATAATATATATAGCAGTTCATGACAAATTACAAAACTCCGCCATCTCTCTCCTCACATCCACCACTGCTGGCGGCTCACCTCCAACTGCGCAACGCTACGCGCTGTTCACATCCAGCTGCCGCTGCCCAACACTACAATGGCAGACAACAATGCAAACTAGCCACAGACTGCACACAGCACAGCCAGTGATTTTCATATAGAGCGCTACGTAACGTTGCCAATAAGAAAACATAAACAGCCTACTTACATAAGGAAAACATAAACAGCCTACTTACATAGAGAAAACATAAACAGCCTACTTACATAGCCCCCATGCTCCCCACAAAAAATTTTACAAAATATTTTAGGGCAGTGGCCAATAATGATTTGAAAAAATTTCTCATAATTAAAATAACAAAGATATCAAATGCACACACTTATTTATACAATGTTGGTCAAAAGCTAAAATTTTCTCACAGTCCATAAAGACAGTCCAGATTGTTCATCACTGTAAAACTGCCGTTTCTTTTCTCAAAGTCTGAGCAGTGAAAGAAAATGCACACGGAAGTAGTGGATTTCCATGCAGTCTTGAAGAAGTAGTGTTGTCCTTCCAACGGAAAGACAGTGCTGACTCTTGACATGCTGACAGGTAATGAGCCACAACAGAGCAAACCCACAGCAGAGTCATTCGACGTTTTGAAGAATATTGGTAGGTAGGTCATCACACAGCAGACCCACTGTAGTCCTGGTAGAGAGTATGGTATTGGTGGACCACCAGAGGTGCAGACCCACTGCAGTCCTTGTAGAAATAATGGTATTGGTTAGTCATCAAAGGTGTAGACCCACTGTAGTCCTTGTAGAGATGGCTAGCAGCCATCCGTTGCGACTGTGCAGGTGCACAATCACCAATGAAGAGTCTTGCGGATAATAGAGCAAGTCCATAACCACCACTTGTGCACTCACAAAGTTTTTTGGAAGTGTCCTTAGAACCAGCAATGCTGTTATCCAGTCCCTTGCTGAATTATCAACACACGTGCAAACACTAACAGTCCCTACTTCTCACATATTGTCCATATACTACGACCAACGGAAAAGTGTGCAGTGAAATGTAACTTACAAGTTACTAATATGATGAACTGGTGTCAATTACCATTTTATAACATGAGAATACAATTACAAAGGTACAAAATACATCATTAAAGAACATAACAATACAGATAACATTTGTAGTACAGGCTTTACAAAAGAATCAAAATAACATATACATCAGTGTTACAGGAATTATAAGTACATACATAAAAGATCAGAATAACTTTCGAAACATCAACTTTACACATGAGCAGTAAAACAAAACAGAATAAATAATGTCTAAGCATATTTACAAGGTAAATAACATATTATTAATGCCAATTATATTTGAGGATAACAGTATTCCTCATCATAGTGAATGTAGCTTAGTATTAGAAGAAGAAAAAAATTCTATGAAACTACACAGAGACAGGAAGAAAACAAATACACAAGGGTACACAAACATATAGTGGGATAACACAAAAGGGAAGGACAGGGTTTGTTTTACTGCAGTATTTTGCATGGAGATCTCCCTTCGTTCATCATTATTCCCAAAAGTCCTATCTAAGCCTGCTTTCTGTATTCTGTTCACATCCTCCGTCAAAAATAGTTTTTCTCCATTGTACAGTATCCTTTTTTTTAACAAACCATTTTCTGATAGCTTCACAATGCATTTCTGATAAATTCATCATAGTTAGTTTCTTATATAGTCTACCCCCTCTTAAGCTAACTTAAATCTACTGAGCTCAGATATATATACCAAGGGACGAAGCAATGCAGCATCACATAAAACAATTAATATAAACAGCAATGAAAAAAATGCAGATTTGCGAAGCAAGCAGCATTAAGAAATTAGCAAAGCAATTGTAATATTACAACTAATATAAGGCAATGTGCAGCAAACAATAAAAATAAATAATTAGTAAAACTAGCTTAACAGAGTAATACAAAGTCAAATTCAATAACACTATGCCTGGCAAACAGCAGCAACTTATACCTAAACATGACATAGCTCAAGCAGAAAAAATATCACAGTAAAAACAACAATGCAGATAAGGGAAATGTATATTCACATCTTAATGTCTATGTAATTAAAGTGGTGCACCACAACTTATTCTACGAAAAATATTACCAAGTAGTTGAAAAGAAAATTATGTATGCAGTTACTGTTATTAGTCCCTTCTTATTGTTCTTTCCATTCCAAAAGCTCCTTTTTCGAAGAATGTGGATCATAAAATAATTATTTAATAGATCTTTTGACAGAAAGTGTTCACATTAGCAAATGCATCTAAGTTTATTTTATAAAACTAATGCTGCAACACAGCTGGATGTGATGATAATGATGATGTTTGGTTTGTGGGGCGCTCAACTGCGTGGTTATCAGCGCCCGTACAATTATCCAATCTTTGCTCAGTCCAATTTCGCCACTTTCCTGGATGATGATGAAATGATGAGGACAACACAAACACCCAGTCATCTCGAGGCAGGTGAAAATCCCAGACCCCGCCGGGAATCGAACCCGGGACCCCGCGCTCGGGAAGCGAGAACGCTACCGCGAGACCACGAGCGGCGGACAACTCAGCTGGAAACAAGATATAAAATGAAATAAGCAACTACAAAAAGCAAAGCATAAAAATATCATTCAATAGTCATGTGACATTTCATAAGTTAGTAGAAATTCTCTCAACTCTCGTAGAAAGACGCTTGTCGTAATGAGGTGTGCAGATGTAAAAATATTTCTCGTCATTTCATTAGGCATTTCAGTAAATATCATAAATTACGAGCTCCACAGTATGCTTTCAACAAGGAAATGTCAATAGCGAGGATAATGGCCTCCCTTTTTCTTTTTTCTACCTGTGCTTCCAGAAAGGCCCACCCTAATGGTTTGGTCTCCAGGTGTCTGACACAGCTGTGTGCCCACGACGCACGTGCAGGTGGTCACTTAACTTTCTTACGGAAATATTTACGACAGCAGTTTCCACTACAGTGACAGTCTCATATAAAAATTTCACAGGTCGAGAATTTACGTTGCAAATGTGTAGAAACAAAATCCTATTAATATAACAGTGTCCAAAAAATTTTCGCCGGCATTGTGATACATTCACGCATTTACACACATTTCATAACTCTTAAAGTATGATTCTTGGTTTCCAACATCCTTTTTCAAAAGTCAGAGTCCCTAAACACTACTCATTATTCCTTACCTTATTCGTCGACACTTCTTCAATATTTCTTCATAACAGATACGTAGCATAATCAAATAACTCATATAGCATCAGCCTATTAATCATAGCAGCATAATACTCATCGTCGTCGTAATAATAACATCATAACACCTCAGTCAAATCTCAAAATCGTCGTAGCTTCCTCCAATAATTTCAAAACCTAAAAAGAATTCTCTGCTCATTTAAATAGTGTCATCTACCTCAAACGTACTCTAAAAATCATGATCTCATACCAAATACATCATTCAAAGCTCTCATAGTATCACAATGGGTCCGAAAAAATATGAACAGTTCACACAGTACAGACAAAATACAATTTTGTAAGTGTGAAGTTATCCAGCTGTGTAATTGCGTAAACATGTGTCACTGACGTAATAAAAAAGTTTGTCTCTCTCAGTTAAATGATCAGATAGCTGTGTAGTTTATGTATTAGAGAAATATGGTACCGATGTGTAAAGTTGTGTAAGCAAATACCATATTAGCTAGGGCTCCTTGTGCTTGCCACACACATGGTACACAAAGTAAGCGTGTACTCCCCTGAGGATTAATGGTACCCTCAGGTGTTACAGATTACAGCAATGGAATGAAATGTATCATGGAAAACTTTCTTTGTAATTCAAAAATCTTTAAAAATAAATGTTTTGAGTACAAAATTAATCACTGAAATGCGTGTCCTGTAGCGCTAAATGTGCATCTTGTTGTAAGATAATCTCTGTGGAAGTGTCGTAGTTATTTTCCTCCGAAAGCTAAGTTCAGCAGAAGCCAATGTACTTACCTCATGATAAACAAAAGTGAAATGATTTGCGTAGATATTTCTTAGTTATTACGCTTATTGCCGTGATGAGGAAAGTACTGTGCTGTAACGTATTGTTGTCCTACAGAAAAGGCTGTCTCCTTGTAGCCATAGCACAAAAGTTACTACTAAAACATGTTTTACTTTCCAGAAGAATTCAGAAAAACTGTGCAGATATAAAACAGATACACCGCAAAAGCAACAATGTAAATTATGTCACACATTAGTAGTGTCGTAATATAACCGTGTAGCTGTCAAAGAAACCAAATACTAAGTCATCTTTAATCTCACAGAAAGTACTTTAAATCCCAAATGTATTTTCAAGTAAACCAAAATGTTGCATTAAAATCTCATTAGCAGTACTGGTAAATGTTCTAATCGTGCAACTAACAAGCAAGAATGTACACACACAATTACACTGTGTCGTCTGTTCGCAATAACAATGCATCCGTAATTTCTGTTTAAATAAGTTCTCTTCGTTCTTGACTGGATATTTAACTTCAAACATTGTTGCATGGTAACAGTTTCTAAAGCATACTAGTAACGTGAAGTAAAACGTTTTATGGCAAAGACAAAGTTAAAAAGCAGATTATCTTTCAATAAATTGTTTTACATGTGAAATGTGGTGTAAACCTTTACTCTTCTCAGTACGCAGAGTTTCAACTTGAATGCAATTATCATGCGGTATTCGTCCATAAAGAATACTGGAATTTTGCTCAAGGTTAGCGTCAATGTTATTTTTCTCTGAGCCAGCCGGTGCAGGTGGCTGCCTGCGGTGCGAGTCATTGTCTGCTATCTTTTTGTTGGCGCGCATCGTTATTGGGTTTAGGAGACCTAACTTCCACAAATTCACGTTGTCGAGAGTGCCCTGCTCAGTTTAAATCCCGCCAGTTCTGATGAAATTCAGGTCTGTCGTTATGATTATATCGTCTGTCGTCATGTCGGTAGTTCCTGTAGTGTCTTTCTTGTCGGTTATGTGGTGTGGAATTTCTCTCTGAATCGTAACTGCGCACTGGACCGTTGCATCTGAAGTTATTCTGTCTCCCGTGTTAATAATAGTTCTGGTTGCCAAATTGTCTGTTTCTGTGATTGTCTCTGTCATATTCATTACTACGGAAATGCGATCTTTCTCTGTAACTATTACTCTGCCAACGGTTGTCATACGGGTGGTGTCTCTTTTTGGTCACGATTTGTGTTGTGAGAATAGCCTTGTCGTGTCCAGTTGTTATTTCTTTCATCGCGGAATTGCG
The DNA here is from genome assembly GCF_023864275.1 of Schistocerca cancellata. NCBI lineage: Eukaryota > Metazoa > Arthropoda > Insecta > Orthoptera > Acrididae > Schistocerca > Schistocerca cancellata. The sequence goes on along the minus strand of NC_064636.1, from coordinate 101,347,229 downwards.
ACGGATGTGACCTGTAGTTGTTGTGTTCCTGTTTTCGCGTTACGCGACTGTCAGTGTCAATTTCTAGTTCTTGTAACAGTCCCTGAAAAGCTTCAATGTCATCTTTGCAACGTCCTGCTAAAATAATATGTCGTAAATGTTCAGGCAGTTTGATTAAGCAAATGCAGATGAGTTCTGAGGGGCTGTATGGGTTTGACAGGTACTGATTCTTGTGCAACATGTCCTCAAAATATTTCACAAGACTGGAAAATTCAGATTGTTCAAAGTGTTTCATCATCATGATGCTATGTTTTACTCGGTCTTGTGTAGCTTGTGACCAATATGCTGAGAGGAACGCATGGTAAAATTCTCCTTCACTGTGACAATCGTGAATGACCGATCGCATTCTTACAGCTGGTTCATTCTCCAAGTAGCCACACATAAATTCTAACCTGTGCTCCAGTGACCAGTTGGGGGGAAAACAATGAGAGAATTGATGGAGCCACGCTTGTGGATGAATGTCGTTGGCAGAATTCTTAAATGTTTTGAATTTACGTGTAGTAATGAACAGCTTATAGTCAAAATCATCGTGTCGGCGAGTAGCATATCGGTCATTGTTACGTCGTGTCGGCGGTTCCATCTCAAAATTCTGTCCACCTTGCCAATTCCTTTCATAATTACCGAAATGCCCTGTGTTATTATTTTGTGGCTTTTCCGTATTTCTAAGTTCCTCTTCCCGTGTTGGAGCGCGAGTGTCCTCTGAAATATGTAATTCTTGTATCACCTGCGTCAACTGATCTTGTACTTCCCGGATTTCTCTTTTGTACTGTGTATTGATTTGATTTTGATTTTGTTTGAATTTTCTTATTTGTTCATACTCTTCTGTGTCAGTGAAGGCTACAGGTCTTGTGTCATTCAGATCATCATCTACCTTTGTAGATAAGTTAGTGACCTGATCCGAAAGTTCGGCTACTTTCTCCGATAGTGAACACATTTCCTCAATGTGTTTTTCTGAACCAAGTTTGTGTTGAAATCGAATGTACTGTGTCCTTTAAGTTTTCCTGAGTTTTTGCAAGTTGCGTTACCGAATCAGTAGATGCAACTGAGTCAATTTTAGCCCACAAGGTCTCATGATTTTCATGAACAATGGTTTGCAGTTCTTTTATGGCTGCTTCGTGATTCTGTAATGCATTTTTATGCCGCGAAAAAATAGGTTGAAAATGCTCACCAATTTGTGTTTTTACGTCATTACAGACTTTTTGACATTTCGATTCAATGTTATGTAACTCAGTAGTTAAATCTTCACGTGTTTGTTCAAGCGTGGTGTGAAGATTTTGTTCCATTGCGTCTAACTGTTGCTGTGTTTGTCTCTGGTGTTGTTCCATTGTGTCTAACTCTTGAAGCTTTTGCTGTGTTTGTCTCTCATTTTGTTCCATTTGTTTCTGATTTTGTTCAAGCGTTGTGTCTAACTTTTGTAGCCTTTGTCCCATTTGTTGCATTAACTGTAATAACAGTGCACTGGTGTCTGAAACATGTTCCTCAGTGCTATTCGGCAACGCATTTGAACCGGCAATATTCGCAGTTTGAATAGCAGAAAATGTGTCTTGACTTATTTGAGAAAAGGGTGAGGACGCAAAACCTGAATCTACAGTATTTGCAAGATTGTGTCCTGTCATTTCGGATTCCTGAGGCGAGCTGTTGCTGACCGATCGATCGATAATGGTTCCCTGGTCACTAATTGTTTCACTGTCTACACCATTGTTTGCAGCCCGCTCCATTTCCCTATGTACAGTTACTAAATTACTACTTTGAACATTAGTTAATTCATTACTCGGTGGCGCTAACACACTGCTTTCGTCTTCACTGTCATTTCTCAGTTTACTTTGGAGCCTAGTATTACGTTTTTCACACGCCATTATTGTCACAATATTTCACACGACAACACAGAAAAGCACAATTTTAAGAGCAAAAATAAGAGAACACATTAACATAGAACTGAAAATAATATCTAGTTAATTGCAAGCGCAGCTGCGAAATACTTGGTGCAAATCTACATGCATGCCACAACTGTTTTACTGTGCAACAATGAAAAACCACAACTACCAAGGAAATTCTCTCTATAATTACGCGCTAGCAATAAACAAAAGCTACACTAAATACACAAACTACAAGAAAAAATCAGAAGATTCCAGTGAGGTATCCTAGGCTAATGGTCGACATATGAAACGTCCCCTTAGAACAATTGTACACGACTGTGGTTAAACTGACACAATATTTTCTAGCGCAACGCAATCTGACTTTCAATAATCCCTACAAAACAATGGCCCTGACTAACTTTAACCTATACCTTTCACAAATCACTTACCTCACAAAAATCTTCGTTACTCGAACTACTGCAATACAGCGAGCGCCACTATTGCCAGCTAAATAAAAGATTCAAACTACAGAAGGCACTAACTACTGATAGGGATAGTTAGCAAATGAAAGATATTAATAGAGAACAAACAATGTATTTACCTTAATAGTCATAATATATATAGCAGTTCATGACAAATTACAAAACTCCGCCATCTCTCTCCTCACATCCACCACTGCTGGCGGCTCACCTCCAACTGCGCAACGCTACGCGCTGTTCACATCCAGCTACCGCTGCCCAACACTACAATGGCAGACAACAATGCAAACTAGCCACAGACTGCACACAGCACAGCCAGTGATTTTTCATACAGAGCGCTACGTAACGTTGCCAATAAGAAAACATAAACAGCCTACTTACAATGTTTACATGTTAAAGCTTAATCGATTCCACTAGCCGGAACGAACGTCTGCGGTACGTTGCAAGCTTCATACGTTTTACACCCAGGGTCTCTGCTGAGCAACTGTCGAGGATGAAACGAAGTTAGCGGTGTTTCCGTATTGTGAAAGGAGGAAGTCAACAAGTACTGTAGAGTAAGGGAGCCAGTGAAAATATAAGATGGAGGAGTGTGAGGAGCAGATCACGCGTGAAAGGATGTTCGGAAGGCTTATCCGGGCCCATCAAAGCGTTCGTGGCTGCTTTATTAACCGGCCAGGATCGCGCTCGTTGTCGAAAGAAATGCGGGGCGGGCGCTGGTGGAAGCGTTTTGCATCTGAAGAGATTGAGCGTTTAGGGAAGGCAGGAAAACTTCTGGTCGAGTAAAGACACATTCACACCGCCGTACACGGAGTAAGGGGACGTTTTTGTCACAAGTCACTGTTGTGTGCCGGAGCCTTTGCCACTAAGCGAGAGGTTGTAAGGACATATCCAGCATCGACATCGCAGTTTTTCCCTGTAAGACTGAACTGCTATTGGCAGATCGATTTGCAAAGACGGCCCTGTATGGATTGTGTTAACAGACCTGCTATTTTACTGTCGCAGAAACGATTTGAAGATCGCGTGCACCTCCCTAAATATGTATATTACTGACAAAACAGAGATTCGAATACTAGATGATAATTGTATCGTAACAGATGTCCCCTAGATGTGCTTGTTCCATAGTGGGCAATGATTTGGAAAGAGTACGTAGACATACAAATCGCACTGACTTGTGGGACAACTTTGCCGTGTCGACTGTCGAAACACGACTGATAGCATGTTCGATAAGAGGAAATCAAAATAATAATAACTTTTGTTTTACGTGACAGTCGAGAAATTTGTGAGAATGTTTTAATATATCGCAAGAGTATGAGGGACACTACGGCAGAATTTTGAGACTGGCCGAAGCTACGAAACATGGTTTGTGTCCAAAGTTTTACACAGGCCGACGACCAGCATACAACGCATTCACGCACCGTCAATAAAGCTTTTGTGGCGTTCGATCTCGCGACCGGCTCTGCCCAGCAAACAGGACAAAAGAATATGGATGAGACACATTTTTTGTTTCAATTTTCTATCGTCTGGTCAGTGAATTACTGTTTGACTTGAACGTGTCCTTTGTCCTCACAGGTGCAGTGTGTGAAGGTCCTGGATAGATATTCTTTTATCTGTTTCCAGTTACGAATGGAATCTGTCGAAACATAGAAGCAACTGATGGACACACTGCGTTAAAATTCCGTATCGGCACAAAACAGGTGATATTGTCGACTACTTTTTATACATCTTCACAATCGATGTCTGTTGACAACATACAGGCTGATAATGCGTATGTGATTAAGACTTGGCCTTGACTTAAGATGAATCTTTCTAGCAGTTACAAGTCTCCATAACCTTGGAGGGTAAATACGTAACATCTCTTACAACGCAACGCGTGTGATCCAGGAGAGCATAATAAAACAGAATCTCGTGCATTAACTGACCCGGATAAAAATGTTTTGGCGGTGTTTTTTGACGATTTCTATACGTGTTTCCTGGAAGGCTTTCTCACACAACCTCCTCCTCCTCAGAAGTTTAGGATACCATCAGCTGGAGGCAGCTGTGACAGAAGGCCGCCCATGAATGTGCGGACTGCGAGCCAGCACTGTGCGGATGCACTGAAACAGTGCAACTGGCCAGCGACCAGGCGTGTGATTCACGAGTTGGAATGGATACGCATCTCGTAAATGGCGGGCGGCGCGACGTACTGCTGAGGGTAGATTTAAAAAAAAATTCCCGTTTTCACTCACGCCATAAAACAGCCATCACTCGCGAGAGAGTCGAACCGCCGACCTTTCGGAGCGCCAGCAGCGACAGTCAGTCGCCGAGGCAGTGGCAAAGCTCTGTTGGCCGCAGGAGATGGAGAACTGACGGAAGAATATATTCGGCTTAACTATGTACGATATTTCGCACTTGTGTTTTAAGCAAAAGTATTGACAGTACTGTTATCGACGCAAAACCGAGGATCCAGACTTCTGTATTTCATGCAATGGCTTTGTTATGAACGCAAAACCGAGGGATCCAGACTTCTTTATTTCAGACAAAGGCTTCCCGTATCCTGTCATGAGAGAGGGCGCACAGATCAGGTTTCGCAACTGTAGTTTCAACCTGGACAGCGGCTGCACTCCAGAGTAATTCGTCGAATCATTGACGCCCCGACGTGGGGAAACAGCGTCGCAGACGTCGACATCTTACCTGGCAGCACGATGACAGTGATACGGTCCCCCCCCCCCCAAAAAAAAAAGGGCGATGGACCTTTATAATATAATCCTGAATCGCTACACAAGTTTAACTCGTCAAGAACACGGACAGCGTCTGACGCAAGAATGCCGTCGCGAGCTACTCCGTTCCCAGTTGTAACGGAATTTTAGGCCCACAGCAGGTTTCGCGGCAATTTATAAACACCACGTCATTTTAATTGTCCGTTTATCTCATGCTGAAGAACTACAAACCGGTGAACGAGAAAGAATTGCGATTACGATGATCAATTGAAGGCTTTTCTTAACTGTAGTTTACTCGTAATATTTCTTATCGTGTTTCCTATGGGTTAAGGGAGACAACACTATGCTCTTTCCGTGAATTCCCCTAGGCAATGAAAGTAGAAAAACAGAACATTTACCCACAACTGGGAAATCGCTTCATCGCCTCACTAGTAAAGGCGACCTCATTTCATGGCAGCTGTGGTTTGGAAACGGAGTTTCAGCTGTGGGCAAAAGTTTGCTACCTTACTTCCGAAATGAAGCAATGCGTAATGCGATAAGTGAATAACATGCACAGAAATGAATGAGAGGACCTCATATATATATAATGATTTAATCCTTTTTTTTTCCTTTCTGGTCTCAATGAATAACTGCGGCACAAGACTAGCAAACCGTGTGTGAGGTCGTGATCCACGTGGAGGAGCGGTTAAGGATAATCTGTCGGAACAAAGGGGTGCTATTCTTAAGACCAGAAGACGGCTCATCTTCATTTGTTACCCACCTTGATTAGACTGAAAGCTGCTACATATTGCCTCGGGAATCGTATGTGGATGAACTCCAAAACTGTAACTGCAAGTCTCGTATTTGCTTCTAAGTATCATTCAGAACGAAACAAAAGTAGGATACGGCATTCACAGAAATATTCTGAGTAGATGGGACGCTTTCCTATGTAAAGTCAGTGTATTAAAGATAAATTAAACATTTTATTAGTACACAGTAGTTTTAGCTTAGTAAGTCTGTTTGCCGCAATTGGGACAAGTTTTTCAAAGATTAGCTACTAGACAATGCGTGCCAATTTGTAGTACAGTTTCCTAGTATGGATTTTCGGACATGTCGGAGAACCATCACCGAAGTTCGTACAAGCACCTAGTACTGATTAATTTCTTCTCTATTCTCATTAGGGCAACTTTCACGCTGATTTGATACGTGGATGGAATGCGTAAGAAATCACAGCACTATATTGCAGAGGAGGAAGCTAACCACAACGAGAAGCCTTTGACAACAAAGGATGTGCGATTCGACTGTCGATGCATAAAATAAAGCGATGGAAATTTGTGCGTTTGGCACTTGTAACCCCCGTTTTCCTAACGATCGGTTAGATGTACTCCATATATACGTTTTTGAGAGTATGTTAAAGCTTAACAGAAAAAGAAGTACATCATTTAAATACTACAACATAATAATGGGACAAATATTTTTCAATACTAATCACTTCATCTTCAGTAAGAATACTGTAAGGCCGAGCTCTGTCGGAGGCAGGGGCTGCACGTGTGGCGCTGCAGAGTCGGTCGTAATAAACAGGGCGAGAATGTCTATGTTATGACGTCACGGTTGTGTATCGCGCAACGAGGCCTGGCGCGATGGGTACAGAATATGTGGAAATTTTCTAAAGCAGGTGTCTACATCCGCATATTGTGTTTCCAGGGCTGCGCTGACGGCAGTGAAGTATCGGCACCGCTTGGTATGCAAGTGATTGCAGACCGTCACAACGCACGTGGAACAAAAGCCGTTAGAGTTGGCCCAGTGACGGAGCACTGAGGAACGTTTGAAACCTCTCGTTGGAAAGGGAGAATTGTAACCCGAACGACTCCACAAGCTACGCAGAAAACCTGCTTCAAAATCCTTGCATTGGTTGAAAGTAGGGGTGCGTGTCGGTCGTCGGGTCTAAAATGATTTTGAGACGACAGGTTGTTAATCTCTAACTCAGTATGCTAGTGTCCTCCATGAGTAACGTATTCGGCACATCACGCTTCATAAGTCGATGCTGTGTCGACGTCTGTACTGGATTCAGCAGAGGTCATAATACGCACAGCACGGATGTTACTTCTTAGAGCATAACAACACACGTCACACGTACTCCAGAGAAAACGGCCAGAAAACTATATGCTTCCCGCCAGGCCGATATTTGTTCTTCTGTAGAAGCGGCCAGCTAAATGAGCCACAGTCCAACAAGACCAGGAATTCTATCGTTTGTGAAAATAAAGAATTGTCGGGACAGTGTGCGAAACGTCTGCTGTCGTTCCACCTGGCCCAACGCAACGAGGATAGATACCGGATTAGCACTGCGAGTCTTGGGGAAATTAGCTCATCTGAATTGCTACACGTGTGACACTAATACGACAAGGAGGTTACATGTTGAAATCACTGCTTGATACTGCAACTGTGTGAACCACTTGGTTTCGAACCTCATCACGGCAAGGATAGATGCATGTGCCGTCTACAAGTGTATCTCTATGGTTCAAGGTATGAAACGTGTTGTGTGTCCAAAGTTTCACACGCGCCAACGAACGGCGTACGACGCAATCAGGCGCCGTAAAATAAAGCTTTGGTGGCGTTCGTTCTCGCGTTCGGCGCTGCCCAGCGACATGACACAACAATATCGGTGATGTAAGTTGATTTTTTATTTTTATTGCCTTTCCATTAAATTAGTTGTTACTCTCAATGCGGTACTCCACATGTGCAGTGTGTAAACGCCGACGATAGATCTTTTTCCTTATCCGTTACCAGATACGAATGCAGTCTGTAGAAACACAAAGACAGCAGCTGGACACATTGCCACGAAGTGAGACAGGTTCTCACAATGCGGTTATATTCCGCATCGATACGAAACAGAAGACGCTGTCAACTTCTTTATTATAGCTTCACAATCGATGGGTGGTGACAACAAATCTGCTAATCCTGTGAACTTGCTTAAGGTTTCGCCTCGACTCGACAGGAATTTTTCCAACCATCATACGTCTTCAAAACCATGGAGAGTAAATACGTTCCACCCCTTACCGCTGCGCATATTCCGCACGACGCGTGTCATCCAAGGAGCATAAGTGGCTTGGATAAGAACATTTCGATGGTATTTTTGACGATATCAATACGTGTAGATTTTCTCACAGAATCGACTCCTCAGGAATGTAGAGTAACATTAGCTGGAGACAGCTGTGACCGAAAGCCACCGACGAACGTGCGGAATGCGAAACAGAAGAACTCGAATGCGTTACCAAGGTACAACTGCCAGCGACTTCTTCTTCTTCCGTGTCCGGATGCACCAATTATATCTTCCAGTAATTAGCAACGTAGATTGCTTTGTCATTGACTTTCAAAATATCATCTTTAGTGCATGTTATAGACATATCTGGGCAGATCAGTAGGTGGTCCAAGTGCTGTATTGCTCCGCATTCACACCTGTCGCCATCACTGTAACCCCATTTAAAGAGGTTCGATTTGCACCCAGTTACTCCAGTGCGCAGCCGGTTTAATGACCTGCAAGTTGTAAAAGGTAGTTGAAATGCTGCAGATCCCTCCTCAAGTAGTTCCACTGTGGAGTGTGGCACTATTTCTTCCCAGAGAGACAGCCGCCTTGCGGCGGGCTTGGTAGCGAGCTCTTCAGTAGTTTCAATGAAACTCCTGCGGGATTTCAGCCGGACGCGTTGGTTTCGGTGCATATGCATCGGGTGTCGAGGATCATTCTTTTGTTTTGATCTTTCGATCTCGGCGGCTACTTGTCTGCGGATAGTGTGTGGTGCTATGCCTATGATGCGGTAAATGGTGTCTGTGGGAGTTGGTTTGAGGCATCCTGTGGCAATACGTACAGTTTCGTTTACGGCGACGTCAACTTGCTTAGTGTGAGCAGAGTTCCTGCAAACTGGCGCCGCGTATTCCGCTGCTGAGATACTCGGCACCAGACCCGTGGTGCGCAAAACATGTGGCTGAGCCCCCCACGATGAACCTGCTAGCTTCCGCAGTATGTTGTTCCTGGCACAGACCTTTTTTTTAGTGTTGTGACAGTGCTGCTTAAAAGTAAGTGCTCTGTCCAATGTTACTCCCAGGTATTTTGGGCTGTTTGTATGTTTCAGCTCTTCCCCTTGCCACATGACTCGGAGTTTCCGTTTAGCTTGTTTGTTCCTAAGATGGAAGGCGGATACTCGAGATTTACTAGTGTTTGGTTTGAGATTATTGCCGTCGTAATAGGTAGCAAGTTCTGTTAAGGCTCCTGTGAGATTCTCCTCCACTTGTTCAAAGGTTTTATCCTGTGTGGCCACTGCTGCATCATCAGCATATATGAACATCCGTGTCTGGCGGCTGATGGGAAGATCATTGGTATAGATGTTAAATAATATTGGAGCCAAGACACTACCCTGTGCAAGTCCATTTTTCTGTGTCCTCCATCGGCTGTTTTTAGATTGTAAGGTTACATAGTAGCGTCTGTTTTGTAGCAGACATTGCACGAACATAGAAAGGGTGTAGTCCTTAGTGACATTATACACTTTCTGGGTAAGCAACTTATGGTTAACTCTGTCATATGCAGCACTGAGATCCAGGAATGCGACCCCAGTTACTTCTCCTCTCTGATAGCCGTCTTCGATGTACTGTGTGAGATTAAGGATTTGGCCACAGCATGATTTTCCTGGTCGGAATCCAGCTTGTTCGTTAATGAGGGCTTTGTCCACATAATCAGCTATGCGTTTGAGGACCATTCGCTCCAGCACTTTAAATAAATGAAAGTGCTGGAGCGAATGGTCCTCAAACGCATAGCTGATTATGTGGACAAAGCCCTCATTAACGAACAAGCGACTAGGAGTATGATTCACGTGTGGGAATGGACACGCATCTCGCAACTGGAGGGCTACGCGAGGTTGTGCTGTGCGTAAATATTAAAAACTAAGTCGCTGCGTCAATTAGGACTTGACTATGGTTTCCACGACGCACACGTGCATATAAATTTCTCTGCCGTTTTCGTTTATTACGGAAAACCGCCATTACTCGCAGGAGACTTGAAATTGCCATTGTTCCACGGTGCTACAGCAACAATCAGTCGCTTAGGCAGCGAAAAGCTCTGTCGCTTGCAGGAGACGGGAGATTGACGGAAAAAGAAATTCGCGCCATACATCACTACTGTTTACATTTGTAATTAACGTTTAAATATGCTCACAATCGGTACAGTGTAATTACGCGGATCTGCTGCTGGTTTCGTGGTTTTGTGAGTCGCATGCAGGCGTTCCAGTGACGTGGCTAATTGGATTGGCGTGGGAGTCATTCAATGACATACGTGCAGCGACCGTGAAAAATCTAAAATTTAAGCAGTGCTGATTCAGCGAAGTTTGCCATCCAGCCTCGTTATACAAAGCACATAGAAACAATTTGACCAAAATAGTGTGGCGTGGAAAGGCAGCATGAAACACAGAAATTTGAGTATAGCAACTAGGCGTCGCAACTGCACATTGTCGGCGGTACCGGAACGTAATTAATATCTCAGACAAGGGCATCTTGGCTCCAAATGATACTTGATCTACGGAAAATTTATACGTAAACAGGTTGTATGGACTAAACAACCGTAACGATGAGAAGAAGATACATTTAAAGCATCGTACTTAGCCGACGTACCGCAGAGCACGTTTTTAGAGATTAAGAGAGTCAGATGTGCATGTTTTATGTTTCAGTATGTCTTTAAAGTGTCACAATTAATGAAAAACGAGCCACCACTTAATGAAGAAGAGTGTGTGTAGCAAATGTTGAAAATAACCGCAGTCGTCATGTTGGCAAAGCGCCACAAATATTCTACTGCGACCTGAATTTGCAACATTGAAATTCCTTCGTTTGATGCTGTCTTCCTGCTCTAAACTTTCGGTCAAATTGTTTTTCGGCACCCTGTTTGTACCAGACGTGAGACAACAGGGTGATGGTCGAATCCTCGGTAATTCAATACACTTCGTCTTTGGTAGAAAGTGCTAAATACGGCAAAATGACGGAAAGCGTTCGCAGTGATGTGCATCTTTAAAATCCAGTAGACGATAACTATGATACGTTTAAGAAAGGCGCTAAGAAAATGTTGTAAAATACGTTACTTGATTACAAAATGTCCTCTAGTAAAATAGTAGTAAATGTGTAAGTGTCGTGACAAGAGTGTCAGTGATGTTATTATGGGGCAACTCATGAGACGCCACAGAATCGGTATTATGGAATGCAAAGACCATAGACTGTCGGTCAATTGCCATAGCACTGAAAACGAAGCACTATTTTTAACTGCGTTGGATCACGTTCTTACCATCACGGTTAGTAATCAAGGTACTCTTTTATATCGTCTGTGATTCGGCAGAGACTGTCAAGTACTGTGACATTAACTTCTCTTTGTATGTCAATATATGCCTAAAACATATGGGCAATGATATGTAGAAGCCGGCCGGAGTGTCCGAGCGGTTCTAGGCGCTTCAGTCTGGAACCTCGCGACCGCTACGACGCAGGTTCGAATCCTGCCTCGGGCATGGATGTGTGTGTTGTCCTTAGGTTAGTTAGGTTTAAGTAGTTCTAAGTTCTAGCGGACTGATGACCTCAGAAGTTAAGTCCCATAGCGCTCAGAGCCATTTGAACCATTTTCTTTGATATATGGAACCACGCAGCCGTCGACCAGAATTTAGTGTTTGCTGCGTATTTCCATGTGGCCTGTTTACTGAGCAGGCAAAGTGAACAGCACGGCAGATACGACGTTTGCACAGGACACAACATTCAGAAGATGAAAATTTCGGAAATCGCTTTTTTCTAGTCATCGTTACATATTAAACCTTAATAGGTTCTGCTAGTCTGAAGGAGCCTCCATGTTGCGATCTCCATAATTTTTAGGCGTATGGTGTCTCCAGTGCAACTGCCCTTGATACAGCGAACTTGTCGGTGTTTTTTCTAATATCGAGAGGAAAGATTAACAAATGGTGGAGGGTATGTACACTCCTGGAAATTGAAATAAGAACACCGTGAATTCATTGTCCCAGGAAGGGGAAACTTTATTGACACATTCCTGGGGTCAGATACATCACATGATCACACTGACAGAACCACAGGCACATAGACACAGGCAACAGAGCATGCACAATGTCGGCACTAGTACAATGTATATCCACCTTTCGCAGCAATGCAGGCTGCTATTCTCCCATGGAGACGATCGTAGAGATGCTGGATGTAGTCCTGTGGAACGGCTTGCCATGCCATTTCCACCTGGCGCCTCAGTTGGACCAGCGTTCGTGCTGGACGTGCAGACCGCGTGAGACGACGCTTCATCCAGTCCCAAACATGCTCAATGGGGGACAGATCCGGAGATCTTGCTGGCCAGGGTAGCTGACTTACACCTTCTAGAGCACGTTGGGTGGCACGGGATACATGCGGACGTGCATTGTCCTGTTGGAACAGCAAGTTCCCTTGCCGGTCTAGGAATGGTAGAACGATGGGTTCGATGACGGTTTGGATGTACCGTGCACTATTCAGTGTCCCCTCGACGATCACCAGTGGTGTACGGCCAGTGTAGGAGATCGCTCCCCACACCATGATGCCGGGTGTTGGCCCTGTGTGTCTTGGTCGTATGCAGTCCTGATTGTGGCGCTCACTGCACGGCGCCAAACACGCATACGACCGTCATTGGCACCAAGGCAGAAGCGACTCTCATCGCTGAAGACGACACGTCTCCATTCGTCCCTCCAATGACGCCTGTCGCGACACCACTGGAGGCGGGCTGCACGATGTTGGGGCGTGAGCGGAAGACAGCCTAACGGTGTGCGGGACCGTAGCCCAGCTTCATGGAGACGGCTGCGAATGGTCCTCGCCGATACCCCAGGAGCAACAGTGTCCCTAATTTGCTGCGAAGTGGCGGTGCGGTCCCCTACGGCACTGCGTAGGATCCTACGGTCTTGGCGTGCATCCGTGCGTCGCTGCGGTCCGGTCCCAGGTCGACGGGCACGTGCACCTTCCGCTGACCACTGGCGACAACATCGATGTACTGTGGAGACCTCACGCCCCACGTGTTGAGCAATTCGGCGGTACGTCCACCCGGCCTCCCGCATGCCCACTACACGCCCTCGCTCAATGTCCGTCAACTGCACATACGGTTCACGTCCACGCTGTCGCGGCATGCTACCAGTGTTGAAGACTGCGGTGGAGCTCCGTATGCCACGGCAAACTGGCTGACACTGACGGCGGCGGTGCACAAATGCTGCGCAGCTAGCGCCATTCGACGGCCAACACCGCGGTTCCTGGTGTGTCCGCTGTGCCGTGCGTGTGATCATTGCTTGTACAGCCCTCTCGCAGTGTCCGGAGCAAGTATGGTGGGTCTGACACACCGGTGTCAATGTGTTCTTTTTTCCATTTCCAGGAGTGTATTTTGTGCTCGTTGTTCTTTGTTGCCGCCAAAATTGCAGCATTCATTCAGACTACGCAGTACGTAATTCGGTTCGCCCTTTTACTAAATATTCAGTTTATAAAGTTAAATATGAATTACATGCACAGGTAATTGTAAAATCATTCCTGTGTCGCAAAAGGAATTGCTGTGGCAGGAGGAATTATTTCCTGGATGATTGCATGATAGACGCAAGACTGCTGTCTCGGTGAGAATTTTGCTCGTTCCTTACCTAAGAAAAATATGAGAGTGGTAGTAGAAATAGTCAACTTCGTCATGAATTACTGGCTCGGTTATGTGTAGTTCATAAGAAATAGTGTAATTTAGTTGTGTTTAAATGAAAGTTGGCAACGACGATAACTGTAGTGAGTTTGTCTGTGGAGGGCCCAACTTAAAACCTGGGTTTGTGTAATTGCTGGTAACTCAATCGCATCACGAAGCTCATCGTTCAAAATTGTCACCGCATTAAACTAACAGAAACGTACTGTTTGATTCCTAGTGGCCCCGTCCGTTACTTCTTTGTTTTCATTGCTTTAACAGAATCCCAGTTACTGCGGAGTAACTCTGGACGTAACTGCCTTCATTCTGTGGCGCCACAGCAACAATCGACCGCTGATGCAGCGACAGAGCTCTGTGGACTGCAGTACACGGAGAGTTAACGGAAAGGTAAACTCGGCTTCTACATTACTATGATCTGCATTTGCGATTAATGTCTGAATGTGCTTACAATCAGTACAGTGTCACTATGCGAATCTGAAAGTGGTTTCGTGATTTTGTGGATCGCGTGCTGGCTTTCCAGAGACGTGGTGGAACATAGGGGGACAACCTGGCTGGGTGTCATTCAGTGACATATGTGTAACGAACGTATAAAGTGAGTAACTTATACAGTGCTGTTTGAGCGAGGTTTGCCATCCAGCACCGTTATACAGGGCGTGCAGAAACAGTTTGACCAAGGTTGCAGGGCGGAAGGACAGCATGTAAGCTAGGAATTTGTGTATGGCAACTAAAAGTCGTAAATGTATATTTTCAGTGGTGCAGGAACGTAATTGAAATCTGACATACGGAGGTCCTTGTTCAAAATGATAGGTAATTTACAGAAAATGTATCCGTAAACAGAACGTTCGGACTAACCAGTCGTCACGATGGGAACAAGATAAATTTAAAACATCACTAACACGTCTATCGTATTTAGCTGACGAACGAGATAGTACTTCTTCAGGAATGAGGACAATCACATGTCCATGTTTCTTGTTTGGATGTATCTCAAAAAGGTCAAAATTAGTGAAAAATGAGGCACCACTTAGTTAACATGAGTATGTACAGAAAATGTTCAAACTGACCACCGTTTTCATGCTGGCATAGTGGTTCAAAGATTTAATTGCGACCTGTATTTTCTATACTCAAATTCCTTCATTTGATACTGTCTTCGTCAGACTGGTTTTCCGCGCCCTGTGTATACCAGACGATGCATTACACTCTGTTGTTCGAATTCTCACGAGTCCAGTACACTTAATCTTTGGTAGAAAGTGCTAAGAACGGCAAAATGGCGGGAATACGTTAGTAGCGACTAGTAATTTTAAAATTCAGTAGACAGTAACTACGTAAAAGGTAATGTGACACTTATAACGAAGCAATAGTGAATTAGACGTGAAATACGTTTCTTGATTACAAAAAGTCCTCTAGTAGAGTGGTGGACGCAGAAATGTCGGACAAGAGTGTCTGTCAGGCTATTGTAGGGCAGCGCATGAGGCCCCACAGAACAGGTATTAGTGAAAGCAAGCACCGTTGGTCGGTTGCCAAAGCGTTTAAAATTAAAGACGAAATAAATGTATACCGTCTATGATGTTGAAGTAATGTTTCGGAGCAGCATGAATACGGTGAAATTGATTACTCTTTCTTAGTTCGATATCTATCTACGACACAAGGACGATACACTATGGAACCAAGTAGCCCCTACTCCTTCTCCTGACCAGAGGCAAACACTATTCTACTTATTAACTGTTTTGATTGTACTGAAATGTGCTGAATATTGCTTCTAGCCCTGCATCAAGGCGGGCTAACAGAGTCGGATACCTGCCGCGAGTTCCCATGTTTGTACTGAGCAGTCAGGATGAGCGGCGCGACACAGACGGCGGCCACGCGGGACACAACATTGGGATGACCAAAATTTCGGAAACCACTTTTCTGTAGTCATGTTTACATGTTAAACCTCAATCGATTCTACTAGCCGGAACGAACGTTCCAAGATTAATACGTTTCAGACCCATGGTCTCCGCTGAGCAAACTATCGACAATGAAACGAACTTAGCGGTGTTTTCGTATTGCGAAACGAAGAGGTCAACAAGTAATGTAGAGTACGAATCCCTTACGGACGCCTGTGAAAATATAAGATGGAAGAGTATGATGAGGTCAGACGTAAAGGGATGTTCTAAAGGCTTATCCAGGCCCACTACATCGTTAGTGGCTCCTCTGTTAACCGACTAGAATTACGCTCGTTGTCGAAAGAAATGCGAGGCGGGCACCGGTGGAAGGGTTTTGCACGTGAAAAGATTAGGCGTTTAGGGATGGCCAGAAAACTTGTGATAGAGTAATCAGTCAGTGTTGTGTGATGGAGCCTATGCCCCTAAGCGAGAGGTTGGCTGTGGTTATAAGGACATTGGCAGCATCGATATTGCAGTGTTTCCGTGATAAGACAGAACTGCTACTGGCAGATCGATTTGCAATGACGGCCCTATGTGGAATGTATTAACAGTCCTACTATTTTACTGTCAAAGAGACGATTTGAAGACCTCACGCACATCCCTAAATATGTATATTACCAACAAATCAGAGATCCAAACAGTAGATGTGCTTCTCCCACACTGGGGAATGATTTAGAAAGAGTACATAGATATACAAATCGCACTGACTTGTGGGACAACTCTGCGATGCGACACGAGGGACAGCTCATTCAATAAGAGGAAATCAAAATGATAACTTTTGTTTCACGTGATAATAAAAAAATTGTCAGAACGTTTTAATATATGGCAAGAATATGAAGGACACTAAGGCAGAATTTCGAGGTTGGGCGAAGGTACGAACAATGGTGCGAGTCCAAAGTTTTACACTGGCCAACTAGCGGCAAATAACGCATTCAGGCACCGTGAATGAAGCTTTGGTGGCGTTCGATCACGCGACCGGCTCTGCCCAGCAACAGGACAAAAGAATATGGATGACACAAAGTTTTTATTCTAATTTTCTATCGCCGTTTGTCTCGAATGTGATCTTTGTTCTCATAGATGCAGTGTGTGAAGGTCCTGGATAGATCTTTTTCTTCAGTTGCCAGTTACTAGTGGAACGTGTATAAGCAGAGAAGCAACTGCTGGACACATTGCCCCAAGGAAGGAAACAGTTTCTCACACGGCGTTTAAATTCCGCATCGGCACAAAACAGATGATATTGTCGACTGTTTTTATTACATTTTCACAATCGGTGCCTGTTGACAAAATACACATTGATAATACATATATGATTAAGATTTCGCCTTGACTCAAGACGAATCCTTCTAGCCGTTGCAAGTCCTCATAATCTTGGAGCGTAAAAATACGTTACACCTCTTACCACGCATCGCGTGTCATCCAGGTCAGCATAATAAAGCAGAAACAAATGCGTTACCTGGCACGGATACATATGTTTTGACGGTATTTTTTGACGATTTCTATCCGTGTTTTCTTGAAGTTTTTCTCACAAAACCTCCTCCTCAGAAGTTTAGCATACCATCAGCTGGAGGCAGCTGTGACAGAAGTCCACCCATGACTGCGAAACTGCAGTGTCCGGATGCACTAAAACAGTGCAACTGGCCAGCGACTAGGAGTGTGATTATGACATGTGGGAATGGTTACGCATCTCGTAAATGGCAGGCGACGCGACGTTCTGCTGTGGGCATATTCGAAAAACATTTCCCGCATTCCTTTAGGCCAGGAAACCGCCGTCACTCGCGAGGGAGTGGAACTGCCGACATTTCGGAGCGCCAGCAGCGACAGTCAGCAGCTGAGGCAGTGGCGAAGCTCTGTCGGCCGCAGGAGACGAACAACTGGCGGAAAAATGTATTCGGCTTAACTGTGTATAGAAGAGTGCCAGGGGTAAAATACAGGGAGCGAAAGGCTATTTACAATTTGTACAGAAACCAGATGGCGGCTGTAACAGTCGAGGGGCCTGAAAGGGAAGCAGTGTATGGGAAGGGAGTGAGACAGGGTTGTAGCCTCTCCCCGATGTTATTCAATCTGTATATTGAGCAAGCAGTGATGGAAACAAAAGAAAAATACAGATTCCTAGTAGTATGGACTTTTCGGACACGTCGAGGAGCTGAAACCAAACATCGTACCAGAACCTTGAAATGATAAATTTCTTCTCTATTGTCATCAAGGCAACTTTCATACTGAGCTGATACGTGGCTGGAATGTGTAAGAAATCACAGTACTACTTCGCAGAGGAAGAAGGAAACTGCAACGAAAACTCTTTGGCAACAAAGGCTGTGCGATTCGATTGTCGATGCAGAAAACAAAGCGTCGGAAATTTGTGCGTTTGGATCTTGTAATTCCTGTTTTCCTAGCGATCGATTAGATGTACGCCATTTATATGTTTTGATAGTATATTAAAGCAGTAGCAGTACACCATTTAGATGCTAAAACTTCATAATAGGGCAAATCTTTTGCAATACTAAACGTAAACTTAGTAAGAAGACTGTAAGGCCGAGCTGTGTCGAAGGCAGGGGCTGCACGTGTGGCGCTGCAGAGTCGGCCGAGATAAACTGGGCGAGTGTGCCCGTGTTGTGACGTCACGGTTGTGAACCACGCAACGAGGCCTGCCGCGATGAGTACAGAATGTGCGTACACTTTCCAAAGTAGGTGTCTACATCTGCATGTTGTGCGTTTCCCGGGCTGCGTGGGCGGCAGTGAATTATCAGCACTGCTTACTATACAAATGCTTGCAGACCGTCTGAAACACACGTGGAACAAAAGTCGTTACAGTCTGCCCGGTGGCGGAGCACTGAGGAATGTTTGGACACACTCTTTAAAAAGGGAGAATTTTAACCCAAGTGACTCCACAAGCTACGCACCAAACCTGCTTCAGAATCGTTGCATAGGTAGAAAGTAGGCATGCGTGTCGGTCGTCAGGTCTAAAACGCTACGAATGGCGAAGATCTTGAGACGACAGTATGTTAATCTCTAACTCGGTATATTAATGTCTTCCATGAGTGACGTATTCGGTACATCACGCTTCATATCTCGATACTGCGTCGCTACCTGTACTGGATTCTGCAGGGATCATAGCCTCGTATTCTGTGTAAATTCGGACATCACGGATGTCAGTTCTTAAAGCATAACAACACACCTCACACGTACTCCCGATGAAACGGCCAGAAAACTATATGCTTCCCGCCAAACCGATTCTGTGGAAGCGGCCAGCTAAATGAGCCACATTCCAACAAGAACAGGAATTCGTCGTATTACTGTATTCTGTCGTTTGTGAAAATAAAGAATTGTCGGGGCAGTGTTTGGAACGTTTGATGTCGTTTCACGTGGCCAACTGCAATAAGGACAGTTATCGGATTAACACTGCGAATCTTGGGGAAATTAGCTCAACTTCATTACTACGTGTGTGATACTAATACAACAAGGAGATCAGTTGTTGAAATCAGTCCTTGATTCTACCTATAAATACTGCAGGATGAAATTTTTATAAGTACTGCAACTGCCTTGGTTTCGAACCTCAACACAGTAAGGATAGATGCACGTGCCTTAATATGTGTATCTCTATGGCCTAACGTGGTGTGTGTCTGCATGCGCCAAAGAGCAGCGTATAACGCAGTCAGGCACCGTAAAATAAGGCCTTGATGACTTTAGTTCTCGCGATCATTGCTCTCCGGCGACATGCCAGAGTAATATCGCGGACAGAAGATTTTTTGTTTTTTGTTTTTATCGCCTTTTCAGTAAATTAGTTGTGACCTTGACTGCGGTTCTCGTCTTCACATATGCAGTGTGTAAAAGCCGACGATAGATCTTTTTTCTTATCCGTTACCAGATACGAACGCAATCTGTAGAAACGGAAGGACAACAGTTGGACACATTGTACGAAGTAAAACACGTTCTGACACCGCGATTATATTCCGCGTCGATACGAAACACACGACGCTGTCAACTTCTTTATTATGTCTTGACAATCGATGGGTGGTGACTACATATCTGCTAATCCTGTGTACGTGTCTATGGTTTCGTCTTGACCCGAGAGGAATTTTTCTAGCCATCATACGTCTTCAAAACCGTGGAGCTCCATCCCTTACCGCTACGCATTCTCCGCACAACGCACGTCATGCAAGTGAGCATAATAAAAGTATCAAATACGGTAATTGGCTTGGATAAAAACTTTTTGACGGTATTTTTTTACGATTAGTATACTTGTTTTCGGGAAGACTTACTCACAGAATCTCCACCTTCTCAGGAGTGTAGGGTAAGATCAGCTGAAACAGAAGGATTCACTATCGTTTCGATGACGAACACTTGCATATATATTTTCCTCCCGTTTTCGTTTATCTCAGAAAATCGCCATTACTCGCGAGAGAGCTAAAATTTACACCGATCCGCGCGGTAGCAGCAACAATCAGTCACTGAGGCAGCGACAAAGCTCTGTCGGTTGCAGGAGACGGAAGACTAGGAGAGAAAGAAATTCAGCTTCTACATTACTACTGTCTACATTTGTGATTAACTTTTAAATTTGCTCACACTCTGTACAGTGTAATTATGAGGAGCTGATGCTGGTTTCACGGTTTGTGTGTCGCGTGCCAGCATTCCAGTGACGTAGCAAAATATAGGTGGACGATCGGCGTGGCAGTCATTGAATGACATACGTGCAGTGTACGTAAAAAATTAAAAATTTAAGTAGTGCTGATTCGGCGAAGTTTGCCATCCCGCATCGTTATACAGGCTACATAGAAAATATATGATGAAAAGTGTAGCCTGGAAAGGCTGCATGGGACACAGAAATTTGAGAATAGCATTTAGGCGTCGCAATTGCACATTTTCGGCGGTACCGGAACGTAATTAAAATCTCCCACACGGGCATCTTGGCACCAAATGATGGTTAATTTACCGAAAATGTATACCTATGAAATGATTGATAAAAATAAATGCAGCGGGTACAAGAAGACTTGGTTGCCAAGTGACGTCACACGTCAGTGTGGTCTGCTGCCGTCTCTAAACGCCCCTCAGCCGCTGTCGTCACCATTAAGACGTCACGGAATACTCAGCAGTCACGACAGCCCTATGATGCCAGGCATCTATTCTATTCTTTTCTATTCTATTCTATTCTATTCTATTTCTTTGCTTGTTTATCGTTGTTGCCGAGAAAACTGCCGCATACATTCACGCAATGTAGTAGGCCTACGTAATTCAGTTTGGAAGGTCACATAGGAATTACATGTAGAGGTAATGACAAAATCATTCATGTGTGGCAACAGGAATTGCTCTGGCTGGAGGTATTGTTTCCCGGGTGATAGCGTGCTAGACACAAGACTACTATCTCATGTGAGCGTTACGTAAGGAAGATACAACAGTACGAATAGTAACAGTCAACTTCCTCATGAATTATAGGCTTAATTATGTGTAGCTCATAAGAAATAGTCTGATTCAGTTGTGTGTAAAACGAAATGTGGCAAGGACGATAACTTTTAGTGAGTTTGTCTGTTGCGAGCGTAACTTTAAACTTTGATTTATTTAATAGATAAAACACTTTATCTTTTAAAATTGTCGTCGCATTAAACTAAAAGAAAAGTGCTGTCTGACAGCTAGCTGCCGCGTTCGTTACTTCTTTCTGTTTTCATTTCTTTAATAGAATCCCAATTACTCCGGAGAAAGTCAGAATCTAACTGCCATCTTTCCGTGGCGCCTACAGCAACAATCGACCGCTGATGCACCGACAGAGCTCTGTGGTCTGCGAGAGATGGAGAATTAACGGAGAGATAAACTCGCCTTCTATATTACTACGATCTGCATTTGCAAAACGTGTATACCTAAACGGAATATTTGAAGAACAGGATAAATTTAAAGTATCACACGTGTATCGGACTTGGCTGACACACCATGTTTCGTTTTTCAATATCTCATAAAAGAGCCAAAATGAATGACGGATAAGCATCCACTTAATTAACATAATTATCTGTAGCAAATGGTTCATACCGACCACCGTTGTCATGCTGACATAGCGCCTTAAATATTCACGTGCGGCCTCTGGCTTCTACATTGAGATTCTTTCATTTGATGCCGTCCTTGTGGCCTACACTTTTGTCAAATTGTGTTTCCGCACCGTGCATATGCCAGACGAGGCGTGACAGAGGGTTGGTCGAATTCTCTAGAGTCCAGTACACTTAATCTTTGATGGAAAGTGTGGAAAACGGCAAAATGACGGAATGCGTTGGTAGCAATTTGTAACTTTAAAATTCAGTGGATGATAACTATGATACGTTTAACAAAGGCGCTAAGGAAATAGATGTGAAGTGCGTTTCTTGATTACAAAATGTCCTCAGGTAAAGTAGTAAGTGTACAAGTGTCGTGACAACCGTTTCAGTCACGCTATTATGGGGCAACACGTGAGACCGCACAGAGTCAATATTAATGAAAGTAAAGACCACGCACCGTCGGTCAATTGCCAAAGCATTGAAAACGAGGCAAACTTTTTAACTGCGTTGGTCACATTGTTACCATCAACGTGAGTAATGGCGGTACTCTTTTTTTATCGTCTGTGATTCGGTATTGATGAGTCAGCGGCTGTCGAATACGGCGATATTAACTTCTCTTTGTATTTCAATAAACACCTGAAACATGTGGACAACAATCTATGGAACCACGTAGACCTCGACCAGAATTTAATATTTTCTGTGATTTAACACCTAGTCTGGTTACTGAGCAGGTAAGGTGAACGGTACGACAGATATGACGTTTACACGGGACACAGCATTCACAAGACGAAACTTTGGGCAACTGCTTTTCTCTAGTCATGTTTGCATATGAAACGTTAGTCCGAAGAAGCCTCTATTTTGCGAGCTTCATAACATTTACGCTCATAGCCTCTGCAATGCAACTATCCTCGGTACAGCGAACTTTTCGGTGTTTCCCTAATATCGAGAGGAGACACTAACAAATGGTGGAGGGTACGGACTTGCTACGGACGCCAGTGAAAGCATGGGGAGCGGGAGGAGGTTGCACACAAATGGATGTTCAGAAGTATCCGCGTCCGTCAAAGCGTTGGAAGGTGCTGTATTGAGCGACAAAAGTTACGTTTACTGGTGCACGGTTGTGACCTAAGTGTAGATACAGGTTGCGCACTTATTTCTTTTGCGGCTTTGTGGTACCCACTATTCAAACAGGATGGAGAATGGACGACATACTTGACTACAGCTTACAAAAAGGATAACTTTACGTGTTTCCACATTGTCAAGAAGACGAGTACTGGCCTGTTTTTATACACGACCGGAATGTACAGGAGACCACAGCACCACTTCCGGAAAGAAGACGTCACAGCGACGTAAACATGTCATCTACTCGGCTCGCGCCATCCTTTTGCACAATCAGCAGACAGAGCGATTAATAATTATATTAGCTGGCAGCTGTAGCTAGCAGAGCTGAAACCAGTCGGAAAGATGTCCGCCGTTTACGTTTTCAAGGTGTATCAAGCGCATAGTAGAGCAAAAATGAGACACATTGAAACGGAAAAAAATTGTTTCTTCCGTACTTTAGTAATAAGAATGTGAGGCCAGGGTCACTAGATTACAGGCGTGGCGTGTTTGCCAGTGCAGGTTCGTTCGTAATGAATGACTCGCGAGTGTCGATGTTACGACGTCTCCACAGTGTATCAGCAAGAAAAACTCATATGTGGCTGAGAATCCTACTTATTTGTTGGGAACAAGCTTTCAGTAATCCGTAGCACAGCAAGAGGTGTAGGTTGGCGTGGAATAAGAAGATACGGTTGAGAGACGGATAAGAGAATAAACGTGAATGCGAAATAAAGGGTGGGGCTACGGGATTCGTATGTAGCATGTACTTCATCATAAGAGCAAACCTGATGTAAACAAACGCAAGCGCGCTGACTGGTCAGCAGCCGTAGCTCTCTCACCACTGGTGGTGCTCCGCTCTTGGAAGTAGGTCCAACTTAAGTGTTTGATAGCTTATTACTATGTCAGTATGGAAGAACCTTTCAGACATTCTGACGTATTAACAGCCATCAACGTCTGTCTTAATCGTACTTTACCTACGTAACTTTTATCTTAAAAATTGTGTACAGTCACAGTGTCTCTGTAACGAGTACTTGTGCTGGCCACAGCGGCCGGCTACAATCTTAGGAAGGACAGTGTAATGAAGGGCTAGTAAGTAACAAAACCTCAGATTCCTTATCTTCCTATAAAAAAAAAAAAAAAAATTTCAGTCTTTTGCTCGCATCGTTTTAGACTAAATCATTAATAGCTGTAATTTTATGCTGAACAGGCCAATTTCATTGGTCGCAGTTGTATTACGACGTTTCCTTGATTTTTGCTGCCTATTAATTATCATCAGTGTAGACTAGGATTTTAGAGATCGTCCACAATTTTTTAAAAGACTACTGGGGGACAACAACCAGCGTGAGGGTAGTCTGTATAACAGACCTAATCACAGCAGAGCCCCTCTGACCCGACCTCGGGCGGTCCGTCACTCCGGTCAGTCCGACCACGCTCAGGCTCGCGAGCCTCTGCCTACTTGTCACTGACTGGACGCCACTGTTGCGGTGTCTATCGCCGTCCATATTGTTATACTGTACATTACTGTGCAGTTTTATCCTTTGTTGGGATTAAAAAACGTCGTTGTTTGCTTTATTCCGTGTTCTCTACAGTACTTAATACTGTAGATTTATTGTGTGTACAGTTGTCTGTTTTTCAACATGTCTGGATTCAAACGAAAACACGTAACTCTTTCATTAAATGAAAAATTAGCAGTGCTACAAAGACTAGACGAAGAAGAATCGCTCCAAAAAATTGCAAAGGAACTGAATGTAGGTGTTACGACAGTTATGGATTGGAGAAAGAATCGGAAAGACATTGAATCCTATACAGTTACGATTGATGGCGAAAACAGCCTGAAAAATCGCAAAGCATTAAAGAAGCCTAAACTTGAACTGCTTGATAACACATTGTGGATGTGGCTTTGTCAAGAAATAAGGAAAGGAACTCCAATATCCGGGCCAATTCTCAAAGAAAAAGCGATAGCTTTGCACAAAAAACTGGAAGCCGAAAGTGAATTTGCTGCCAGTGAAGGCTGGACTGATCGTTGGAAAACTCGTCATGGTGTCCGATTTGTTTCCATTTCCGGTGAAAAACTATCTGCCGATGCCGCAGCTGCTAAGGAGTTTTCTGTTAAGTTTCGAGAAATTGTTACCGTGCCAAGTTTATAACATCGACGAGACAGGGCTGAACTTTAAAATGTTGCCAACAAAAACGCTCGCAGCTTCAAATAAATCCGTGGTAGGAACGAAACTTATAAAAGATAGAATAACAGTCATTCCTTTTAGCGACGCAGATGGTACTCATAAGCTCCCATTGTTCGTCATTGGCAACTCTAAGAAGCCAAGAGCATTCAAAAATATAAACTTATCTTCCTTGTCGGTTTATTATCGCAATCAAAATACTGCTTGGATGGACTGCAACCTTTTTAAATCCTGGTTTTACACGAGTTGTGCCATCGGTCGAAAAATACTTGAAGCAAAAAAGTTTGTCTGTTCGTGCTCTACTGCTGTTGGATAACGCACCATCATTGGTCGTATATTTTTTACTATCGCAAAATCGATTTTCTGTCACTGAGCGATAGTAAAAAATATACGACCAATGCTGTCTCTTTTTTCAAGTATACCTGTTATCTGGTCGTAGTGCACAAGACAACATGGAGTCGCCAATCAACGCACCATCACTTTCATCTGAGGAAGATTTGGTGAAAGGGGACATCAAAGCTCTCTTTCTGCCTCCTAATATGACCTCACTCATCCAGCCAGTGGATCAGGGCGTTATCGAATGGTTAAAAAGGCGATATTGCAGGAAGTATATCAGCTCAATCTAGGAAAAATCTGAAGGAGGTGATAACTTATTTGAGGCAATGAAATCTCTGAACATCAAATATGCTATCTACACAATCTCTGCAGCACGGGATGAACTGAAACCTGACACACTGCGGAAATCGTGGCGTAAGCTTTGGCCACAAATTATGGCTGAAAATGAGCATACTGAAGATAAGCAAAACAACGACGCACTGGAAATCGTTAAAGATCTACAAACTCTGGAGCCGAACGTCCCTGCCAATGAAATTGAAGACTGTATCAACGAATGTGACAAAGACTGTGACTCTTTTGAAGAGCTCAATGACGACCAGATTGTTGGCGCTGTTAGCCAGGAAACTGTGAATGAGGATTCGGACGGCGAAGACGAACCCACCACCCTGATTTCACACAACGACACAAAAAACGCTTTTGACGTCGCCCTTCAATACATCAAGCAGAATCCAACTTCAACTCCAACGGAAGTTTTGTGGTTAAAAATATGGAGCGACACTGCAGCTAAATCTAGAATAATATTTGCTAAACAAAAATGTATCACTGACTTTTTTTCCAAGTAATCTGTTTTCGTTTTTACTGTAAAAACAATGCATACAGTATAATCTTTTCTTAATTTACACATACAATAGTTCAGTTCTTTGTAAAAAATTTGTTTTTATATACAGTGCTATAAACATTTTTTAGATTACAGTATATATCGTTTATACGTTATTAAGTAAGTACAGTACTGTAATTTGATTGACGTTTTTCCTTTTAAAACCAATACTTGTTTTAGTGTGTGTAGACGTTTTTTAGTTAATATATTGTTTAACACTGTGTAAAAAAACATCTTTTTATATCACCATAGACATCTTTTAGTTCTTAAATCGTTTAATTTTTTGTACTAAATGTCTTTTTATATATTTTACAATACATATTAGATTTTTCGGATAATCCGACCTTTTTTTCGTTCCGACCATGGTCTACATCTACATCTACATGACTACTCTGCAATTCAGATTTAAGTGCTTGGCAGAGGGTTCGTCGAACCACAATCATACTATCTCTCTACCAGTCCACTCCCGAACAGCGCGCGGGAAAAACGAACAACTAAACCTTTCTGTTGGAGCTCTGATTTCTCTTATTTTACTTTGATGATCATTCCTACCTATGTAGGTTGGGCTCAACAAAATATTTTCGCGTTCGGAAGAGAAAGTTGGTGACTGAAATTTCGTAAATAGATCTCGCCGCGACGAAAAATGTCTTTGCTGTAATGACTTCCATCCCAATTCGCGTATCATATCTGCCACACTCTCTCCCCTATTACGTGATAATACAAAACGAGCTGCCCTTTTTTGCACCCTTTCGATGTCCTCCGTCAATCGCACCTGGTAAGGATCCCACACCGCGCAGCAATATTCTAACAGAGGACGAACGAGTGTAGTGTAAGCTGTCTCTTTAGTGGACATGTTGCATCTTCTAAGTGTCCTGCCAATGAAACGCAACCTTTGGCTCGCCTTCCCCACAATATTATCTATGTGGTCTTTCCAACTGAAGTTGTTCGTAATTTTAACACCCAGGTACTTAGTTGAATTGACATACTCGAGAATTGTACTATTTATCGAGTAATCGAACTCCAACGGATTTCTTTTGGAACTCGTGTGGATCACCTCACACTTTTCGTTATTTAGCGTTAACTGCCACCAGCCACACCATACAGCAACCTTTTCTAAATCGCTTTGCAACTGATACTGGTCTTCGGATGACCTTACTAGACGGTAAATTACAGCATCATCTGCGAACAGCCTAAGAGGTGACGGATTAGAGGGGTTCTACTGTAATTGTAAGAAGAGTCTGTGCCGAGTGAGAGGAAAGCGGCAAGAGGTATGTTTGTTAATGCCAAATACTTGCGCTGATTCTCTCGTGTGATGTGTCGGAAGACAACGCGGGCCAGCGGAGGCGACACTGGGGAGCCGAGCAGAAGCCGCCCCACTGTGGAGGCGAGCGCCTCAAGGTGGCGGGCAGCCGCCTCTCCTGCTCTACCGGGACCTCGTGGATGGCGGCACCCCCAGCAGAGCCACCTGGGGGCCGAACTCCCCGCTGTCAGCGGCGCCACGCCCACTCGGCCACGCCGCCACCTGGACGTCACGACACGACACGAGGGCCCGGTGGCGGCGACTGCAGCACTGCACGACAACGCACGCTCACGCCGCACGACATAACTCAGTCGCAGGAAGAAAGTCAGCTGACGTCTATTCTGAGGGACTCAATGTGGCCGCGTGCTTTACAATGACACACGACATTAGATGGATGCTTTCACCTTCATTGTCGGAGCATCTACCAAGATGACAGACTAATTCTGTTTGGAACATTGCTCAGGACAACAAACGTGGTACAGACACTCTTCTAAACTCTTGTTTCTTATTAGGCGAGGATCATGGCGCCTGGTGCCAGAATTTTCATGTGGTGGAGGGCTTGTTGGGCTCTGTGTAATATGATCCGTACCAAGATACTGGGGCTTCATTGGTGATGATCAACTCATTTGTATATTGGATCCAACGCCAGCGACATTTGAGACTCCCACTGTGAGGATAATCGGTCACGATTCATTCATTAGCGCACTTGACCCATGACAGCTAACTTGCGACACCTAGTCATGCTGGACATCTGTGTATTTTGAAACATGACAATGATTTATTCCTTCGGCTCATGTTGAACTCAGCCGTCGTGTAAAATGTAGCGGTGAAGAGATGTGCTAGGCTCTATGACCTCACTTATTCGAATGATGACCCATGACTGTATATAATGATTTTGAGGTGCTTCTGTATTACGCGCCCTTGCGCACTTAATCAAAGTTACTGTGTTACACTGTCGCGACTGTGATTTGTGTACGCGCAGACTTTTTCGTAACAGACAATTGTGCTGCCGTGGACAGTAATATGCACCCTCTGACTGCCTGTCAAACGATAGTTATTCTATACCCGAGGCAGTACTGCTGATGAAACAGTAAATGACTTTGGAAACTTATGGTGAGCCACGACATCAAGAATGGTTGCGTGTGCCTTGGTTGGAAGCAGGAATAAATGAATTAGTGGGGTATCTGTCTCATGTAATACTATCGTGTGCCAATTTTTGTAATAAAACGATCTTATTGAGGATGCTGTTCCTGAGAAAATTTTATTTGTTCTTTCATTGTTCTGTTTTTCGAGTGGTCACATTTATCCTGAAATGTCATGTGAACTATCCTATGTCTCCTCTAATATCTCTTTTTCATATCTTTATTTATGTGTCTGTATTAGCTGTAATTAACTGTAGGGAGAGTGTAGACTGAAAATCTGAACCTATCCCAGAGCATAACAAGTCGGTTGCACTTTCTGCGCACCAGTAAATGAGGTGTATTGGTGGGCGTTGTTATCCTCAGCTTGTCCATTTTCTTATTCTAGGAAGAGACGGCCATTATCCCATGGAGACTAAATGCCTCATTGCTTGCTAATTTCCTTCATAAATATCATTACTTTTACATTTCTTGCTAGAGAGGGTTGATAGTTGAGATCAGTGCACTCAGTTACTCTGTATTATGTCACTACATTTTGTGCACTCTAGCCTTAAGGATACAGGGTACTTTCCCGGCTCATTGTTATGTAAAAATCAACATCTATTTCCTGCACACTTTCTATACAAATTAGGAGTATTTTAATATTTCTGAAACAGCTTAAGGCTATTAAAAAAATTAAAAGGAAATTATGCAATTTTTTTCCAAATTGCTTCCTCATATTGAGGTACCATTTAATGCCATAATGTTATACAATTTGAAGGAGACTAACTTTTTACCAGCTATGCATGACATGATGGCTGGGGTACTAGACCTATTTAATTTCACCTATTATGTATATTACCACGATAAAAAATATTACATCACAGATTTTAATTTTTTTTATAATTTTTTCCCTAGTAAAAATGTTATTTTTTCTATAATTTAGTTTATTCTGCAATAAAACTTAGGTCTCCTACATAAGTATGGACTATTGCAAGTTACAGACAAAAATTAGAAGAATGCTTTACAAGTTGTAGGAAATATTTGTACCTAAATTCTGAAAAATACTACTTGCGAAACTGCGAATTGGAAGGGTCTACGGGTCTGCACGCAGCCGTACCGTACGCAACACGCGCTCGCCAGCCGACCTATCTAGGAATGCTGACAGTCTGCTCGGTCAGTACACGTGCGTCCGGCCGCAGTGCGTCACAGCAGAGTGAGCCAATGGCCGTCGGCAGCGTGCGGTGCAACTAGCGCGGCCTCGCGGGTGAATACGTCTCTTTTCTTAGCTCACCATGGAGCCTTTCGATACGACCGTAGTTAGTGTTGTGTAAATTTAGTATTGAAGCTATTGCACGAGTGCACAAGCGAAACTAAACCTTTTATTCCACAGGTCACCACGAGAAACTCATTCATCTTATGTTCACTGTTAACTCTGGTATTTAGAACTAATTAAGCATGTTCATTTTTATTCTAATGTCTGCTATGATAGCATATTCTACTACTGCTGTAGCAATAGTACCACAGAGTACGGGTGTTTTGTTTGAACCACTATCAGACATGGTAGTTTCAACAAGTAATGCAAAACTTGTACTCAAGTGCAGTCTGAGTGAAATCCAGCAACAGTTCACTTCTCTAAAGAAGCAAATTGATCTAATTCGTTCTGTTAAGGGTAATGATACAACTTTGGAAATGGGTACATCATGGTATAAGTACTGGATCACAATCAAAATGCAGGTAGAGTCTACATTTCCTAATTATGAACAAGAGACATACTGGTTTTTGAAATCTTTTGCCACATAAAACTTTAATTGGGTGTAAACATACCTGCTTTGATTTTGCAGGGAGTATCCTTCGTACTGTATTAGGTACTTTTAACTAGTTGAGATCTACTGGAAGATAAAGGCAAAATATTTGCCCTTGAACAACAGTCCAGTGCAGATTCAACTAACCTCTCTAATGAAATTATCGTATTAAATAGTATGCAAAGAACCATTACTAACCACACAGTTTTAATTGAAAAGATTGTAAACCAATTTATCTCACATTTCCACATAATTCGTAATGAAACAAACGCAAATATTCAAGAACTATTCTAATGATTAAATACTGTAGATGCACACTTAGATTCAAACACTATTTTGTTAAGGATTACTGATAGTTTATCAAATGCTAGAATTGGTGCCCTTAACTTAAGAACAGCCTTAGAAAGTATTTCAAATGATTGTTTGAGCAGTGTACTACTACACCCAGAGCAATTTTCACAGTTCCTACTATCAATTGAGCGAAGGCTAGATGCAGCATATACAATGCCTTATCCTGTTAACTTGTACAATTTATACACTTACTGTTAGTTAACCAATACACACTCTTTAATGACTGAAGGTGAATAAACTGTTATTGTTTCTATACCCATTGCTAGATCAAAGCGTAATTTATAAATGTATAGGATTTATACTTACCCTGTGAAATGGAGACAGGTAGCTAGTTATGTAAAGTACATACTAAATGATTATCTACTGATCAGCAATGATAGAAAATATTTAGTATCCCTAAATGAAAACGATTTTCATATGTGTAAATGCACTTATAAGTTAATTTTGCCATGAATCAGTAGTATTCTTAGATAGTAGAGTGTACAGCTGTGAGAAAGAATTGTTTATGAATCATCCCCCAAGAGATGATTGCCCTACAGTTTTAATGCATCTTTATCATCCATTTCTTAAACAATGCTCTGAAGGTATAATTTTCTCATTTAACTCTACCCTTGACATCACATTTACATGTAAAAATTATGATACACCTGAGTCAGGCGGCAGTAGCCGACCGAGACAGACGCAGCAACAGGGATGTAACCGCTTTTGTGTCATTTACGAGTTCCTTACCACGAGCGAATTTTATTGCATCATCTGTGTGCTTTAATAGTTCAGTTTCTTGAGTTTCTGTGTGTAAATTTAATCTCTAATAGCCACAGTTGTCACGTTTACATTTGCGTCGGAAAGTAAACCAATTTTGTGACACATTACAAGTTCCTAATCAAGTGCTTCGGTAGTTAGGTTTTCGAATATCTGCGTATTACTAGACACAGTTCACGCATTTCCATCAGGGTCTAGAGTAGAGTTGCGCAGCATGTGCCAACAGTCCGTTTATCTGCATAGTTTAGGTTTCCTTGGACTTTAGTATGAACAGGGACTGCGATTGTTGTGTGCAGATGCGAGCTGAGTTGGTGACACTTCGTTGTCAGCTTCAGACTGTGATGGCTTCGATTACACAGCTTGAGGCTGCGGTGGATGGGCACCGATTGGTCCTCACCAGTGGCCAACCCAGTTACTGCTCGCACTGAGGCTGACCCTTCACCTGTGGTCGAGTGGGAGGTCGCCCCGGGGCGAAGCAGGCGGCGAAAGACTTCCCAGGCTGCCGCACCAAAGGCCCCCCCAGTTTGTCTGACAAACAGGTTCCAGGTGCTGTCTATGGCTGACACTGTCGCTGAGCCAGATGCTGTCGCTTGTCCTGTTCCAGACGAAACCACTCAGCCTGTAAGATACGAGCAATCTCAAAGGGTGGGATTATTGGTAGTTGGGAGCTCCAACGTTAGGTGCATTATGGGGCCCCTTAGGACTTGGCTCACAAGAAAGTTAAGAAAACCAATGTGCACTCCGTGTGCATACCGCGTGGAGTCATTCCAGATGTGGAAAGGGTTCTCGTGGACGCCATGAAGAGCACAGGGTGTAGCCAACTGCAGGTGGTTGCTCATGTCAGTACCAATTATGTGTGTCACTATGGATCAGAAGAGATTCTTTCTGGATGCAAGCGGCTAACAGAAATGGTAAAAGCTGCCACTACTGCTTGCAAGAGGAAAGCAGAGCTGACCATTTGCAGCATAGTCGACAGGACCGATTGCGGACCTCTGGTACAGAACCAAATGGATGGTCTGAATCAGAGGCTCAGACGATTCTGCGACCGTGCTAGCTGCAGATTCCTCGACTTTCGCCAAAGGGTGGTTGGGTTTCGGGTTCTGCTGAATAGGTCAGGTGTCAACTATACGCAAGAGGCGGCTACACGGGTAGCAGGGGCTGTGGACTGGGCGGCTTTTTGGTTAGAGGGTCTCGCGAATACAGAAGTAGGGCTTCAGCCACAAAGGGTGCAGGCTCAACACAGGAAGCACATAGGTACAGGAACCATTGGTATAACAGTTGTATATTGTCGTAGCTGTGTTGGGAAAGTACCGGAGCTCCAAGCGCTAACAGAAAGCACTGATTCTCAAAGCGTTATAGGCACTGAAAGCTGGCTGAAGCCGAATATAAGCTCAGCCGAAATTTTTGCGAAGAACCTAACAGTGTTCCGAAAGGACAGGCTAAACGATGTTGGCGGTGGCGAGTTTGTTGCTGTCAGAAGTAGTTTAACTTGTCTCGAACTTGAAGTAGATACTTCCTGTGAGTTAGTATGGGCAGGGGTCATTGTTGGCAATCGAATAAAACAATAATTGGATCCTTTTACCGACCTCCCAGTTCAGATGATACAGTTGCTGAAAGGTTCAAAGAAAGCTTCAGTTTGATTTCAAACACGTACCCGACTCATACGATAACAGTTGGTGGTGACTAATTTACCCTCCATACATTGGCGAAAAAAAAAAAGTTTAATTCCGGAGGTAAGCATAAAATATCATCCGAAATTGTGCTAAATGCATTCTCTGAAAATTATTTCGAGTAGTTAGTTCATGAGCCCACGCGAATAGTAAATGGTTGTGAAAACGCACTTGACACCTTAGCAACAAATAATCCTGAGTTAATGACGAGCATCAAAACCGATTCAGGGATTAATTAACAAAGAGCTGTCGTAGCAAGATTGAATATTGTAATCCTCAAATCCTCGAAAAATAAGCGAAAAATAGACCTATTCAAAAAAGCAGATAAAAATTCACTTGACGCCTTCCTAAGAGACAA
The DNA here is from genome assembly GCF_023864275.1 of Schistocerca cancellata. NCBI lineage: Eukaryota > Metazoa > Arthropoda > Insecta > Orthoptera > Acrididae > Schistocerca > Schistocerca cancellata. The sequence continues at coordinate 101,313,691 of NC_064636.1, read as the reverse complement.
TCTCCATTCATTCCAAATTAATAATATGAATTCAAAGAAATAGTATCGGCACCAACTGAGAGATTTATACCAAATAAATTAACAAACGACGGAGCTGATACTCCTTGGTACACAAAACGGGTTAGAACACTGTTTCAGAAACAACGAAACAAACATCCCAAATTTAAACAGACGCAAAATCCCCGAGATTGGCGATCTTTTACAGAAGATTGGCGATCTTTTACAGAAGCTCCAAATTTAGCGCGGACACAATGCGAGATGCTTATATCAGTTTCCACAACGAAACTTTGTCTCGAAACCTGGCAGAAAATCCAAAGAGATTTTGGTCGTATGTGAAGTATGTTAGCGGCAAGAAACGATCAATGCCTTCTCTGCGCGATAGCAATGGAGATACTATCGAAGACAGTGCTGCCGAAGCAGAGTTACTAAACACAGCCTTCCGAAATGTCTTCACAAAAGAAGACAAAGTAATTACCCCAGTATTCAAATCAAAAACAGCTGCCAACATGAGTGACGTAAAAGTAAATATCCTCGGAGTAGGGAAGCAACTTAAATCACTTAATAAAAGCAAGTCTTCTGGTCCAGAACTGTATACCAATTAGGTTCCTTTCGGAGTTTGCTGATGCATTAGCTCCATACTTAACAATCATATACAACCGTTCGCTCAACGAAAGATCCTTACTCAAAGACTGGAAAGTTGCACAGGTCACACCAGTATTCAAGAAAGGTAGTAGGAGTAATCCACTAAATTACAGGCCCATATAGTTAACGTCGACATGCACTAGTATTTTAGAACATATATTGTGTTCGAACATTGTGAATTACCTCCAAGAAAACGGTCTACTGACACAGTCAACATGGGTTTAGAAAACATCGTTCCTGTGAAACACAACTAGCTCCTTATTCACATGAAGTGTTTAGTGCTATTGACAAGGGATTTCAGATCGATTCCGTATTTCTGGATTTCCAGAAGACTTTTGACACTCTACCACACAAGCGGCTCATAGTGAAATTGCGTGCTTATGGAATATCGTCTCAGTTATGTGACTGGATTTGTGATTTCCTGTCAGAGAGGTCACAGTTCGTAGTAATTGACGGAAAGTCATCGAGTACAACAAAAGTGATTTCTGGCGTTCCGCAACGTAGTGTCATCGGCCCTTTCATGTTCCTTATCTATATAAACGATTTTGGAGACAATCTGAGCAGGTGTCTTCGGTTCTTTGCAGATGACGCTGTCGTTTATCGACTAATAAAGTCATCAGAAGATAAAAAAAACTGAAAAACGATTTAGAAAAGATATCTGAATGGTGCGAAAAGTGGCAGTTGACCCAAAATAACGAAAAGTGTGAGGTCATCCATATGAGTGCTAAAAGGAACTAGTTAAACTTCAGTTACATGATAAATCAGTCTAATCTAAAAGCTGTAAATTCAACTAAATACCTAGGTATTACAATTTCGAACAACTTAAATCGGAAGGAACACATAGAAAATGTAGTGGGGAAGGCTAACCAAAGACTGCGTTTTATTGGCAGGACATTTAGAAAATGTAACAGACCTACTAAGAAGACTGCCTACAATAGGCTTGTCCGTCCTCTTTTAGAATACTGCTGCGCAGTGTGGGATCCTTACCATATAGGACTGATGGAGTACATCAAAAAAGTTCAAAGAAAGCCAGCCGTTTTGTATTATCGCGAAATATGGGAAAGGCGTTTTTCGTTGCGACGGAATCTTCTCACGAAATTGCAATCACCAACTTTCTCCTCCGAATGCGAAAATATTTTGTTGACACCGACCTACGTAGGGAGGAACGATCACCACGATAAAAGGAGGGAAATCAGAGCTCGTACGAAAAGATATAAGTGTTCATTCTTTCCACGCGCTATACGAGATTGGAATAATAGAGAATTGTGAAGATGGTTCGATGAACCCTCTGCCAGGCACTTGAATGTGATTTGCAGAGTATCCATGTAGATGTAGATGTAGATATAGCTACCCTTTACACTGAAATTGGATAATGGTGGATTAATCTTGAATGCCACACATTGTGATTTATCATGTGAACTATTTGACATGCCTAGTGTCTTGCCAACTACATTTCATGCTACTTGACATGTGCCATTAACGAGAATGTTATCTGTTTATTACAATGATTCATACATAGTAACATATGGAAAGCATTCCTTATCAAGTTTTTCTGAGGACAATAATTTAATTAAGGATAACCACGAAAATTTAATTTCTTCCAGTAATGAGTTAAACTTCATGGAAGGAGCAAATAGACTGAAGTCCATCGATTCATCCAGTAATGTTAATGCATACTTAACTGCCAGTATTATGTTTTTAATGCTTTTATTAATTTATCTTTTGTTAACAGCGTCTGTCATATATGAAATTGTCTTCCTGAAAGCTCACTTCTCGGGACCAAACGTTACTGTGTCTGCAAATGAAATACATGTCGCAATGCCTTCTGATGCCACAAATCGCGAAATAGATTCATAACGCCCATTAGGTCGTTTTCAGCCACCTACGGTTGCTCTTTTTCTCTGGGGAGAGCGATGTAAGGGTCTACGGGTCTGCACGCAGCAGTACGGTACGTAACACGCGCTCGCCGGCCGACCCATCTAGGAATGCTGACAATTTGCCTGGTCAGTACACGTGCGTCCGGCCGCGGTGCGTCACAGCAGAGTGAGCCAATGGCCGCCGTCGGCAGCGCGCAGTATAACTAGCACGGCTTCAGGCGCGAACATGTCTGTTTTCTTAGCTCACCATGGAGCCTTTCGACACGACCGTAATGAGCCGGTGTTAGGATGTCAGACACAGTGATGGCGGGTGCACGTAGTGTGCGTCTCTTATAATAAGCCTTCTGCTAATAAACTGTTTAAACTTATTTCTCGTTGTTCGCGTATTGCCGTACGTCAAGGACCCACTGCTTACAAATCCTGACAAATATTTCGTGTAATTACCATGTGGGGGCAACAACACAAACAACGCCCTTATAGAATTGAGATGTGAGTCTAATTAAACTGTGCCTCAGCAATTCCTGAAGCATACTCTTCATCCAGCAGCATTTCTTCATCTTCTAGCTTCGCTCTTGGCATTCCTTTTAGCACTTCTTGCTTCTTTCAGCTTCTCAGACGCCCGTTGTCTGTCATATGCAAGCAATTGATCTTCCATATTGGAGCCACATTTTATGCCTAAATTTCTCAGGACTTCCAACCTTCCTATCACTGTATCATTGAAACATATCACTGCATCTCGTACACCAACTTTTAATGTATTTAGTGATACAAAAACATTCTTGGGTAATCTTTCCCACATACAATGGGTGAAACTTTCATTTGTATTCTGAGTGCCCCCAAGATGACATTTACTAAGCAAAACAGGGTCACTCAGGTCTCTAAAAATTGGTTTCATTTCATTTATAACAGTTCAGGAAGAGAATGCTTATGATCGTATGTTTGACCACTTTCTTTTGCTTTATGGTAACCACATCAAGAATCTGCTACTGTAGGGCGATGTCTGTGAACAGGGTGGTCGTGTGTGGACAACTTATGGAAGCAGGTGGCCCATACAGTTTTTCTCATTGCTGCAACATCATTCAGAGGTGGAGTTCGTCTAATGGCCATAATAACTCTGAAGCAGGTCTATTTCAGTTTCTACCTCGGCGAGACAGGGATTTTCCATCAGACAGCAACTTTCAATTCATTTCTCTTTGTAGCTTCCTCAACCTAGGACCCATCCTCTTTTGGACACGTCCACAACACTCCAGTTTAGTTACCAAGGTATCACCATAAACATTGAGCTCATTAATTTTATTAAAAGTTTTGGAGTCCGCATCGCCTAGGTACTTCGTATATCTAACCTTATAAACAGGTACAGACCTCTGAAATAATTTTAGAGCTCCATCACACTCCATACCTCCACTGTAACCACCTTAATTCTTAGAACACTGATGTTCAATATGTCCTTCAGCGTTACCAAGGCAGGTGTGGCAGTACTTAGATAAGCACTCAACATCGACAACTTTTCCATTCTCCAGAGAAGTAGCACTTACAACACCAGTCAAGGAACGATGCTCTCGATGTTGCCATGTCCCATCAAGTGCATCAGCAATGTCCCTGGTTCTACTAATATTTAAAGTTTCTTCTACTGCACATTTCATAGATGCTTTAGACACAACCGTCAAGCCACCTAAAAGTATTTTTACGTACTTGCTGAACCTACTGTGGTGAGGAGGAAGGTCCATCAAACCACAAAACGTTTGAGCAGCCTTTTTTCTTTTCCTATTGCACGCATTACATACGAGTACACTAACTTAAAATTCACATCATATGAATTACGCGCAATGTTCGAAGTCATTTTCAAGATAGATTTATTGCAGGATCTACACAGAACAAATAATTTTGACGCTAAACCCTTCCTGCTACTTTGCTGCTCAGCTACATCCAGACATCCTACACCATCACATTGTTTACATTTCGCCACTTCCTTTATCAAAGAAGATAAGATGTCCAAATCAACAGCAACAAATACACTACAAGCAAAAATTTGAATCACCAGGAGGCGTACTGTGTGGAGTTTCTTCCCTGAAGAACTGACACATAGGTTACTTTCAACAGTGTGGCTTGCTTTGTTTGTGAACTGGTTACCACAGAATTTCCATTTACTGAATATCTTGATGCACGGCATAGTTCGTATTTAATGCACACTGAAGGAACTTCAACAAATATATGTAGCACTTGGGCAACAAACATTCAGTAATACGTGAACAAACAGCTTCACCGAAACAAAAGTAAATACTAGCAAAGATAATCATTTACAGACACTAGAGAGCTGCACTGTTACCAACAAATACAATATATCATACGTATAATCGCTGGAAACAGAAAGTTCACAGTTCTTTTCGAAATAATACTGGTTTCTGTAACAGAAATAAAGGGGGTGTGGTGGAATACATGACCATAACTTTAAAATTTGGTATATATAGTTCATTTTTCATTTGAAAACCTATAATGTACATATCCATGTTATCAGGGAAGACTATATAATTTAATAAATTCATAAAAAATTTCGACTTTCCTACTATTTATAAGTAAGCTGTATCCTTAATGTACCATTCTATACCTTTCGAGATCCTTCGTAAACTAAAGACAGACAAATGCGATGTAATTTTTTAGTTAATGCCGAATTTTAGTGCACTACATGCGGTCCGACTTGTGAAGACTATGTTATAAGACAACATATGTGATACTACCCGCACTCATCCCCTATCATATTAATAAGTGCTGCTTATTGTCCACTTGGAGCGCTGCCGTCGCAGTGCATTAGAAAAACGGCGACAGTGTGGTGAGCGTACCTGTCAGCCTAGACTGTGCTCAGACTGCACACCGTCTCTCAGCCACTGTGACGCGATGTAGACAAACACACGTCAGGTGTGTCGTAGGAGTTTTAATGGCTTCTGATCTCCTGGCAAATGGCTTTGCAGCAGTGGTAATACCAGGTCCCACCAGATCGCCTACGTTAGGCGCTGTCGGGATTGGCTAGCACTCGGATGGGCCACTGTCAGGGTCTGCCGAGTTCTGCTGGCCAGTGGGCTGCACTCGGCCCCTGTGAGGACAACTGAGGAGCCGCTTGACTGAGAAGTAGCGTCTCCAGTCACCAAAACTGACAACAGTTTGGAGGGTAGTGTGCTCACTACATGCCCACCAGTACCTGCATCAAGCAATGCCTGTGAGCTGAACATCACACGGTGGCCGGTCGGAACTGTTGGGCTTTCAGGGCGTGTTCGGGCGGAGTTTTTTTGTGTTCGTCTTCTGCAGGTAAAACATCTAGACCATTAAAAATTTATCGAAAACCCATTTCTTGGAATAGTCCAATTCGTAAGAAATCACCCTTCATTGTGTTCATACAATACATGTTTTATTATAAAATGTGTAATAATGTTATTACATGCATTATAATAAAAATGTATTGTATGAACACAATGTGTTCGCTTTTCTACATCTAGGAAAAAAGGTCATGTGCAGGGGTGTCATGGAAGTTTGAAACGTAAGTTGGTGTGCCACCGAGTCGGAAAGGTCGACAAACGTGGCTCTGACACATAGTATATCTAACTACTCCTTTTCGGCACTCGTTATTTTAGTTCCGTTATCGATATCTGCAGAAGAAGAGAATTCTAATTTACTAGTTTTCTTTTAAAGAGATCAGTAACACGAGATTTGAATTTCAGTTCTCGGTGTGGAGAAGGAAGTTTTCTCAGGCCAAACGTAAAAATAATTCACCAGTCAGTAGGAGAGCGTAGACACTTGTGATGGTGACCAGACGTCATGGAGCATTCTCAATTTGTCACGAAAGAAAAAGCAAAATAATGAAATAAAGATTAAGAAGATACAAACGCACAATATCGACTACTACAACACGAGTGAGCGCGACAAAATAGTTTAACTTACGATGTTAGCAGACGACGATACCGTCGTCACTTCATTCCCTGGAAACCTTGATCTACCGTGACGTGACGTGACGGTCTGTTGACGACTTGTCTGAATGCCGCCATTTGAAATTAATTGTGGAACGTTTTGACTTGACATGACGGGACTTGATGGCCAGGGTGAACTGGTCTTAAAAAGAGTTATCACGAGATCACGTGACAATTTCAGCTTAATGCTGACAACGTGCGCAGCACGAAATGTTTACTCCAGAGATTTTTTTACTTTATGTCTTAGACCGACGTCATATCTGAGTCACAGATGCTACTTAGAGACAATATCTGAAGGCAGTGGGGTTTATTCCTAAACCAAAGAATGTATCACAGGAAAGAAAGATGATACACACACATAGAATAAAATTCCATTGCAGCTCACGCCATTATTTACATAGCCTAATTATGTCGCAAAGAAATTGGGATAACAGAAAAGGAAGTAACAAGGTAAAAAAACATACATGAATTAAACAAATTATTACCACAGTTTATGCGAGTAAGTGAAGGTACCATGGATGGTCTTTAAAGTCCACTACAATATCATTCGAGTACAGTTGTAATCTTCATCTAGATCTTCACGGATACTTTACAAATCACAGTTACGTGCTTTGAAAAGGGTTTATCGAACCACCTTCACAATAATCCTTTATTATTCCGATCTCAAACACCGTGCGAGAAAAACGAACACCTATATCTTTCCGAGTGAGTTCTTATTTTCTTATTTTAATATGATGATCGTTTCTCCCTATGGAGGTCGGCGCCAATAAAATATTTTCGCATTCGGAGGAAAAAGTTGGTGATCGAAATTTCGTGAGGAGTTTCTAGCGCAAAGAAAAACGCCTTTGTTTTAATGATGTCCGCCCCAAATCCTGTATCACGTGAGTGACACTCTCCCCTATTTCTCGATAATACAAAATGTGCCGCTCTTCTTTGAACATTCTCGATGAACTCCGTTAATTCTATGTGGTAGGGATCCCACACCGTGCAGAAATTCTCCATAAGAGGACGGACAACCGTAGTGTAGGCAGTCTCTCTAGTAGATCTGTTGCATTTTATAAGTGTTCAGCCAATAAAATGCTGTCTTTCGTTCACCTTCCCCCACAACATTTCCTATATGTGCTTTCCATTTTATGTTTTTCGTAATTGTGATTCCTTGGTATTTAGTTCAATTTACGGCCTTTAGATATGAATTATTTATCGTCTAACTAAAGTTTAACAGATTCCTTTTAGCACTCATGTGGATGAACTCACACTTTTCAAAATTTCGGATCAACTGCCAACTTTCGCACCATACAGACGTCTTTTCTAAATCGTTTCGCATTTTTTTTTTTATCTTCGGATGACCTTACTGAATGGTAAATGACACCATCGCCTGCAACCAACCTAAGACAGCTGCTCAGATTTTCTCCTAAATCGTTTATATAGATAAGGAAAAGCAACACCTTGGGAAACGCTGGAGATGACTTCTGTTTCACTCGATGACTTTCTGTCAGTTACTACGAACTGTCAACACTGTGACAGAAATCTTTGCAGAAAGCATTGCAACTACTGAGAAATAGTTCACTGCTAAGAAACACAACTTCTCTCTCCCGGCCTTGTGTTTCTCATGGAATATAAAGTATTCATACAACTTACAAGAATGCAGCCGACATCTTTCACAATATCGTGTATTTCAAAACGTAAACGCCCAATCTCTTTGAAGGCACAAATGCCGAAATATCGGTGGCTGTCTAGCACAACTCCATTACCGTTTGTTGTTTGAATCAGCCCCCTAAATTACCTAATTACTGAAAACTATTTGAAGGCAGTATGTATCGTCCTATCTTATATTGGTGTAAACTGCACCATAATCAAATTGCTGCCATATAAGCTGTGCAGTTAGAATGTATCTTCAGTTGCGATCTCACACTGAATTTACTTCTGTACCTCGGGCACACAAATACTTTTTGAGCTCATTTACAACGTCACGTTGGTAGCAGTACTTACACCACATCATGTCCACATCATCTGCAGTTATCTTACTAGTTTATGTTTAAATGAAGGGAATTAAAGAAAAACCTAAAATCATTCCTTTCCCACACACCTGTCATGGTAGTCGTACAAAACAAACTACCATCTCTCAGGGGATTATACACTCCTGGAAATGGAAAAAAGAACACATTGACACCGGTGTGTCAGACCCACCATACTTGCTCCGGACACTGCGAGAGGGCTGTACAAGCAATGATCACACGCACGGCACAGCGGACACACCAGGAACCGCGGTGTTGGCCGTCGGATGGCGCTAGCTGCGCAGCATTTGTGCACCGCCGCCGTCAGTGTCAGCCAGTTTGCCGTGGCATACGGAGTTCCATCGCAGTCTTTAACACTGGTAGCATGCCGCGACAGCGTGGACGTGAACCGTATGTGCAGTTGACGGACTTTGAGCGAGGGCGTATAGTGGGCATGCGGGAGGTCGGGTGGACGTACCGCCGAATTGCTCAACACGTGGGGCGTGAGGTCTCCACAGTACATCGATGTTGTCGCCAGTGGTCGGCGGAAAGTGCACGTGCCCGTCGACCTGGGACCGGACCGCAGCGACGCACGGATGCACGCCAAGACCGTAGGATCCTACGCAGTGCCGTAGGGGACCGCACCGCCACTTCCCAGCAAATTAGGGACACTGTTGCTCCTGGGGTATCGGCGAGGACCATTCGCAACCGTCTCCATGAAGCTGGGCTACGGTCCCGCACACCGTTAGGCCGTCTTCCGCTCACGCCCCAACATCGTGCAGCCCGCCTCCAGTGGTGTCGCGACAGGCGTGAATGGAGGGACGAATGGAGACGTGTCGTCTTCAGCGATGAGAGTCGCTTCTGCCTTGGTGCCAATGATGGTCGTATGCGTGTTTGGCGCCGTGCAGGTGAGCGCCACAATCAGGACTGCATACGACCGAGGCACACAGGGCCAACACCCGGCATCATGGTGTGGGGAGCGATCTCCTACACTGGCCGTACACCACTGGTGATCGTCGAGGCGACACTGAATAGTGCACGGTGCATCCAAACCGTCATCGAACCCATCGTTCTACCATTCCTAGACCGGCAAGGGAACTTGCTGTTCCAACAGGACAATGCACGTCCGCATGTATCCCGTGCCACCCAACGTGCTCTAGAAGGTGTAAGTCAACTACCCTGGCCAGCAAGATCTGAAGATCTGAAGGTACCCTCCGCCACACACCGTCAGGTGGCTTGCGGAGTATGGATGCAGATGTAGATCTGTCCCCCATTGAGCATGTTTGGGACTGGATGAAGCGTCGTCTCACGCGGTCTGCACGTCCAGCACGAACGCTGGTCCAACTGAGGCGCCAGGTGGAAATGGCATGGCAAGCCGTTCCACAGGACTACATCCAGCATCTCTACGATCGTCTCCATGGGAGAATAGCAGCCTGCATTGCTGCGAAAGGTGGATATACACTGTACTAGTGCCGACATTGTGCATGCTCTGTTGCCTGTGTCTATGTGCCTGTGGTTCTGTCAGTGTGATCATGTGATGTATCTGACCCCAGGAATGTGTCAATAAAGTTTCCCCTTCCTGGGACAATGAATTCACGGTGTTCTTATTTCAATTTCCAGGAGTGTACACAACTGTGCACGAGGGTAAATTAATTATTATCCGCAATTTACTTATTATTTTGTTTATTTTGGTAGTACTGTCGTTTTACGTTGATGACGCATGGTTTGTTTATTTGTTGTTATATCTTTGCAATTTTCAAGCTGCTGGCTTAGCAGCAAAGAAGGGAAAACAGAAAGGTGGAGGGAGTATATAGAGGGTCTATACAAGGGCGATGTACTTGAGGACAATATTATGGAAATGGAAGGGGATGTAGATGAAGATGAAATGGGAGATATGATACAGCCAGAAGAGTTTGACAGAGCACTGAAAGACCTAAGTCGAAACAAGGCCCTGGGAGTAGACAACATTCCACTAGAACTACTGACAACCTTGGGAGAGCCAGTCCTGACAAAATTCTACCATCTGGTGAGCAAAATGTATGAGACAGGCGAAATAACCTCAAACTTCAAAAAAAAATATAATAATTCCAATCCCAAAGAAAGCAGTTGTTGACTGATGTGAAAATTACCAAACTATCAGTTTAATAAGACACGACTGCAACATACTAATTCGAATTCTTGACAGACGAATGGAAAAACTGGTAGCAGCCGACCTCGGGGAAGCTCAGTTTGGATTCCGTAGAAATTCTGGAACACGTGAGGCAATACTGACCCTATGGCTTATCTTACAAGCTAGATTAAGGAAGGTCAAACCTACGTTTCTAGCATTTGTAGACTTAGAGAAAGCTTTTGACAATGTTGACTGGAATACTCCCTTTCAAATTCTAAATGTGGCAGGGGTAAAATACAGGGAGCGTAAGGCTATTTACAGTTTGTACAGAAACGAAATGGCAGTAGTAAGACTTGAGGGACATGGAAGGGAAGCAGTGGTTGGGAAGGGAGTGACACAGGGTTATAGCCTCTCCCTGATGTTATTCAATCTGTATATTGAGCAAGCAGTAAAGGAAACAAAAGAAAAATTCGGAGTAGGTATTAAAATCCATGGAGCAGAAATAAAAACTTTGAAGTTAGCCGATGACATTGTGATTCTGTCAGAGACAGCAAAGGACTTGGAAGAGCAGTTGAACGGAATGGATAGTGTCTTGAAAGGAGGATATAAGATGAACATCAACAAAAGCAAAACGAGAATAATGGAATGTAGTCGATTTAAGTCAGGTGATGCTGAGGGAATTAGATTAGAAAATGAGACACTTAAAGTAGTAAAGGAGTTTGGCTATTTGGGGAGCAAAATAACTGATGACGGTCGAAGTAGAAAGGATATAAAATGTAGACTGGCAATGGCAAGGAAAGCGTTTCTGAAGAAGAGGAATTTGTTAACGTCGAGTATAGATTTAAGTGTCAGGAAGTCGTTTCTGAAAGTATGTGTATGGAGTGTAGCCATGTATGGAAGTGAAACATGGAAGATAAATAGTTTAGATAAGAAGAGAATACAAGCTTTCGAAATGTGGTGCTACAGAAGAATGCTGAAGATTAGATGGGTAGATCACATAGCTAATGAGGAGGTACTGAATAGAATTTTTACAGCCTTACAGACGTTCCCTGTTGAAAAACTGTGTTACAAATGAATATAAATGATGCTATTCGCATTCCTCGTATATCGCATTCAGAACTATAGCTTAGTGTCCGCTTGGAGCGCTGCTGTCAGGGGTGTATAGAGAGTGGGAAGGAGTGTCGGCAGTGTGTGTGTCGGACTGCGGCGACATTCACCACGAGGGGGGAGAGGCAGGGGCCGCCCCCTGCACGCGAATGAGGCGCTTCTGTCTCCAGCTCTGCCTCTCTCCCTCCCTCCCCCCACTTTCCCCGTCTCTGTCCATCTGCCTGTCCATCTGTCTAGGTATCTGGAGGACGCAGCATGGTATCTCGGAAGGAGACTTACCAACAGGTGTGGGAGTAGCTTGAGACACGCCTCAGGGACGTGTGTTGCATGCACTGCTGTCCAGGTCGTATGCTAATGACCTTGGAAGCAATGTTAACAGTCAGGCCACAGTTTGTGGAAATGATACATTATCTATAATGAAGGGGTGTCTGAAAGAAGCTGTACAATTTTTTTTATTCATATCTTCACATGATTTCAAAGTAAAGCAGGATTTGACAAATTGCTTTAAGTGGGCAGAAATGGAAAATCGTGTGAAAGTGGTTCGACGAACACTCTGCCATCCACTTCAGTCTGTTTTGCAGAGAAGTTACGTACAAAATTGTGCTCTTAAAAACACGCAAAAACGTCGTATTAATGAGTCACTTTTGGAATCAGTCAACTCATACAAAGACACGGGTGTGGCACACTGAGGTGATATAAAATGGAAGTATCACATAGTCTCAGTTGTAGGTAAACTAGATGGCAGAGTGGGCGAGACACTGGATGAATGCGGTGAGTCTACAAGGGAGACACCTTACGGAACACTCGTGTGGTCCATCCTAGACTACCGCTCGGGTGTGTGGGACCCATTACAAAGAGAACTAACAGGGAATATTGAACGCGTACAGAGAAGGGTAGTGGGAATAGGCAAAGTAGTGTTGGCGTGAAAGCCTGCTTACAGGAAATTCCAGAGTCAGCAGTGGGTGAGCAGGGCTCAGCCGGCGTGGGGGCGTGTGCCCAAGTTCTGCGAGGGGCTCTCCCACACCCTCCCCCCCCCCCCCCCAACCTCTCAGCCCCTCCTCCAACACAGGTCACATATCCCCGTGACGTTCAAAAGAATTCTAACTTCCGTCATTAACGCAGTACCAGTGCATCAGTAGACTGTTACCGCCGGGGACCTACTGTCAGTGTAGGAAAATAGTTAATTGGAGAAGAAATCTTAATAGTTATGGTTATTACAAAAATGTTAATAATAAGACTACTACGGGAATCCTTCCAATTCAATGAAATTCAAAATCAGGTAAGGTTCACAAATTTTGTTCAGGATATACGCTTCAATGTTTTCATCACTCGACTGTGCTCTGTGTTCACAAGAAATTAACTGAGTTGTAGGTTATAAACACAAAGGGTATACACAAAACATCTTTTCCTCGCTATTTGAAGAGCAAATTCATGAATAGTATCTTCAGAACTCAATTTTGGAACCACGTCATGTTCTATTGACAACATGGCCGACATGCTGCTTCGGAAATAATTCTTGACGAGCTCTGAACGTGGAAAGCTTGTTTCAGCGGAGGCGACAGTTCCTGGCACGGCTGGCAAAATACTGTGGGCGATGTGAATCCCGTGAAGTGGGTTTGCAGAATCATTCGAGTATTTCAGTATTAACGTAGGAGTTTTCACGTCATCGGACGCCATTTCTCTGAGCACATTAATTTCTGTCAAGAGAGCTGAAGCAACAATGTCTTTCGAACATTCACAATTTATGTTTACACTTAGCTCTTTCTCAAGGTTTGTAGACAGCATTTTCAATTCTTCGGTCTGTATGTATTTTAAACTGTCTAGAGAAAACAAAAAGTCGAGTACTCCGGAATACTTAGCCATTTGGCGAAACCTCTCTTTCAAACTTTCTAACACTGTCTCAACGACAGGGTAGAGAAAATCGATCATATATGTCTCCTCTGACGGTTGAGCTCTGCAAACCAAATCGTCACCTTCATAATCAAATTGCTTCGCCTTCTTGCCAGTTCTCCTTTCTCCAAATTTTGCTTAAGTCTGTGAAGTTTCAGGTATCTCTTTCGCTGTTAACTGCACATTAACGAAACCTCCTTCGCGGAAATTCCAAATAAACGTAACTAGACTTTCGAGGGATTTAGTTGGCACTTTCACGTCAACGTTTGCTGCTCGAACTGCCTTAATTGTTGCGCTAATGGCAAAGACAAGACTATACTATACGACAACGCCTACAATAAACTCGAAGCTTTTCAAATCGTCCACAGCAGGCGAGTGAGCTCCGCTCTTTGTTTTCGTTTCAACAGCGCTGTCGCTCACCTCAGGAAGGGCGCCTCTGACTTCTCTCGTCTGGCACTTTAACAGCTTTGACACTCTACACCCTACTTTGAATCTGAAAGATTCATCGCTGTTCAAGTTGGCGCCCTGCGCAATAAGATTGCCCATCTCTGAGTGGATGCACTGAAAATAACGTATATTCTTTGAATTACACCAGAAAATGTGACTGCTTTTGCAGCAGATTTCGCCGCATCTGATAACACAAGGTTAAGACTGTGACTGTCACGTGGCATATAAAATGCTCTTGGTTTGCACCTTAATATTCTGGCTTGAACACCAGTTCGATAACCTTTTATAATCGATAACGTTGGCTTCTGCAATCATCGATATCGAGCCCTAGTTCATCTAATTTCGACAAAACGGTTTCAGTCAAACTTTATCTTGTTCCTGAAGTGACGTTCAGAAAGTCGAGGAAGTGTTCTTCTACCTTGACTGCGTCTACTTATAAATTACAAACGTAACAATCAATGTCATTTGTTCCTTGTGGCATGTATGAGGAGTACAATCAAGTACGTCAGAAAAAATATCCTTTCGTTCACAGAATTAACAATGGTGTGTTTTACTTTGTTGGCAACCAAATTTATGAATTCGTTTTGAATGTTTTTTTACAAGACAATGGTCATGATTTTCTTGGGCCTTTACCACCTCTAATGTTCATGCAAAACGGGGTCAAATTCTGCTGTCAATTCGATCAAACCAAGAAAACTACGATTATTTTCTTGATAGGGCAAGTCGCTGCTTCCCTTTAAGGCCATATTACGTTGAACTAGGTACCTGATGGTGAGTGTAATGCTTTTTAGAACCTACGCTAATGTACTTTCTGTGACGCTTGATTGTTAGCTACAACAGTGAGTAGAAAGGGCGCGGTGAGGGACTGCGAAGCAATGAACCGAATATACGCATGGGCAACAGCCATGTGTTAATAAACGGTACTGTAGTGCGTCGGTATCACAATAACCCTGGTTCCCTCGACTCCGGTGCGGGCATAATTTTCTGAGAGGTACTCCAGAGGCCACAGCAGTGTCACAGTGAGCGTAGAATTCGATTACATTACGTTGAAAGTACATTCACAAACATGTTACTTTATTTATTTCAATTTATCTGCAATAACAAAATTAGGACGACAGTTTTCGTATTACATTCGCATGTTCTGCGCGGTGCCCCTGGAAGCGCTGCCCGCTGTGTGAGGCCCCGTAGCAGACTGCAGTTGGTACCTGCCGACCTCGCAGCCGTTGGCAGCACTGACTGCGTGCCAGACACCTGCCGCTTCACATGTTTCTCGCATTTGTAGCGAGTCGTGTCCAGTGTGACGTGATGCGTTGGTATTTCCTGCTGCTGCTGTTAGATCCGTGTGTCATACTCACATACTTAATAAGGTAAGGATTACTGTTTTCATGCGTTCCCGAGGTCTTTAATTATTTCTTTTTATTGTTTTTGCAAAGCCATCGTAGCTGTACGGTCTCATTTAATTCCCAATGGAGCCTATTGCGTATAAATCAAACCGCTTTCGGTTATTATACTCTCAAAATACTAGCGAACTTCGTATTGCAAATCCTGGTATTTCAAAGTCCTACCGACATTCCTATTAATTCTGTTTTGCAGACTTCAGGCAGGAGTGAAAAGCATAGGCTTGGACGAGATTTCTTCTTATTCGCGCCATTTTGTTGAATTTTGTTTTGTTGTTGTTGAAATATGGGATTGTATTCGTACACATTTGATGCATAAAAGGGCTATTCTCCTTGTTAAGAATAACAGAACGGAATGGTGGAACATTGCTTCTGCAAGTACATACTGTTCAATGACAGAACTTGGACCACTCATGTATTAAGCAATTACTTTCCGCCAGGGTACTGCGTAGACCTGGGACAGCCTGCTCCTATTGTTTTGTGGCTCGAAATCAAATCAAGCGAGACGCGTTTTGACAGTTCCGTAGTGGTGCATTGAATCAGGTATATTCGAAGTAGTCAGCCGAATTTAGTACAACTAATCTGCTAGCTTCTTCCTCCCAGTCCCTTATTAGCAAACATCAGCACGTTACGTCACGCAAATGTGTTGTAGTACAGAACGCTTTTCCATTTAATTTCGGTATTTGTCACTTTTCTAGAGTAATGTTTTTGGTTAACGTCTGTTTGTTGTGTGGTCAGTAAGATAGATAAGATTAGCCTCCATTTCGTCTTTACTGTGTATGTGTAAGTGCAGAAATTAATGAATTCTTACGTTGACCCAAAATTGATCTTCTTGCTACAAATGTTGTCAAAATGTCCGTAGTTTTCACTTCCGTTAATAGTGTACCTCCAGACACCGACTGGCTACAAATAGCAAAAAAAGTAGTCCCTTTTCTAATAAGGGAGTATCTGAATGAAGAGTGCCCCACGTAAAGGACCAGTATTGAAACACTTTTACAGTAAAACCATCCATCCTCGGAACCTTTTCTGATAAGTCTTTGTCGTTGCTCAGAACGATATCAAAATACAGTGTATCAGTTACAAATCGTAGTACAGAACTCAGATCGAACAGTCCACAGGTGTAATTCCAGTTCATAGTGTGTCCATTGGACACTACGAACAGGCAGTTCACCTGTGGACTGTTTCATCAACAAATACGTTTGGAGAAACTGAAGATACACACACATAGGCTTGTTAAACCAAACGGGAGCTGCTGAGTAATACTTTATTCATTGTTACAGCTGTAGTTACCTACAGTATAAAGCGTGTTGCTGTTACGTAGAGAAAGCTATACATAGTTTATATCACAGCAAGCGGATCTCTTGACATTAATACGTTAAGAGTAATTTCATCGACTTTTGTGGAAGTAAATGAAAAATAGCAATGCAGATGGTTGTAGACAAACTTCCAGGAAGAGGGGCTGATGAGACAGCTTCTTCCCCACCTCTGTAAAATACTGGTTGTGCAGACAAATTGGTCTGTATACATACATACATACATACATTAATCCTTATTCCATAGGTCATGAAAACGACATTTCGTAATGACATAGAATGTCACTTTAAGTTTACTTTACACAAAATAATTATTTTTTATAGTTAATACTTCATATCTAGAAATTCATCTATTGAGTAGGAGTTGTCATTCAGAAATTTTGTTGATTTGCCTTTACATGATGTTTGGTTATCAGTCAGACTTTTAATGCTATTTGGCAAATAACCAAAGATTTTTGTGGCAGCATAATTCACCTCTTTCTGTGCCAAAGTGAGATTCGATCCAGACTAGTGAAGGTCATCGTTTCTTCTAGTGTTGTAGCTATGCACTTCACTGTTATTTTTTAATTGACATGGGTCATTAATGACAAATTTTGTAAGTGAATATATGTACTGTGAATAGACAGTTCCTTAAATAAATGTCCGCAAGGTGATCTTGGGTGGGCTCCATCAGTTATTCTAATTACTCGCTTTGGTGCAATGAATACTTTCTCTCTTAACGACGAATTCTCCAAAATGTGATGCCACATGAAAGAAGTGAATGAAAAGAGGCATAGTAGGCTAGTTGACCAATATGTTTATCACCAAAATTTTCAATAACCATAATAGCATAAGTAGCTGAACCTAACCATTTCAGCAGATTATGTATGTGTTTCCTCCAATTCAAGTTCTCGTCAATGCAGACAACCAGTAATTGAGTATTGTGCCTTAGCAACAGACTTTTGCTCATCTATATTTATCAATGGTGTTATGCCATTTACTGTACAGAATTGTGTAAACTGTTTGTTCTCAAAATTTAGTGAGACCATTTGCAGAGAACCACTTAATAATTTTCTGAAAGACATTAGCCTATTTCCAATTTCTGCAGCTGATTCTTGCTTATCAGGTGTGATTACTTGTATCATCAGCAAAAAGAACTAGCTGTGCATCTTCATGAATATAGAGTGGCAAGTCCTTAATGTATATTAAGAACAATAAGGGACCCAAGACTGAACTCTGTGGGACACCATTCTTGACGCCTCCCCAGTTAATGGACTCTGCTGATTTTTGCAGACCATCTGTAGCTTTAATATGAATCTACTGCATTCTTCCAGTTAAATATGAGTTAAACCATTTGTGCACTGGCCCACTCAGCTTATCTGGAAGAATTTCATGATTCACACCATCAGAAGCCTTCGAGAGGTGACAAAATATCCCAATGGGTGATGTTTGGTTACTCAATGCATTTAATATTTGATCACCGAAATCATATATAGGCCCATTGCATCTTCTTTTGAAAAGCCTTTCTGAAAACCAAATTGACATTTTGTTAGTACTTTATTTTTAGAAATACGTGATGCTACTCATAAATACATTACTTTTCAAGAATTTCGGATAAAGCTGTCAGAAGTGAAATTGGGTGGTAGTTGTTAGCATCAGACCTATCTCCTTTTCAATAGCGGATTTGTCCATCTGGAAAAATTCCCTGTTGCATTTAGCTACTACATATGTGGCTGAGAATCCTACTTATTTGTTGGGAACAAGCTTTAAGTTCTCTGTAGCAAAGCAAGAGGTCTAGGTTGGTTTGGAAAAAGATGGTATGGTTGAGAGACGGATAAGAGAATGAACGTGAACGCGAAATAGTACCGGCCATGACCTTCTTCTGTGCGGATGCACACACATTCCCTGAACTCTTACGGGACTCGGTAAAAAATGGACGAGTAACGAGTGTGTTGGAGTTCAGAGATTACCAGACAGCTGACTCCAATACCTTCAGTGGCTTAAGTATTTTACTGCATTGCGGGACTACAATGCGCTTTTACGCCACACATAGCTAATGTTGAAAAATTACCCTCGTTTGTTACGAATTTTCATCACTCCTGCTTTTAAATACAATACTATGTTCGCTAATATCGAAGACATGTTACATTTTCCGTCCGGTCACCTAAGGAGAAAATCACCTGAGTTTTACCATATATTATTTCCTTCTGTTTAAAAATTCACATCCAAAGCTTTATTGTCCTCTGCTCGTCTCTGTTTACGTCTGAACCGCCACTGCTCACACCAGTGCGCGTTAGCTGGACCACTTGCCCGGCCAGCGCTGTCAGAGCTAAACGCGCCGGTAAAGCTGTTGTCCCGTATTACAGCACAAGTCGATACGCACAGCATGAAACGAACCCACTTTATCGTACTTGATTGCACCTGAGACATATTGGTTTCCGCTCCACCTGAAACTAAATTCAATGAGGTTCCAGCAAACGCGGAAGAGTACATAGTTTAATGTTTACATGACGTTTATTGTGATGAACGGCTGGCCGCTGGTGGCCGAGCGGTTCTAGGCGCTACTGCCTGGAACCGCGCGACCGCTACGGTCGCATGTTCGAATCCTGCCTCGGGCATGGATGTGTGTGATGTCCTCAGGTTAGTTAGGTTTAAGTAGTTCTAAGTTCTAGGGGACTGACGACCTGAGATGTTAAGTCCCGTAGTGCTCGGAGTCATTTGAATCATTTTCCTCTCTCTCTCTCTCTCTCTCTCTCTCTCTCTCTCTCTCTCTCTCTCTCTCTCCGGGCGTGTGCGTATCAGGTCTGCGTTGTCATTGTCAATAATTTACAAATCTACATATTAAGTGTGAAGCCTGCAAATGCGAATAAATATTCACACGTTGATCATCTGGCAAAGCTAATTACCATTCTAAATAAAAAGCATAGAACTGACTGACGCATTTGCAACAGAATAAAAAGGTGGCGTAGTCTCTGCTATTCATAAAATGTAGCCGTATGTGAAGTGTACAAAATACAATTTACGGGCTAGTTTTTCTAGGCCACTTCTTTCCCAGACAAAAATCTCCCATTAAAGTACATCTTCAACCACTTATATTGCGCTTTTCTTGATTTTATTACACCAAATGTTACACAGTGACGTGTTTCGAGAGATGCTAGCTGTGTTGTTTCGAAACGGCTTTATTTACTGGACACAAGGTAAGTGAGCTGATGGTTTACCTCACTTGTTAGAATGGCTGCCCCCCCTTTTTTCTGACTACGGACCAACTCCACACATCAGTTTTCAGGTGTTTTAAAAATAAGTTTATTTTCTTGAGAAACTTCAATGAGCAGGATATTGGAATCTGTGCAGGCTGGCTTAAGATTCTTTTTGCTTGTAAATCAGTTACTGGTCTCACTTTTGGTGTTGAT
Organism: Schistocerca cancellata; assembly: GCF_023864275.1. NCBI lineage: Eukaryota > Metazoa > Arthropoda > Insecta > Orthoptera > Acrididae > Schistocerca > Schistocerca cancellata. The sequence continues at coordinate 101,293,569 of NC_064636.1, read as the reverse complement.
GAAGGCATATTAGCAAAAGCAGTTGGCACAACTGTTTCAGTAAGTTCCGGAGCTAATTCTTGCCAACATTGTAATCTCTCCCTTATCCACATCCCGGTCCACATGAATGCAAAACTTATGGCGTCAGAATGACGTCACGTTTGCAGAAACTCCTGTGAACTGTAGGTTGCCCTTAACACAGCTGCCAGATCACACCGCAGCGCTAACTCTACGGAAGACGAAATACACTACTGGCCATTAAAACTGCTACACCAAGAAGAAATGCAGATGATAAACGGGTATTCATTGGAGAAATATTATACTAGAACTGATGTGTGCTTACATTTTCAAGCAATTTCGGTGCATAGATTCTGAAAATCAGTACCCAGAACCACCACGTCTGGCCGTAATAACGGCATTGATACGCTTGGGCATTGAATCGAACAGAGCTTGGATGGCGTGTACAGGTACAGCTGCCCGTGCAGCTTCAACACGATACCATAGTTCATCAAGAGTAGTGACTGGCGTATTGTGACGAGCCAGTTGCTCGGCCACCATTGACCAGACGTTTTCAATTGGTGACAGATCTGGAGAATGTGCTGGCCAGGGCAGCAGTCGAACATTTTCTGTATCCAAGAAGGCCCGTATAGGACCTGCAACATGGGGTCGTGCAGTATCTTGCTGAAATGTAGGGTTTTACAGGGATCGAATGAATGGTAGAGCTACGGGTCATAACACATCTGAAATGTAACGTCCACTGTTCAAAGTGCCGTCAATGCGAACACGAGGTGACAGACGTGTAACCGATGGCACCCCATACCATCACGCCGGGTGATACGACAGTATGGCGATGACGAATACACGCTTTCAATGTGCGTTCACCGCTATGTCGCCAAACACGGATGCTGTAAACACTACCTGGATTCATCCGAAAAAATGTTTTGCCATTTGTGCATCCAGGTTCGTCGTTGAGTACACCGTCGCAGGCGCTCCTGTCTGTGATGCAGCATCAGGGGTAACCGCAGCCATTGTCTTAGAGCTGATAGTCCATGCTGCTGCAAACGTCGTCGAACTGTTCGTGCAGATGGTTGACGTCTTGCAAACGTCCCCATCTGTTGACTGAGGGATCGAGACGTGGCTGCACGACCCGTTACAGCCATGCGGATAAGATGCCTGTCATCTCGACTGCTGGTGATACGAGGCCGTTGGGATCCAGCACGGCGTTCCGTATTACCTTCCTGAACCCACCGATTCCATTTTCTGCTAACAGTCATTGGATCTCGACGAACGCGAGCAGCAATGTCGCGATAAGATAAACCGCAATCGCGACAGGCTACAATTCGACCATTATCAAAGTCGGAAACGTGATGGTACGCATTTCTCCTCCTTACACGAGGCATCAGAACAACGTTTCACCAGGCAACGCTGGTCAACTGCTTTTTGTGTATGAGAAATCGGTTGGAAACTTTCCTCATGTCAGCACGTTGTAGGTGTCGCCACCGGCGCCAACCTTGTGTGAATGCTCTGAAAAGCTAATTGTTTGCATATCACAGCATCTTCCTGTTGGTTAAATTTCGCATCTGTAGCACGTCATCTTCGTGGTGTAGCAATTTTAATGGCCAGTAGTGTATTAATAATAATAGTAACCTCAGAGTTTTTCAGATGATCCAGTTATCTGTAATGTATTGTCTGCAATAAGCTGCATAAATATTCAGTCAGATCTTGATAAGAATTCAAAGCGGTGGAAAAACGGCAACTTGATTTAAATGTTCATAAATGTAAGACTGTGCCTCCACAAAACGAAAAAAATGGTATTCCATGACTATAATATCAACGAGTCACTGTTGGAATCGGCCGACACATAAAAGGTACCTGGTATGGAATGGAATGACGACATACGCTTAGTTGTGAGTACTGCTGGTGACAGACTTCCGTTTACTGGAAGAATACTGGCGGAGATCAGTCAGCCTACAAAGGGCTTTGCTTACAAACCACTCGTACCACCGGTTCTAGAATGTTGCTCAAGTATGTGGGACCCGCACCAAATAAGACTAACATGCGATACTGAACGTATACAGAGAAGGGTAGCACGAATTGTCATGGATTTGTTTGACCCGTGGGAGTGTAACAGAAGTACGCAAGGAACTGAACTTCCAGACTTTTTAAAGACACTCAAACTATCCCGAGAAAGTGTATTACCAAAGTTTCAAGAACCGCCTTTAGATGGTGATGCTAGGAATATACTTACAACCCTCTACGTACCGCTCACATGGGGATCGTGAGGATAAGATTAAAATAAGTACTAAGCGTACAGAGGCATTCAGTCATTCTTCCCGCGCTCCATACGTGACTGGAACAGGAAGAAACCCTGACAACTGGTACTGTGGGACGCACTCTCTGCCACGGTCGTTTGCAGAGCATGTAGATGCAGATGCAGATGCAAATGTAGAAGATGCTGTTTAGCATCGTATTATCACAGCGTCTTCCGTAGTTTCGGGCAATTCTCGTTCTCATTTTCTTTCCTTTTATCATCGCAGTGCATCTTAATTTTCGTTTCATCACAGACGCAGGAATTCTGCTCTCAATTTCTTCTGCACTTTCTCGAGTCAGCCTATTCATCCACAGTTGTTCCTACTTGTACTTCGGTCGATTCCAAGTTGAGCTCCCATTTTTCTCTTTCAAAATTACCTAATGTTTCTCATTTCAGCTCGCAAATACTGTGGATTCCTATAAAATGTTAAAGATTCCAGTTTAAGTGGACTGCCTGTAGGTATTTGTTATGATTTCCTAAGGCTTCTGTGCATGTACTGTATCTGCAACATCGAGCGTTTCCTCACCTGTACTTTCCAGTTCCAAATTTCCTGCTGTTTGTTCGCTCCCAAGTGTCTCGATAATGTCCGTACTTGGCTTACATACAGGGTGGCGCACGAAATGTTTTACCATTTTTGTTTTTGAATATAAACTGTGTCAATACAGTCTGAAGGGAACATATACTACAATGAGGAACCGTCCATGGAGATTTGTTCTGAGCACATGGTCAATATGTCCGCCATTGGGGAGCCAATTTTGTCTGTGATTGAAGCGAGCTGGAAACCTGAGTGAAATGATCCGCATGTCGAAATGCTCGTGTAAAAACTCCAATAGTCCAGACCTCAATCCATGTGACTTTTTTCTTTGGGGGTTCCTAAAGGAAAAAATTTCCCCGAAACGTCCACAAGATTTAATGGAGCTTAGAAGACTTATTCTTCAAGCTTGCAGTGAAATTACGGACGACATGTGCCGTAGGGTAATCACTAACTTCAGTATTCGTTTGAAGGAAGGTCGGAAACGAAATGGTGGCCATTTTGAGTATGCGCTGAGTTAGAACAAATCTCCATGGGCGGCTCTTCATCGTAGTACATGTTCCTGTCAGATCGTATTGACAGTAAAGTTCATATTCAAAAACAAAATGGTAACACATTTCGTGCACCACCCTGTATGTTGCCAGTGAACATGGGCATTCGTTTTAGTAGATTAAAGAATCCCCTATGATCACAATCAGTCACATCCCCCACGCTCCTGTTCTAGCCTCCTGGCAACCAGCCTTTCCCGCTCACTCTTTCCTGTTCTCCTTCTATCCCACTTAACCTGTTTCCTGCCTCTCCAAGTGCCGCGAGGTTTGAGGCGCCGTGTCGCGGATTGCGCGGCCCCTCCCGCCGGAGGTTCGAGTCCTCCCATGGGCATGGGTGTGTGTGTTGTTCTTTGCATAAGTTAGTTTACATTAGTTTAAGTAGTGTGTAAGTCTAGAGACCGATGACCTTAGCTTCTTCAAATTGCGCAGTGTCGTCCTTGATTTTAAGTTCTGAACGTTTCTTCCATATCATCATCAATTTCTGAGCTCAGTGATTCTACTGTAGTCGTTAAGGTGCCATATTCGGCAACTAAATCTCAGTTCAGCTCCTCCTGTGACGCCAGCAAGTCTGCAGGCTGCCTCTAACTCTTCGCTGTGTGCTTATTCTTTTTATCAGCGTGGCCGAATTGGCCAATCATGTTCTGCTCAGAGCTACATGCTCTGCTGCCCTCTGTTCACTTCTCGTTGCTTCAGCCTCGCCCGCAGTCACACTTAGTAAATTGTGAACTCGACCCCAAACACTGCTAGCTGTGAGTGGAACAGGCTGTGCACGTCCTAAATCTAAACATCTCCGCTGCACCACTGAAGTCTGGCTCACTCATTTGCCTCGCATCGGAGGAACCTACTGTTTCATTTTGCACATTTTCGTGGCTAAAAGTGGGGAGAATGTCCCTACACTTCTCTGTACCATCGAAGTCTCATTTCTGAGCATTCCGTCTGCTGACTCCTCACCACCTTTTTTCTTTTCTCCTCGTACTGCTTTTGGAGCGACTACACGCAACTATTTTCGAATAACGCAAATGAAAATCTTATACAGAAAAAACACTACCTGAAACACACTTAAATAAAATGCTAAATTTTTACTAAGTTCATCACACTGGCTACACAAGAGTATTCATCAGAAGCAACCTAGTAGAATGAAAATGAGCTTCACACGCAATTCGCAGCGCAAAATCGTCACACGAGCATTAATTACATTTAAAAAACTCCCCAATGAAACGGATTACGATGAAAAGCTCCCAAAGTACCATAAACACACTTCACACAAAAATCAACAAAACAGACAACAAAGACGACACTGTTTCATAAAGCAAGTAACAACGCTGATCAACCACAATGAAGAAAATTGTGTGAGATCTGTAGAAAATAAAATTTACATGTTAGTACACCCTAACAATGTCACAGCATCAACATAAGATCCCTGGGATGACCGAAATCCTGTGCAAAAGGTTCTCGCCATTATGAAGGCTACCTGTTCTCCGCAAAATTCAGATTTAATGGCAAAGTCGGTGTTCCGAATGAAACCTGTTCCTGAATTCAAATACCAACAGCCACCAGGCAAACAGAGGTTATTTACGTTGCATTGAGCACGCACCAGACACAAACTTAGATTGTGGCTGAAATTCGTTCAAGTACTGGAAAAATAGCAGAGAAAACCACCACCTGTCAGGCTGTTGTATGAGCTAAGGATACGCAAGACAACATATTAAAATTTTATTGATCGCTATTAAGAGAAGATAAGAACTGAATGATTTGAGGGAGCTTGACTAGGAAGCAGAGTGGCTCTATGAGGTGGTATGTAAAGAGCCACTCGACATTTATGTCTGAATTAAAACATACGAAAATATTAAATGGTGCTTAAACTTCAGCATATGGTACGTCTCTCTCGAATGCAGCCTCCAAATGCGGAACCCAATCTGCTAAATATGGGGTAGGATTTACTTGATGCAGACACTGACCATCCATACATTATATAGTTTTGAAGAATGCTTGCTTATTCTGCTTTAAGTACACTGGGACAGAGATCAACTACTTTCGGCAGTCAACTTCTGAGGACAAAGGCCCATTGCAAGAATTCACTATAAATCCAATAATTAGACAGTACAATTACCGAATAACAGCACCTCTACTCTGTACTTGACAAAGAATTTTATGTTCGTTTTTGGCCTCTAATGTGAGACACACGACACCTGTGGGGAATGAAGTGGTTCTAGCACTACACATTCCACCCTCCAAAGTGACTTCACAGTTGAAAATATTCTTTCCACAACAATATTTGTGAATAGTACAGCAGGAGCAAAACTCACAAGCGTGTCTATATTTTTACTTGAAGGACCTGTACTTTTAAGTGTGTGGAATATATCACAGTCTCTTAACTGTTTCCAAATTAGCTTTTTCCAATTCCTCAAGTTTCTGGGATACAATGTTGTTCACGCATCCTATCTCGTCTGAAATGTTGCACATGAGTCTGCCTTAAGAATTATCAGAAAATTTAAAAGTTCAGCTCAAGAAACAGTTTTTTTTTTTTTTTTTTTTTTTTTTTTTTTTTTTTTTTTTTTCTCCAATGAAATGATATCAGAGGTTGAAGTGGAGAACTCTACTTTTCCAAACAAGTCACAAAAGTGTAGAAGTGTCTTAGAATTGGTAAAAGGCTCGTATTTTGATCGAGTGAAAGTACCTTCCTTTCCCGAGTTAATTAAAATGGTATTGATTATTTCTTGAATCAAGCTGAAACCGTGGTTATTTCCAACTTTTGGATTGAATTTAAAAACATTTTCAATGGGCATTGTGCGAAATGAAGCCAAAGAAGTGACTGTTGGTTTTCGAAAATTTGTTCCAGCAACGGGGGACACCTATTCTGAGATAGAAAACAAGATTTCAAAGGTTCAATAACGTAACTCCTGGCAACAATGACAACCATCTAGTTTTAATACTACCTAGAACTTTGCCGTATCCAGTATCAACGAAATCACAGAATGATTTCAGTTGGTCCACACGTTGAGGGTAAATGTGTGTCGTGCTCAGTGTAACTTACAAGGGAATGGTCAGACTTGTCATGTCGAAACCTGTGTTGCTTTTTTTACCACTGTGAGTTAACATTGCAAGAAGGCTGTATGCAGAATTTTAGCTGCTGACATGACCTGGAAGTCTGTAAACAATTTTATGAAGTAAGACAGTATTGTCGCATGGTTGACGCGCTTATAACTGCCCTTGTACATCCCTGACTTCTCTCGCTACGTTATACCGACGCCATCTAGGGACAAGGTGGCGTTAGCTACGCGCCGCTCTCTTGCCACAGCAGTGAGAGAGCTGATTCCCCCAGTGAAAGCAATCGTATAATAATTAAACATTCGTTGACAAATATGGCTGATATGTTATCTACAACATTCTTTCCAAATAGCTACGAAATAGACACAAATAAATATACGGTTTAGAACACGTCCAAATTTTATTTCTTGTAATTACCTCAAAAACGCGAAATATTGATACAATGTTCAAAACATAGGTTTTTTGTGCACCAAGAACATACAAGCAAAGACGACATATGACAGCCCTGCAAATCACAGACGTTGTTAGATGTCCGTAGACAAAACTGGGCTGGTGTTCGGAATGAATCAGGCCTAGTATCAGTATATTTCGAGGAGTGCCACGCATATTTAATCAAATTCTGAAACCGTGGGGGGGAAAATTGATAATGTACTACTGATTGCAGCTTGAGAATATTGTCACGGTGATAGACAGGAAATTGCAGTGATCTGCACACAATAATTTTCTCTGTTAGTTTTCTGTAAAATGCCTTACACTGACGGAAAAATTCTCTGTCTAAAGGTTGGATTACGTTCGTCGTGCTGGGTGGAATCTGAAGTATCTCTACTTCTTGTCAGGGTGGGCTCGAAATACAGCTTTTAATGAATCAGACCTTTTATGACCTGACCACGATTCTAGAAGGAGAAGAGATTTGTTCCCGCAGAACGGAAGAAAAGCATGACGCATGAAAAGCGTAACGTTTTCATTTCCCATTTTTCCAGACTTCGATGCGTGTACCACAAGATTGTTTGCGTAGAACATTGTTCTTTTGACAAGTTATCCAAAACGTCCAGTTGGTTCTTGAAGACACACATAGAGTTTAGGCAGCAATGAACCATCCAGACTAATTATGGGCATTATAGTGTATGAATGGGTGAGTGCAGTCATGGACTGCGCAATCACCTCAATATGTTTTTCCCCTTTGAATGACAGTGTTCTTTTCGCACGCATTTCTTTTTGAAAACCTGACAGATCTGCATTGTACACGTACGATTCACTAAAACTAGCGATCTTATTTTTTGCATTCGTAAGAAAAGCTTCTATCATTTCGATTTGTGTGACTTCATTTTCCGACCTGTTTCTCGATACAAATTTTGTTATTTTTCTTGCCACAATTTTATGTGATCTTTTGAAGCGACTAATCCAACTTTGAGAAGCTGTAAATTCTTTAGCGCCTATCGCGTTGGCAATCTCTAACGCCCAATCACGCAAAGTTGTATCACTGACACTAAATGACTGTTGTCTGGCATCGATAAATAGCTCAAAAAGTCGCGTATTTATCTCCGTCGCAATTTCCAGTCGACTCTTCGTCGTCCAGCTACTTCCTTTTTCCATCTATACAATCCATGTTCAGAACGCACAAAGCGATACTTATTTTGAACAGTATTGACACGTAGGCGTTTCTTACCACTTTCGTTCAACCAATACGTCACCGCTTTTTCTTTATCTGGTAAGATAAGTGTAGTTGCTGGTGTTACTTTCGGAGATAATTGATGATGGTACGTGACACTATCACTCGAAGAGTCTTCATGAGTGTCTTCGCCGTCTGTAGATTCACAGTCTGCAATATCGAGTGTTTCAGTTGTTTCTGGCCACATGTCTGCGCCATTTACATGCTCGTCTAGAAGTTTAACAACCATGTTGCACAACACATAGTATTCACGCGTGTTTTCTGTTGATTGCTTCATTTGGCATCTGTGGTATATCTCCATGGCAAGCAGCAAAACATTTACAGGGTTCACCATCACTTGTGAGGGGAGATTGAATGTTCACCGTAAAGTGGCTTGCGGAGTATAGACGAACATGTACAGAACGTCTTTCACATCTCTAATCAGTTTCAGGACGGTATGTTTCGAAATACGTACCAGAAATTAAAAGAACGTGCGTGCCACAGAAACGAAGATTCGATTCCCCTTTCCACCAAAACCGTGCAGCGATATTCCTCTTTGGTGAACGCCGCGATAAGACGGCCGCTCCTCCCGACCATGCGCACAGCGTTCGCGACTCGCCACTTCCAGGGGTGGCCAGCCGTCACTGCAAGCGCCAAGCGGAAAACAGTCATGTTCGTGATTTTTTTTAAAGTGACTTCCAGTTCACGTCAGCAGCTACAATTTTGCATACGGACCTTTTGCACAGTTAAATAACAGTGCTAAAAAAAGGCAATACATGTTTCGGCATGACAAGTCTGACCATTCCCTTGTTAGAGTAAGAAGTACGTGAGCCCAGGCACCGATGATCTCAGCATTGATATCCCTGTAACCTTCTTTAACGAAAACTTGTCACACTCGTCCGTCATTTCTGGAGTAGCAAATGATCGATACGAATCGCAAAGCTCGCGCGTAAGTCACTGGCACTCAGCACGATGACGGAAGATGTTGTGTTCACACCTCTCCTCATCCCGTGACCAAAATGCAGCGTCTTTGTTCCAACTTTGCGTTGACCAAAAGCGGTACTGGGGAATCGGTTGACGAAATCCGGTTTTTGGGGCGCCAGGCGAAGGGGGTGTGTGTTGGCAGCTGTATAGCGCGGTTCGAGGTAACTGACTGTGGCGTGGGTGGGACGCAGGCGGTCCGGCAGTGCCGACACCGACGTAGACGCCCTGCTGCAGCCGTTCCCTCGCCTGCCGCGCGAGCTGGCAACGCCGCCCCGTGACGTCAGCGCTGGGGGGGGGCAGCCGGCTGTCTGTGCGGCCCAGTTGTGACGCAGCAGCCTGGAGGGAAGCAGCGTGCCACGTTGTCCTGCCTGCCCAGACAGAGCTTGTGTATCTTGTGTCTGCACGGGAATACCTCAGAAAGGTAAGGCAGGAATTTATGGGAGCGGCGGATGTTCTGCACGCTTTTGTGTGGTTTTCGTCGCGTAACTCACTGCTCTTGTCTAATACTTTGTCTTACTTTGAAAAATTACGACAGCTACGAACAAAGGGGGTGGCTAACAGTGTGTTAAATTAGCGTTGTGAGTTTTCAGTGATTTATTGGTCGTTACTTATGGCCTTGCTCCAGTCTATGAAAACTTGAGCGAGATTAACTTGGAACGAATGGAAAATTACGCCACATTCAGTCGGCTAGTGTTTCGATGTGCCAGTGTAGATTTCCACGGAATTCACGTACAACAGGCATTCAAAATGAAAACCTCGCGTTCTTGATTATGTTCGTAGGACGCAAGTTTACGAAAACCATCAAACGCAGTACTTTGCAGTAAGCGAGTTTTAGTGCGACAAGGCGTGTAGCGGCTTGCAGGCGTGGCAGAAATTTATTTTTTAATGTTTCGCGTAATGTGGCCGAATTCAGACATCTGAAATGTTGTCAAGATGTACTCATTCAGAGGTATAATCTTAAATTGCGGTTGTCACACAGTAAGAGGAGTACCGCAGTTGGAAACATTGCGCGTCGCGAGGTAGCGTGACTAAGGGCGCTGAAACACGCGGACGTTAGTCAGACAGTATTTCAGAATGAGGGCAGTTACCGACTTCCAAGAAACTGCACGCAAGACTACGAGAACTGAAGAGATTTTTCCGCTACCCCCCCCCCTACTCCGGCCACGTTGTCGCTGTTCATGGAGTCAACTTAGGCATCAGACGTTGCAGACAGTATCCCCACACCCCGTAGGGTATCTGCAAAAATTACATCGTCGTACGGCCCACACATCAGTAGACATGACGTGTCAAAAATTTAGACGCGCGATAAACGGGCTTTTCTTTAAAAAGCAGCGCAAATTAAGCAGACTGTGTTTACCCAGTATCTCAGAAGGAGCACTTGCTTTCGAACACCCGTGAAGAACAATTTCAAACCGTTTGTAAACTTTATCTCGCTTACATGCTTAACGACACACGTAAACTCGTCTGCAAAGTAACCAGACGTAGGAAGCTGTTTCGTGCGCGGACGTTGCGGATCCTGAAATCCGTTCGCGAATCACAACTCGTGGCGTCGCGCCGACACGCTTGTGGCGATGAGACGCAGCACTCGCGTTCATTTCAGTATTTTCACAATGCTGTGGAATTAATGTTGTGGTCAACGAGCGATCTGTAGCTTTCCCCAACACCCTCATTACAAACAGGCGACCATCTGCGTAGTAGTTGGCGAATTCTTGAGAACTCATCGTAATGTTTGTGCTTCACGAAATAAACGTTTCGTATTTTTCATCACTCTGTCACGTCTCCTCGTTTGTGATTTGCTGAAGAAATTTTTTTTAGCACTCTACAACGCTGCATCGCTTTGTTTGGCTGTTCTCGTGTTACTATTTGCCTGATGATGATGAGAGAGCCCGGTGTGTCGACAAAGCAACGCGTCAGCCATCTGTGAGACGCGCCGTGTTCTGTGCGGCCTGCGCTTCAGTCGTATATTATGTGAGGGAGGAATGAATTTCGGTGATTCTGACGCCGTCACTTACCAGCTTCTTTATTTGACTGGCAGAATCTAGATTTAATTTGTGCCATTTCCAGTACAACAATTGCGAGAATCGAGGTAGATTTGTTGTTAGTTTCCGTCAGAGGGCTGAATCACGTCAAAATTATAACATTTGTGGGGGCATTTGCTAATTATGTTTGACAGAAACCTACAGTAAGCATTATTTCGTTTAGCCAGATACTGTTACAGAAGCCTTACCCGTTATTTTGATGGTAAGTCACAGTTTCGGAATCGTGGGTGGCCACTGACGTCGCATTTACAGACACTTGGGCGTGACAAAGTACTGAAGACGACCCGTCTTGAAGAGTTCTAAAATGCCATGTGTCAGTTGGACTGCACATCGTCGTAAAACGCAAATTTGAATACCAAAACCATAAAATTGACAATTTTATATTCGGAAACAGGTAGATCAACATGACGACTGTTCAGTGTGCTCCCCTTATCCAATGGCAGCAAAGAACGCGTGACGTCACGGAAAAGTGGCTGTCGTCACACGTGAGGGACAGGATGATTTGATAAAAGTTGCACGAATTTTATGTATAAAAAGCAACCCGGAATCAGTGCTGTAAATGCCCTTCACTTCTGTGACATGGAACTGTGTGTGGTGGTTTTCGTATTTATACTCGCCTATCACAAAATATACGAGGGCAGTTCAATAAGTAATGCAACATATTTTTTTTCTGAAACAGGGGTTGTTTTATTCAGCATTGAAATACACCAGGTTATTCCCCAATCTTTTAGCTACACAACACTATTTTTCAACGTAATCTCCATTCAATGCTACGGCCTTACGCCACCTTGAAATGAGGGCCTGTATGCCTGCACGGTACCATTCCACTGGTCGATGTCGGAGCCAACGTCGTACTGCATCAGTAACTTCTTCATCATCCGCGTAGTGCCTCCCACGGATTGCGTCCTTCATTGGGCCAAACATATGGAAATCCGACGGTGCGAGATCGGGGCTGTAGGGTGCATGAGGAAGAACAGTCCACTGAAGTTTTGTGAGCTCCTCTCGGGTGCGAAGACTTGTGTGAGGTCTGGCGTTGTCACGAAGGAGGAGAAGTTCGTTCAGATTTTTGTGCCTACGAACACGCTGAAGTCGTTTCTTCAATTTCCGAAGAGTAGCACAATACACTTCAGAGTTGATCGTTTGACCATGGGGAAGGACATCGAACAGAATAACCCACCCCTTCAGCGTCCCAGAAGACTGTAACCATGACTTTACCGGCTGAGGGTATGGCTTTAAACTTTTTCTTGGTAGGGGAGTGGGTGTGGCGCCACTCCATTGATTGCCGTTTTGTTTCAGGTTCGAAGTGACGAACCCATGTTTCATCGCCTGTAACAATCTTTGACAAGAAATTGTCACCCTCAGCCACATGACGAGCAAGCAATTCCGCACAGATGGTTCTCCTTTGCTCTTTATGGTGTTCGGTTAGACAACGAGGGACCCAGCGGGAACAAACCTTTGAATATCCCAACTGGTGAACAATTGTGACAGCACTACCAACAGAGATGTCAAGTTGAGCACTGAGTTGTTTGATGGTGATCAGTCGATCATCTCGAACGAGTGTGTTCGCACGCTCCGCCATTGCAGGAGTCACAGCTGTGCACGGCCGGCCCGCACGCGGGAGATCAGACAGTCTTGCCTGACCTTGCGGCGATGATGACACACGCTTTGCCCAACGACTCACCGTGCTTTTGTCCACTGCCAGATCACCGTAGACATTCTGCAAGCGCCTATGAATATCTGAGATGCCCTGGTTTTCCGCCAAAAGAAACTCGATCACTGCCCGTTGTTTGCAATGCACATCCGTGAGCACGGCAGACAGCGGCAGCCCCCACTCTCCGGACGAGTACAGACCGCGCTCTCCCGTCCACCGTTTTTTTGTCTGTTTTTTGTACTGCGTCTCACGGTTACGTTCCTGTGTTTCGCGCCCTTTCAAATTTTCGCAAGCCCATTGGCCGAGTGGTCTAAAGATCATTGTGCATACATACCTGTGACGCTAGTTCTCGGTAACATCCAGTATGGCCTCTATTTTGTGTAATCAGTGATCGAGTGGCCTTCTGCTAATATTTCAAGTTCATCTGAGTCAGCCACAGTGCAATGAAACCCTATTTTAATCGCTAGATTTTCGAAAATAAATATTAAGAGAAACAGGGCTGTAGTAGAATTATAAACATTATGACTTAAATATAGGAGACAACCGCAATTACGACACACACAGTTTAACTACACAAACCCGTGACCAGTTTCAGATTTTCAAACATCCATTGTTAAGTGCTTTTGCAAGCCGATCAGTACTTGCGTTAACCGCCTACGGCCAATCCAGCGATGCGAAATTTCGTCGTTTAGGTAGCAACAAACATCGATGCTCCCTGAAGGAATGAGTAGTCGAAACAACCACAACTGCAACATATCGAGCTAAGATGTACCCGTCACAGTTGTCTCACAGTATTGAAACGGCCTATTCAGCTTCGCCAGTCACACTGCACAGGATACATTAACCCTCGGCGAATCGCGTTCATGCGCCGAAATTACCTGAGGTTTTTCAGTACTCCACTCGCTCACATTGCGGAGATAAACTTTTTCAGAAAAGTGTTACTTGCTTTGTCGCTGAATATCAGCGTGGGGGCGAAATTTCCATCCTGAATTGATCTCTGCAATGTGGCGCAAATCTGAAGGCGCCGGCCGTAACAGTCCGCTTTTAATTGTTGTAAGGGACCCGGACGGTACGGTTTGGAGTCTAACCGCCGACGCACTGTCTTCCACACACTTTGCTGCGGTGTTCAGAGTTCGTGGCTTCTGCGTGCTGTTGACTTGTGTGGACTGCGTACAGAAATCTCATTCAGCCCCCCACCCCCTTACACAGTTTTTTGCAGCTGCCACATTTGGTCAAATACCTCGCATGTTCCAACACATGAAAAGTCTTGCCTTGTCGGCATTTTGGCAAGGCGCTGAATTCGTAATGGCATGCAATCATATTTGTACACTTAATACTGCGGAAAAATTCGAATTCTGGAAACGAGTGAATCGTTCATGGTAGCCCTCTGTTTCGCCTTTTGTCTGTCGTCTTCAGTTTCTACACCAGTACGGTACTGAGCAGCCCAACTCGTGATCTCGATCCCCTTGCTCATTTTACACAAGGCCAAGAATTCTTTAAATTCTTAGTCTGGTTGACAATATTGCATTTACGGATTATTTCAGTAACGTACGTAATACCTGTACACGTAATGTGCCTCCAAGAACACGTGCGAAATGTTAACCATCAAAGTACTTCTGTGCCCTTACAATTAATCACTGCTGCGTCTAATATTTAATTCACAGAATCTGGTACTTTCTGAACACGCTTGGTTACACTTCACGTGCTGACTTTAATCCCAGTACATACACTGTGTACCTTAGTGTCGCGAATCTTCCCGTAAGCAATGAAAGATAATGTACGTAAATGATGAGTATATGCCTACTTCTACTGAACCCATATTACTCCTCTGTGGTACACAATTTAATTATGTACGTACATGTAACCGATGCAGTTCCGCGTGTAACTGACATATACAAAGACGCAGGTATCGTTAATAGGTCGGGTGTAAGTGTTTGAATTCTAAAATTGGATGTAGAAGTTCGTTATGTGGAGAGCCAAGTACGAAAAACCACTGCACCAATGCCTTTATTCTTCTTTCAAAATAATGCTGAGAAATTTATACACAAGTGCTTTCTAACGCGTAAATACCTAGTGTATGGTGAGCTATCAGTGTTGCTGTTCATTAACTTGTAATTCACGCCCTGCCTACCCTTACTTAATTTATAGTATCACTGAAGCGTCGTTCCTTTCCGTACGTAAAACTGCGATTACAAGTTACGAAATGCCACAGTAGGTGAAGTAACGCCCTCTATAAAGCACTGCAGGACCTTTGCTTGTCTCTGAGTTGCACAGCTGATACAATGAATTCTCGTTACCACTCACGAATAATTCCGTCTCTTTTTTTGTTTACGATTAAAATGCTTAATACTTGGGCAAATCTGCTCATAGCAAATATCGCTCTCCTTACTGTTTATCAAAATATGTCCCCGACCTTCCATGCCTTCTTTCTTTCGTCGTGTAAATTTTGCCAACGCCAAGGAAACAAGACGACCGGCAAGTCAGGGATTTTTGTCTCCTTATCTGTCAGTTTCAAACAGCTGTTTCTCTTTATTTTTCTCTTACAGAAATTAGTATTGCGTATTTCTTTATACTTACCGCGTGTACAAATTATTTCCTCTTTTTTACTTATTTACATAAAAATATGCAAATAATCGTTACCACCTAGATAGACGTAAAACATGAAAATTATATCTATGGACGGTTAGTCTCTAAATTGGCTAAAAGAGAATTACTACCGTCTTTGTAGCCTCTTTCATGTAGATGCTTTAAAAATATATTCATTACATGATGAACGGTGCTGTTTTTTTATAAACTCACGCAAAGATTTATTAAAGTGACTTTACTCGACCGAAATATTTCAGACAGGACTAAAGAAAACAACCATGGCGTCAACTCTTTACAGTTTTTGTGTGGTGATCCACAGTGCGGACCTTACTGTAGTTAGTTTGGCTCTGAGCACTATGGGACTCAACTGCTGTGGTCATAAGTCCCCTGTAGTTAGTTTCTTACTGTGCTTAGTTTGAAGCGTCAGAAATTAAACTTGGTATTTGAACCTAAGGTAAGTGCAGCTTGCGGGAATGACGTCATACAGCGATATTCTGCGCGGTTATATTGTAAGAATTCGTACCTGTAGCTACGAGATTTCGAGGGATTTTTCCTTGCTCTTGGTTCAGTACAAAGCCACAAAATGGGGCACCAGTGCCCCGGTAGTACAAAACCGAATACGGCGACCGGTCAGTCTCCTCTGCATCAACGAATCAGAGCGCAGACAACAGCCACTTACCGGGAACTGTTGAAAGTGACCAGCCCAAATATATAAGGGTTACTGCAAAAAACAGCCGCCATAAAATAAGTTCTGACCATCGTACTCGGCGCAACACAAGGGACAGACGGGAAATATTTAGGTTCCTCTTCCGCCCTAGAATGGCGCGTGGCTAGGGTGATCCTCGGTAAGGCGTCTTTATTGGCCGCAGTTTCTCGATTTTTCTCGTCGTCGTCGTCATTTCGCTGCAAGCCTGGAAGCTGCGAGGAGACGCTGGCACGGCGAAACAGCGGTTTGTGGGCAGGAAGCGGGCGTCCGCGCACTGCAGACAACTGCGAGTCGCCAGTCCAGGGTCAGCGGGTGACGTCACGCGGCGAGGCTGCTGGAAACCGGCTGCAGTGAGAAACACAGCGGCATGAAGGGTGGGGGGGGGGGGGGGGGGCAGCAGCGAGACTGACGTCACGGCGCAGCGAAGAACGGCTTCGGTGAACAAAGTACCCACCACCATTTCGCAAAGTCGTCTCAGGTTTGGATCTGTAGGTGGTTACTTAGTTTCACTACATGCCCCATCACGATATTAATTTTGTGGTGCTTTAGGTTTAGATTTGATTGATACACGAGAAGTGTATTAGAAAAGAGCACTCTAACGTATTAGGGTTATGCACATGAGGGTATACAGGTACATTCATGGCGGTGCATTTTGTGTACTTCATGTCGTTTGAAAGCGATGTTTAACGCTGAGCCGGAAAACATTGGCGCGTAAAAAATGTGTACGCCACAGGAAGTTTTTAGGCAAAAGAACGTTTCCTTCAGCTTGGCCGATCTGCTCGACGGTGGAGATGACCCGAAGTTACGGGGGCGGCGCAAACACCCAGACCCCAAGAGAAGGAAATTAGCGACTCGGCCGGGAATCGAACCTGGGACGCTAACCACGGACTGCAGACTCTGCTGCACCGGCCGTGAACACGAGTGGGTCTGGGATACACTGTGTGGGGCTCACCACCTCTCTTCCCTGTTAGAAGTAGTCAGTGTTTCGAAATTCTTCCGTTCATTAACGCCTTAACAACGTCGCGTTTTGTCCCTGTGGGGGGGGGGGGGGGGGGGGGGTGCCAAGGGCGGGATGTGAAGATGTTCTACAAAACAAAAATCTACTCGCATTTTGACCTAGAACATGCGGATTTCTTCTCAGAAGGGTCTCTGATAAGAGACGTGTTGTCCGTTCAACGGAAAGAACGATTGTATTTTGCGGCATGGAATATCCGCTGGCAAACTTCGGGGTCACGTTATTCTGTTTACACTTGTTAATAAATGAAATGGCCATGCTAGTACTCGCAATTATGTAGGAAAATTATATTACAAATCGCCTACTTTCAAAAAGAAATTCATAGCTCAGATCCTCAATAACAGAATTGTGGTTGTGGAATTGCATACAAAGAAAGATTAATTAAACGAGAAAGCTTATTTGTTGTATCTTGAAATATTGATGCACTATTCGAAGTCTTCCGATTATCAAATAGATGATTTTTGGGCACAGGCCACTGATGTCATTGCCAAATAGAAAGAAGAAACACGCTACAAGGCATGCGAAAAAACTGTCAAATTTGTCCAAGGGTGTTATCAGAGGTAACCAACAAGGATGTTCCAATAATAGAGGTTTCACACCCACGTTCTGTGAACGTGTTATTAATAAAACTTCTATAATGTTTTCAACAGCTAAGACGCAGTTACTGTCCAAAGCGCTGAAATTCAATATCGCACCTGCGATTAAAGAACCACACGTGGTAGACAATTTCATAGTAGGCCTTAAATTTGGTTTGGAGTGTACCAAAACGCCAAAGAATGTTCAAACGCGGTTTGGCTAATAATCCTGTAAAATCTTAGAAAATGAATGATGTGTCGCTCAATCAAAGCATTACGTTATAGAACCGTGAAAAGTATTAATCGTAAACTGGAGAATAATGGCGCCCTAATTACGAAAGCCGATAACGGGAACTCGTTAATTATAGCTTCCAAAGCGGAATACATAGCTAAATCAGCCATTTTTCGATCAAAATGGCATTACTTCCATCGAATCAGATCCTACTCAAGCGTTACATAAAGAGATAAGAACAGGTTTGCAGAACACTAATAAATTTATAGGAGTGTTTCTAAAGAAATGACTCCTGAATATGAACCCGAAGCCTCCCATACTAACGAGTCAATTCAAAGTTCACAAAAACTTCCATCCGATACGTCCGATCGTGGACAGTACAAACAGTACGTACCACAAGCTGGCTGTCTGTTTACATTGCAAAATTAAGGACAACTTCGCTTTCCAGAAAAATTACTTTCAGAAACTCTGTCGAATGGTAAATAAACTGAATAATGTAATCTGCCATGCGACATCCGAGCTGGCCCCCTTTGAGGTTTCCAGCCTCGGTACCATCGTACCTGTAGATCGGACTTAAGCTTCCATAAGAAATTACCAGATATTGAAATTGATGAGCTCATGAATCTCCCGCGCCTTGTTTTGAAATACAATTACTTTTCTTTTAAAGACAAAATATACTCACAACCGTACGGGTTAGCATTGGGTAGCCCTCTAGCTGGGATTCTTTCCGATATATTTATGGATACGATAGAATCTCAATTTTTTGTTAGTAATATATAGATGGCGGAGAAAATAAAGCTGTATGCCGAGATACGTGGATGATATTCTCGTGGTAATTGACTCATCCCAAGAAGACATAGATCAGATACTTGTACTGTTCAACGATCTCCACGAGAAAATTTTTACTCTTGAAAACGAGTCATCCAGTATGACGTTGTAGATCTTAAGTTATCTATAGTCGATGATCACATAGAATGTGACATCTTCATCTCCAGGAAGCATAAGTTTTCTGAGAATGCCATACCTGCCGATTATGCACACCCGCTGGCGCATAAAATGGCACTTTTTCACTCTAGTATACATAGAGCGATATCCATTCCCCTATCCGCAGAAGCCTTCGAACACGAACTGGCAAACCTTGAAACAACACCGCGAAATAACGGTTACGAGCTTGAAATGAAGAGACGGCTGTAAGACAGGAAAGTAAATAATAATGGAACTAAAAGTTCCACGTTAGGTATCATGCCAGAAGTTTGTCCCTTCATAGATAAAGTTTCATATTAAATAGGGCGTCTTCTAAAGAACCCGGGGTTCCAGACAATTTTGCCTACTAATAGTAGGCTGCAGAAGAACCTGATTCACTCTTTAAAAAAGCCTAAATTGTCATTATCCGGGGTTTACAAGATTGCATGTGACAATTGTCCGAAATTTTACATCGGCCAAACAGGAAGAGCCTTACTAACGAGATACAAGGAGCCTATCCCTACTTAAATTGCGGATGGCAAGCGTGGTTCGACATTCGCTGAACACTTGGTGCAAACGGCTCACGCACTCAACCCTCCGAATAATACTCAGCTCTTGCATTGCGAAGTTCACGTACTACATGACAAAAAATAACCTTCTTAACGACCAGCTGCAGCTGCGAAGCAAAAACTTTTTTGAAGGAGTTCAACCGTTATTACATCCGCCATAATCGTAGGGAGTAATCAACATGTTTTAGCACTCCCGTTTTGCCGAATAGCTGGGATCATCCGATATTTCAAACCCGTAGTTATCCCCATGCTAGGTTGGCTTAAAATAGTAACTGCAAAAACAAAACGGAAGCTAATCCTACCGCTGATGAAGAAGAGAGCATACTTTTAAAGTGGGCCAAGCCATAGATCCAGTCTCGTATTTACGCCGTGACAACAGTATTGTGGGAAATCGTAACCCATTAGTCTCCGTCAATGCACGATTATTCCAATTGCATATTCCAGTGTACTCAACGAGATTCTAAATCAAAATACAGTGATACGTAGTTCTGAAATGAATTCAACTCCATGTTTGCAATGTACGTGTTAATTCCATCTCCGCATCACACTTCAGTGCCCTTCAGAGATTGCAGCTGTGGTAAACATTACCAAATGGCTTCGCATTCTACGAACCCGGATTGACGTGAGCTGTGGAAGTTTGTGCGGCATTCGGGTTAGAGTTTGAAACACGTATGTAACGTAGCAGCTATGGCGAGGCATTGCAGCGTCTCTGACCAGAGAGTATGCGCTTGACCGCGCGAGTGTTACGAGCAGTACTCTGTCAGTAGTCGTTGCGAGCAGTAGCTCTGTTCAGTCGTCGTGGAGTACGCTAGTAGTCGTCATGTAGAGCGGTCGGTCAGTAGTAGCAGCCCAGTGCGGTTTTGTGTGATGTAGTGTGTCGGCAACACTGGTCAAGATGCTGAATAAGGTATACTGTTAATTAAGATTATCATCGGATAATGTAAGGTTTATTTATTGTAATTAATTTTCAACAAGTGCCCCCAGTAATAATTTTGATTTCAAAAGCAATATTACATAAAATTTTTATTTAATTGAAGTAACTATTTCGTTCTACTTCCCTTAAACAAAAGTTTCAGTTTTCAGTTAAATAATAAAAAAAAGGGAATATTATTATTTGCAATGGAGTTCCTCCGAGCCGTGCGCAAGAATAAGAGCAGAAATTTGACTAGCTGTTACAATGAGGTAAGAATTTAATTCTGATTTTTGCACAGGGCCAAAGACCGATATTTCGGTTTAATTGAATTTCATTAGCACTGAATTGTTTTTCATTATTTTTGTGGGAGCTTATACCAGAGTCAGATTGCGAATTTCACATTTTTGTTGCCTTTGTCAGTACGGTTCATTGCAGGGAGGTTATTCTTGGCTCATATTCATTTATTATTTCTGTCTTAAAAATTTCAGTGGAGAGGTTACACTTAGCGCAATGTCCATTAGCATTTCTAAATAATATTGTCATTTCTGCTTTTAAAATTTCAGTGGAGAGGTTACACTTGGCGACACCCAGTCCAGGATCGTATTTCGTTGAGAGTCTTTTGAACAACAGTCAGATATCTGCTCTTATTTGCTTAGATATAATTAGGATTTGGCGCTACGCTTTTACTAATTTTGTGACTTTCTTTCTACAGGTCAACGGCAATTCGTTGCTCTGTTGTATTTGTGTGTTGTTTTTGCATTGTGCTTATCTGTTTTGTGAATATTTGTGACTATTGTAAAAATGCCGCGAAAGACTGTGAATAGTGTATCGCGAAGTATTGTGAATGAAATTACCGACTTAAACAACGTGACCGATAGTAATTGTGACACGCAGTGTAATGATGACAATCCTGCGTTCACTAACAATCAGTGCATTCCAACCACTAGTGATGACTTTTACCCTGATAATGAACAAACGAACTCAATTGTCTCGTCTGTTAATTTGACGACAATTGATGACGCAGAACGCTCTATTGTAATGAGCGCTGCCCAGCTTAACACACCCGATTTGGAAAACTCAAGTAACGTACAGACAAATTTGTCTAATGAAAATGAACAGGATACTCAAAGTACGACGGATTTATTTAATTCCGAAATAGTGACTGACAGTGTACGTCCGACTGATAAACCTTTCTGTAAATTACAGAATGACCAAATGGTCACGCAAAACGAGAAAATTCCAGATCCACCACTAAACAGCACAGAGAATATAAACGCTAGTTTTGACTTGGTACGAATTGTGAGAAGTTTGCTACAACAGCAAAGTGAGAAAATAGACAACAGTAGTAAAGATCTCAAACAACAACTTAGTGCAGATATCAAACAACAGAGTGAGAATACAGACAACAATTTCAGACAACAGAGTGAAAATTTCAAACAACTTAGAGAACAGTATAAACAACTTAATGCAAAACTTGATGAGCAGAACAAACGACTGGAAGAAGAGAACAAACAATTTAGAGAACGGAACAAACAATTTTCTGAAAGTATTAAACAGCCGAGAGAAAAACACGATAACCTTAATGAACAGAACAAACAAGCTAGCGAACAGATTACAGCTGTTACCATACAATGTCAGGACATTAAAGAACAATTACGTGTGAATACTAAGACTTGTGCTAATAACAGTAATGAAAAAGTTGGCACTGTTGCACAAGAATTAAGTAGCACACGTGTAGGCACAACAGAATCACATAAAGACAAGATTAATGCAGTCACTGAACAATGCCTTAAAAACGCAGTACAGATTCGCGACGAGATTAATTTAGAGTCAGTGGAAGTTTCACACACTCCGAATACGGAAGTTGACGAGAAATTTGCACGACAGATCAACCAAATTGACGAAAGTGTTACAGTAACAGAGTTGAAAACTATTTCAGTCACCAATACGTCACAGAATCCGCCACGTTGCGAGCATTTGTCTGACTCACGCAGCGTGTATAATGTGAGCAATTTACAGCAACTACGCGACTTAAAATCCGAAAAGCCACGCGACTTAAAATCTGAAAAGCTACGTAACTTGAAGTACGAAATGACACAGACAAACAAATTCTCACACAAAACCGAACGTGTTCTCAAATTCAGTGACGAGAACGTTGATAATAAGCAGTTTGCATTTGTAAGAAAATGTAAGGAATTTAATAATGACAGCGTACAGGTACACGCTTTGCACTGTATACGACAATTTATCTTTGTACATTCACCGCTATTACCTGTAATGCAGAAACTAGCTTTGAACCAGAGGCGACAATTTGTTATTGTATTTTCATCAGCATTGTCTGTAATGAGGAAACCTGAATTAGCACGGATACAACAATTTGCCTTTGAAATTTTACCGCTATTGCCTGCAACGCAAAAGCTAAAATTTATTTGCAGTGCGTAATAGACCTCAGGGGATTCATTATGCTTTAATGAATATGTGCCGTAGCGAGTATAGGGCCCCGAGCTGTAGTAGTGCTGTTTCATCTTTAGTTTTCTGCACTGCTGCCTTCTCTTCTACTATCCTTTATATCTATCAAAACAGCTCTTTAACTATTGCTCTATCTAGGATTAAGAATCTACATCTACATCTACATTGATACTCCGCAAGCCACCCAACGGTGTGTGGCGGAGGGCACTTTACGTGCCACTGTCATTACCTCCCTTTCCTGTTCCAGTCGCGTATGGTTCGCGGGAAGAACGACTGTCTGAAAGCCTCCGTGCGCGCTCGAATCTCTCTAATTTTACATTCGTGATCTCCTCGGGAGGTATAAGTAGGGGGAAGCAATATATTCGATACCTCATCCAGAAACGCACCCTCTCGAAACCTGGCGAGCAAGCTACACCGCGATGCAGAGCGCCTCTCTTGCAGAGTCTGCCACTTGAGCTTATTAAACATCTCCGTAACGCTATCACGGTTACCAAATAACCCAGTGACGAAACGCGCCGCTCTTCTTTGGATCTTCTCTATCTCCTCCGTCAACCCGACCTGGTACGGATCCCACACTGATGAGCAATACTCAAGTATAGGTCGAACGAGTGTTTTGTAAGCCACCTCCTTTGTTGATGGACTACATTTTCTAAGCACTCTCCCAATGAATCTCAACCTGGTACCCGCCTTACCAACAATTAGTTTTATATGATCATTCCACTTCAAATCGTTCCGTACGCATACTCCCAGATATTTTACAGAAGTAACTGCTACCAGTGTTTGTTCCGCTATCATATAATCATACAATAAAGGATCCTTCTTTCTATGTATTCGCAATACATTACATTTGTCTATGTTAAGGGTCAGTTGCCACTCCCTGCACCAAGTGCCTATCCGCTGCAGATCTTCCTGTATTTCGCTACAATTTTCTAAAGCAGCAACTTCTCTGTATACTACAGCATCATCCGCGAAAAGCCGCATGGAACTTCCGACACTATCTACTAAGTCATTTATATATATTGTGAAAAGCAATGGTCCCATAACACTCCCCTGTGGCACGCCAGAGGTTACTTTAACGTCTGTAGACGTCTCTCCATTGATAACAACATGCTGTGTTCTGTTTGCTAAAAACTCTTCAATCCAGCCACACAGCTGGTCTGATATTCCGTAGGCTCTTACTTTGTTTATCAGGCGACAGTGCGGAACTGTATCGAACGCCTTCCGGAAGTCAAGAAAAATAGCATCTACCTGGGAGCCTGTATCTAATATTTTCTGGGTCTCATGAACAAATAAGGCGAGTTGGGTCTCACACGATCGCTGTTTCCGGAATCCATGTTGATTCCTACATAGTAGATTCTGGGTTTCCAGAAATGACATGATACGCGAGCAAAAAACATGTTCTAAAATTCTACAAGAGATCGACGTAAGAGATATAGGTCTATAGTTTTGCGCATCTGCTCGACGACCCTTCTTGAACACTGGGACTATCTGTGCTCTTTTCCAATCATTTGGAACCCTCCGTTCCTCTAGAGACTTGCGGTACACGGCTGTTAGAAGGGGGGCAAGTTCTTTCGCGTACTCTGTGTAGAATCGAATTGGTATCCCGTCAGGACCAGTGGACTTTCCTCTATTGAGTGATTCCAGTTGCTTTTCTATTCCTTGGACACTTATTTCGATGTCAGCCATTTTTTCGTTTGTGCGAGGATTTAGAGAAGGAACTGCAGTGCGGTCTTCCTCTGTGAAACAGCTTTGGAAAAAGGTGTTTAGTATTTCAGCTTTACGCGTGTCATCCTCTGTTTCAATGCCATCATCATCCCGTAGTGTCTGGATATGCTGTTTCGAGCCACTTACTGATTTAACGTACGACCAGAACTTCCTAGGATTTTCTGTCAAGTCGGTACATAGAATTTTACTTTCGAATTCACTGAACGCTTCACGCATAGCCCTCCTTACGCTAACTTTGACATCGTTTAACTTCTGTTTGTCTGAGAGGTTTTGGCTGCGTTTAAACTTGTAGTGGAGCTCTCTTTGCTTTCGCAGTAGTTTCCTAACATTGTTGTTGTACCACGGTGGGTTTTTCCCGTCCCTCACAGTTTTACTCGGCACGTACCTGTCTAAAACGCATTTTACAATTGCCTTGAACTTTTTCCATAAACACTCAACATTGTCAGTGTCGGAACAGAAATTTTCGTTTTGATCTGTTAGGTAGTCTGAAATCTGCCTTCTATTACTCTTGCTAAACAGATAAACCTTCCTCCCTTTTTTTATATTCCTATTAACTTCCATATTCAGGGATGCTGCAACGGCCTTATGATCACTGATTCCCTGTTCTGTACATACAGATTCGAAAAGTTCGGGTCTGTTTGTTATCAGTAGGTCCAATATGTTATCTCCACGAGTCGGTTCTCTGTTTAATTGCTCGAGGTAATTTTCGGATAGTGCACTCAGTATAATGTCACTCGATGCTCTGTCCCTACCACCCGTCCTAAACATCTGAGTGTCCCAGTCTATATCTGGTAAATTGAAATCTCCACCTAAGACTATAACATGCTGAGAAAATTTATGTGAAATGTATTCCAAATTTCCTCTCAGTTGTTCTGCCACTAATGCTGCTGAGTCGGGAGGTCGGTAAAAGGAGCCAATTATTAACCTAGTTCGGTTGTTGAGTGTAACCTCCACCCATAATAATTCACAGGAACTATCCACTTCTACTTCACTACAGGATAAACTACTACTAACAGCGATGAACACTCCACCACCGGTTGCATGCAATCTATCCTTTCTAAACACCGTCTGTACCTTTGTAAAAATTTCGGC
This sequence comes from Schistocerca cancellata, assembly GCF_023864275.1. Taxonomy (NCBI): domain Eukaryota; kingdom Metazoa; phylum Arthropoda; class Insecta; order Orthoptera; family Acrididae; genus Schistocerca; species Schistocerca cancellata. Next base: position 101,267,984 of record NC_064636.1, on the reverse strand, counting down.
AGAATTTATCTCTGGCTTAAGCCAGCTTTCTGTACCTATAACGATTTCAGCTTCGGTGCTTTCTATGTAATGAAAACCCGATAAGACAAATTTTTACCGAATGTGACAATTTTCATTAGGCACTCCAGAATCACGAGAATTTTAATAACGGATAAAATCGTAATCATCAGTATGTGTAAAATTAACAGCAAACGCATTTTTTGGTAACAATAGATGTTTTTCGCTACAATAGCATAAAAGTCAACCGCTTAGCATACCTAACCAACAATGCAGTCTACAAGGTCAACCAAACTTCAATGTTTCGCCGTGTGCACGTATAATCCCAGCCCCAACAAATAGTAACGCATGGCAGCAAAGAAATAACTACGTACAGACAACACACTATTTCAACTCGTATCGCAATGCGCCGTATAGAAGTTACTATCATGACAGACGTAAAAATAACGAGCACAATTTTCAGCGTACATTTAATAACAGTCGATCTTATGAGCAGCAACAACACATTATCATGAATGATCCAAACAATAGGTGTCATCTATAGCGTAACACGTCAGTAAGAAATAACAGAACAGTTCATATAGTGGATATGCCACAGCATCCTCCCGTAAAATAAATAACGGCACGTACGATAGATTTTAACCAGATACAGCACAGATTGCATATTACAGTAACGCAAACATTACTTTTGACACGCAGAATTTTGCTCACGAGAATGTTATTTGAAAAATTGCTCTGTTGAATGCACCACTTTTATCGCACCCAGATCTTACTAGAAATTTTTCCATTGCCACCGATAGTTCTAACACCGCTTTAGGCGTACACATTTTCCAGGAAATTGAAGAAGATGGTTCAATAGTAATTAAAAACATCGCATTTGCAAGCCGCATTTTGTCACCTGCTGAGCGAAATTATTCCGTTACAGAACTGGAAACATTATATGTTGTATGGGCTTTCACGAGATTTAGGCATTTTCTTTATGGCAGACATACCACAGTTTACACAGACCACAGAGCGATACAATTTTTACTTTCGGCTAAATTCACACACGATAGATTAAGTAGATGGAAACTTTATTTACAGGAATTTAATTTTACAATAGTTCACATTCCCGGCACACAAAATGTTATAGCAGACGCACTATCGCGATCTCTCGGCAACAATCAGCAAGACGTAGCAACCAACTTCTGCAAAACAAATTTCAGTGTCATGTACATTCAGCAAGTTGCATTTGAAAACTTTGTTTAATCGTCATTACAGGACATAGCAAAAGAGCAAAATAAAGACAACGTGTGGAAAGAAATTAAACAGCTTTGGCAAGATAAGAATAATGTTACGATTAGAAACCATTACATTGTACGCAATGACATTCTGTTTCGCCGCTCTCATCCTGACAGCAACAATTGGTTATTATGCATTCCTGCCGAACTGGTTAACAAATTAATTTGGTACACTCATTTAAGTTACGCACATTACGGAGCAAGAAAATGTTTTCTTATACTGAGACAGAACTGTTATTTTACTAACATGGAGAAACGTATACGACGAGTTTTAGCGTCTTGTAAAATTTGCCAGAAAGCTAAATCAGACACCACTTCACATATTCCTCCTTTATATCCCATTGTACCTGTTAAATTAAGACACATGGCCGCAGTAGATATTTTTGGTCCAATTCCGAGAACTAACAGAGGTTTTTGCTACATCTTTGTCGCTGTTGAGCTCACTTCAAAATTTGTTACTTTCACTCCATTACGCAAAGCTACTGCTAAAACTGTTTCGAAAGCATTTGTAAAACATTTTCTATTTCATGTAGGGCATGTGATGAAAGTAATTTCTGACAATGGATCTCAATTTCGTAGTAGCGTATGGACACGCATGTTACGAGCCAGAAACATTTCTCCGATCTATATATCCAAGTACCATGCTTCTTCGAACCCTTGTGAACGGTTAATGAAAGAAATTGGTAAGCTGTGCCGAATATACTGCCACAAAAGACATATTGATTGGGATACACACATACTCTCATTCCAAGATGTAATTAATTCCATTCCAAATGAATCCACTATGCTATCTCCGTCTGTTATCCTGAAAAACGTTGAACCACCAAACAAAATTAAAGAATTAGTAAAATTCCCCAAATGTCGTCGACTAAGACACCACGAAATAATTGACATTGCGCTGAACAACATCAAACGTGCCGCAGAGCGCCGGAGAAGACAGCAAAAACAGGTTTGTAGACGCCGAGACTTTCACGTTGGACAGAAGATATTAGTACGTACACACTATTTATCCAGTAAATTAAAAGGTAAGTGCAGTAAATTTGAACTTCTATACGCAGGTCCATATCGGATTCGCAGCATCCCTCACCCCAATGTTGTACACGTCGAAACTTTGAGAACTAGAAAATCGAAAGGCAATCATCATATCTCAAACATTAAACCGTTTATTGAATGAAGACACTTTATGATTCAACACACTATGCTGTCATTTACTAATGCAATTATTTCACCTGACTAATTACTGATGATTATCGTATTTTTTCTTGGCAAGTGCCCGGCAAGGTAAGGTTAGCAGGTCGCTTTTCTTGTCGATACACATCAGACCGTGCACATTTTCCATTTTTTTTTCGTGTGTATGATTGTACTCCAGTTTTGTTTGTATGCACTGTGAAATAGTTAAGATATAACACACACCAGTTGACTTTGACATTTTTTTTTGCCTTATGACATCTCAACATCGTGACTGTTTTACATTTTTTGCTGCTGCATTGTATTATTCTGTGTACATTTTTGCATCTGAACACTGTCAATGTCTTTGACACATTAAGTTTTCTGTCATGTTAGGCTGTATGCTTAAGTATGTTACCATAAACCAGTCATTATTTAGGGGGTATATGATTTAAATGCAAGACATTAATCTTTGTTCATCAATTTCAGAAAGAAATGGTGCGTGTAAGAAATAAATTCAACAGAAATGGGAATTTCACCCATGGAATAAACGAAAGGAATGCGATAACTTTATGAGGAAGAGTAAATGGATCAGGATTAACAAGCATTAACAAGAATATACTATACTCATCATAGAATAGCAGTCTTAACTAATTTTTTCTTTCAGAATACAAGGTGATTGATGCAGGCTGTCAGACAGAACTACACATCTTAGTTTTAGTGATGAAATATGCTAGAGATAAGGAATAGTTGTATAATGAGTAATGAAGTGATTTTTTGCAGATGATAATGAATACTGATGAATAAGATGAAGAATATGCTATTATGAATAATGAAGTGATTGATAATGAAGTTTTTTTTCCTTACAGATGAGGATAATGTTGAAGTTATGTATTTATGCTATGTAGTTATTTAAGTATTTGTTGCAGTTTGTTTTGACAGCAGATGTTATATTGCATAGTAGGATGACGGAAAATTTTGGAAAGGACAGCTATGGAACACATTTTATACACATTTCACTACCTGTTAATTCGAAGTTCACTACTTTTCAGCATAGTGTGCGTTTCTTCTTTCAGGTCAATAATCCATTTTGTATATTTTTTCCAGGAGAAACTTTTCATGATACTTACTAAACCTGTTTCTTATTATACCTGTTATAGTACTTGCATTTTATTTTTTTACCCATTTGTGTCTATCATTTATAAATGTGATCACATATACTGCCTTGTTACATAACCTTGCTACACCTGACTCATGACGAATGACGTTACCTATCCTCATTTGCAGCAATAGGTCAAAAGCAAGTAGTGTTATGCCTCAGCAATTAATTATCGATCCCAACGCAATGCATTGCTAACAAAAAAAAATGTATTACCAGTCCCACATAATGTCACTAGTTTATGATAATTCTGAATAATACTGATCAACTTTGAATAGTATGTCACTTCAGTAATGACTTCTTAATGATACAAAAAAAATATATGTATAAAATAATGCTTTGTAACTGGCTAATAACTGCCACTGTTTATTGTAATGAGACTACTTATAATGCCCATGATTATTAATGCTATGACTGTAATTAACTGACTTTTAATAATGACTTAGTGATGATCTGAATAATACTGAATAATGAACTATGTTTTATTCTATTCAATACTTGCTGGCCACTGAGTGCCAATAATTAATGTCACTCCATGAATATGTTATTAATAATGCCATTAATTAACTCTTGTTTTCCATGCTATACTTTGTAACTGGAAAAGAATGCGACTGGTTAATAATGCTTTGTAATTAGGAAAAGGCTAATGATTCTTACTATACATTGAAATGACAAATAATTAATTAACTATGCCATACTTCGTAACTGGAAAAGAATGCGATTGTTTCATAATGCTTTGTAATTAGGAGAAGGCTAATGATTCTTAATTATGCTTTGTAACTGGAAAAGAATGCGACTGTTTAATAATGCTTTGTAATTAGGAGAAGGCTAATGATTAATACTATATTGAAATGATAAATGATTAATTAACTATGCCATACTTTGTAACTGGAAAAGAATGCGATTGTTTCATAATGCTTTGTAATTAGGAGAAGGCTAATGATTCTTAATTATGCTTTGTAACTGGAAAAGAATGCGACTGTTTAATAATGCTTTGTAATTAGGAGAAGGCTAATGATTCTTACTATATTGGAATGACAAATGATTAATTAACCATGCTATACTTTGTAACTAGTAAAAGAAGGCTACTGATTCTATGTAAAGCAATTAATGAACATTTTTCTGTAATACTACATACTTGGTACAGAAATGTTCAATAACTGGGCTATGAATGCCACAAACTACTAATGAAGACTGTAATTGTGAATATTATGTGACTTAATGTCCTTCACCTCATGAGCTAACTACCCTGAATTACTGCAATGTCCATTTGTCCTGTCTATCCTAGTGATCATGGAGCACTATCTTTGGTTTTGCACTAATTCTACGTTGGTGTGCCTTGTAAGAGCGTGGTGTTGACACGACATGCTGTCCAACACCGTGAGCGGTGAAGACGTTATTATGGTCCCACTGTTTGGTGTACCTAATGTACTGCCAAAATGAAAACATGGAACATTACTACGACAGTTCAGTGTCTTGGCTACACTGATAAATTCTGATGGGAAAAGAACTTCAAGTTGTCACTTGGTGTTGTACTTCTGTGGAAAGATATGGACTTTCAGAACAGCTGTGTGCAATCTAAAGTGCTACAACCATGATGCAATCCTTCCCTTTCCTATCCTAATTCTTGTCACATAGTGAAAATCATTTTTTGCTAACATCATTTATGTTCATAGGCTATACATTGTTTTTCGATTTGCTGAACTCCAGTGCGAGTACACTTATGTCACTTGTCGAGATGATTTTTTTGCCATTATGTTTATTTATTGCGAAAATGCTAAAGACATTTTTTTTCGATTTGTTCTGAAGTACAGTATATGTACACTCTTGTCTTTTATATTGTATATACATTTTTATTTTAATGATATGTTCTGAACTACAGTGCATGTGCACTTATGATAGGTGTTAAGATGTTTTCTACTGAACTTCAGTGCCTGTGCACTTTTCTCATTTTTCAATATGATTTGTACTATTCTGTATATTCAATACTTCAATGCGTATGCACTTATGTCATTTGTTACTAATTGTATATACACTCCTGGAAATGGAAAAAAGAACACATTGACACCGGTGTGTCAGACCCACCATACTTGCTCCGGACACTGCGAGAGGGCTGTACAAGCAATGATCACACGCACGGCACAGCGGACACACCAGGAACCGCGGTGTTGGCCGTCGAATGGCGCTAGCTGCGCAGCATTTGTGCACCGCCGCCGTCAGTGTCAGCCAGTTTGCCGTGGCATACGGAGCTCCATCGCAGTCTTTAACACTGGTAGCATGCCGTGACAGCGTGGACGTGAACCGTATGTGCAGTTGACGGACTTTGAGCGAGGGCGTATAGTGGGCATGCGGGAGGCCGGGTGGACGTACCGCCGAATTGCTCAACACGTGGAGCGTGAGGTCTCCACAGTACATCGATGTTGTCGCCAGTGGTCGGCGGAAGGTGCACGAGCCCGTCGACCTGGGACCGGACCGCAGCGACGCACGGATGCACGCCAAGACCGTAGGATCCTACGCAGTGCCGTAGGGGACCGCACCGCCACTTCCCAGCAAATTAGGGACACTGTTGCTCCTGGGGTATCGGCAAGGACCATTCGCCACCGTCTCCATGAAGCTGGGCTACGGTCCCGCACACCGTTAGGCCGTCTTCCGCTCACGCCCCAACATCGTGCAGCCCGCCTCCAGTGGTGTCGCGACAGGCGTGAATGGAGGGACGAATGGAGACGTGTCGTCTTCAGCGATGAGAGTCGCTTCTGCCTTGGTGCCAATGATGGTCGTATGCGTGTTTGGCGCCGTGCAGGTGAGCGCCACAATCAGGACTGCATACAACCGAGGCACACAGGGCCAACACCCGGCATCATGGTGTGGGGAGCGATCTCCTACACTGGCCGTACACCACTGGTGATCGTCGAGGGGACACTGAATAGTGCACGGTACATCCAAACCGTCATCGAACCCATCGTTCTACCATTTCTAGACCGGAAAGGGAACTTGCTGTTCCAACAGGACAATGCACGTCCGCATGTATCCCGTGCCACCCAACGTGCTCTAGAAGGTGTAAGTCAACTACCCTGGCCAGCAAGATCTCCGGATCTGTCCCCCATTGAGCATGTTTGGGACTGGATGAAGCGTCGTCTCACGCGGTCTGCACGTCCAGCACGAACGTTGGTCCAACTGAGGCGCCAGGTGCAAATGGCATGGCAAGCCGTTCCACAGGACTACATCCAGCATCTCTACGATTGTCTCCATGGGAGAATAGCAGCCTGCATTGCTGCGAAAGGTGGATATACACTGTACTAGTGCCGACATTGTGCATGCTCTGTTGCCTGTGTCTATGTGCCTGTGTCTGTTGCCTGTGTCTATGTGCCTGTGGTTCTGTCAGTGTGATCATGTGATGTATCTGACCCCAGGAATGTGTCAATAAAGTTTCCCCTTCCTGGGACAATGAATTCACGGTGTTCTTATTTCAATTTCCAGGAGTGTACATTTCATCATTTACTGATATGTTCTCAACTGCAGTGCATGTGCACTCATGTCACTTGTCAATATAATATTTTTTGCCAGTCTGTTTATTTGTTCTGAATATGCTAAAGAATTTTTTCAGTGCCTGTGCACTTTATTATGTCAAATAATTTGTATATACATTTTTCTGATTTGCTACTATGTTTTGTACTCATATCTTGTCTTTGTCTGAAATGTTTTGTACTCTGTGCATGTGCACCACATTTAATTCATGTATCTAAACATTCTGTAAATTGTACAAGTTGACTAATTAATGAAAAATTTTGCCACACTTGGCAAGTCCAAATGACTCACCATCGCTGCCAAATTTTTGCCCCCCCAGTGGAGGGTTATGAAACACGTATGTAACGTAGCAGCGATGGCGAGGCATTGCAGCGTCTCTGGTCAGAGAGTATGCGCTTGACCGCGCGAGTGTTACGAGCAGTACTCTGTCAGTAGTCGTTGCGAGCAGTAGCTCTGTTCAGTCGTCGTGGAGTACGCTAGTAGTCGTCATGTAGAGCGGTCGGTCAGTAGTAGCAGCCCAGTGCGGTTTTGTGTGATGTAGTGTGTCGGCAACACTGGTCAAGATGCTGAATAAGGTATACTGTTAATTAAGATTATCATCGGATAATGTAAGGTTTATTTATTGTAATTAATTTTCAACAAGTGCTCCAATAATAATTTTGATTTCAAAAGCAATATTACATAAAATTTTTATTTAATTGAAGTAACTATTTCGTTCCACTTCCCTTAAACAAAAGTTTCAGTTTTCAGTTAAATAATAAAAAAAAGGGAATATTATTATTTGCAATGGAGTTCCTCCGAGCCGTGCGCAAGAATAAGAGCAGAAATTTGACTAGCTGTTACAATGAGGTAAGAATTTAATTCTGATTTTTGCACAGGGCCAAAGACCGATATTTCGGTTTAATTGAATTTCATTAGCACTGAATTGTTTTTCATTATTTTTGTGGGAGCTTATACCAGAGTCAGATTGCGAATTTCACATTTTTGTTGCCTTTGTCAGTACGGTTCATTGCAGGGAGGTTATTCTTGGCTCATATTCATTTATTATTTCTGTCTTAAAAATTTCAGTGGAGAGGTTACACTTAGCGCAATGTCCATTAGCATTTCTAAATAATATTGTCATTTCTGTTTTTAAAATTTCAGTGGAGAGGTTACAAGTTCAGATCCGGCCCAAATTTTCGTGTTTCGCAAACAGCGGCCGTGTGTCTGGCTTCGCGAAATTATAATACATTACCCAATAAATGTAAAACTGTTTCCCATCTACACGAACCTACCGTTATATATAGGGTATGTTTGTCAAGCCCTAACAACTTGTATATCGGAAAAAGAACAGAATAAATGGCGATTTCGTAAGTTTTTCATTACTGTCAGATGTTACACTTGCACATGTTCTGTATAAAAGAGATAACCTAAAGTGAATCGTTACCACTGCCTGGTTGCTTATACTGTTGTAAAACTTGCTGATACTTTAGTTTTGTGAAGCACGATGGATGAAGCTTGCGTATCTAGTAGACATGTTGACATTTGTCGTAAGGCGTGGGCGGATACCTCAGCTGGCAAGAGTGAAGCTTCGACGTTGGCAACCTCATGTGGGGCGTAAACGTCTCAACAGCCAGAATACACGGGTGTGGTTGACGCTTTGCTGATAGGCGCGGAGGCAAATACTCCGGCTGCGAGGCTGAAACACTGAGGAGACACACAGCCACTGCGAGAGAGAGAGAGCGGTCTGCCACCGAGGAGCGGCCAGCCCAGGCTCCACAGAGGCCGGGACTTCCCCGGGTAGCTGGCGCAGTGCGGCCACACCCGCGGAAAAAAAGTACCTGTTGCTGTGGGGGAGAGGAGTGTGCGGCAGCGAGGCTGACGCGCCGACGTAAAGTGGCCGGAAGTAGCTGTTCTTTTTATTTTTGGATCGCTCTCCAGCTCAGGACTCATTTTGTACTGCTAGATGAAGAATGTCGTATCAGAATCAAAGTTCATCGACGAAGCATGTTCGTCATAAACGATAGTGAAATTTAGATATAGCTCTGTCGTTGCTTAAAAGAGCTATTTTTGTTTCAATTAAATCTTAAGGTAGCTTTAGTAGCTTGCTAACTGTTGACTTTGCTTTAAAGTGACTTCACATTTTTTCAGTAATTACGAAAATGGTTCAAATGGCTCTGAGCACTATGTGACTTAGCTTCTGAGGTCCCCTAGAACTTAGAACTACTTAAATCTAACTAACCTAAGGACATCACACACATCCATGCCTGAGGCAGGATTCGAACCTGCGACCGTAGTGGTGGCGCGGTTCCAGGCCTTAGCGCCTATAACCGCACGGCAACCAGGGCCGGCCATTTCCTATTGTACTTCGACGAAACCTGAATAATTGATAGTCATACTTTAAAGTCCTCCAGGAATTACGTTGAATGACGAGCTGCTTAGCGTAATTGTGAAGGTGCTTGGCTGCTAAGCAACAGGTTCTGAGTTCAAACCTTGTGCGGTGTTTAATGTTTTCTTTATTTAAAAACAATATCGAAGTGTCCTCATGAATTTCATTCGTTGAATGTAATTATCTGAAATTTCTAGTGACAACTAAAATCGACCATATGGAAAGTATACGCTATGGACTTTTACCTCTGCAAACTCTTCAAAATTTCGTGCAATGGTTTCCTACACTTAATGCTGCACAATAACTGCGTTGAAAATGGAAACAAAATTGTGATTTACGGGGGGAATGTATCAGTGAAGATGATGTGTTAAAATCAAATTTTTGGGCCAGATTGATTATTATGTGAAATCGAATAAGTGTGTCAAAGCAGTCGGAACAACACGTCTGCACAGGTGAGCAGTGCAGTGATGATAAAATCGCGCACATCGCAGAATGCGGGGAGCACGTCTCTGTAGCAGCGAAAGGGTTAATGCGGCCGTGGTGGCTTTACTTCATAAACTGCGCGCTCCCCCCTAAACGTAAGTTTGCGAACTATACTATACTATGGCGCGGCTTCTCTTGGTGCGTGCAAGTGGCAACGCAGCAATCTCCCGTGTTAGGGCGGGCATGCGCGAGCCGCCAAGATAAAAGAATTAAACTATACCACAAGTAGACACAATGAGGATCTTCGTAAGCTATTGAGCTCTCTGGTCGCCAATTACTTGTTTAATGAGACACACTGTTTCAGAATTCTGTCACAGTAGCTGTTCCAAAAATGAATGTTAAAATTATAGTGTGTTTTGGCAAGAAGTACAATTAAACCGGTCAACAAGAGAAATGTGGCCGTTACTCACAAATAGTGATGCTTCTTCGAATTAGAAAAGGTTAACAATTCACACAAAAATAAACCGCCAATGTTGCTGTAATTTTGATTGCATCCCATAACCCATCGTATTTTTAACACTGAGCGACTGGAATGGAAACTTAACAAAGGATTTTATTCCTTTCCTTAATCTGAGTAGTATTAAAATGACCAGCGTATCCGTCGGGCAATACGAGACGCACATGCCATATACTGGTTACTGACTTATGGCTTGCAAACTGACAAAATGTGATTCGCGAATAAAACGGTTGTTACTGAGAAAAGTAAACAGTTGATAGGCGACACAACACATTGCTCAGTGAGCTGAGAATAATGCGCGCGACAGGAATACGGCAGCTGGCCGTGTGTGCTTTGTGAGAGGAAGAGATCACGTCGTTCGAAAGACATTTCATTGGCAATACAGTTCAACAAGTTAAATACATCAAATCATCACAGACTTTCACGATACTCGTACTTTCGAAATAATAACGACCACTACTTCATTTGTGTAGCCTGTTGCATAATTAGTTTATTAATGCTGAGTCCGCAGCTCGTGGTCGTGCGGTAGCGTTCTCGCTTCCCACGCCCGGGTTCCCGGGTTCGATTCCCGGCGGGGTCAGGGATTTTCTCTGCCTCGTGATGACTGGGTGTTGTGTGATGTCCTTAGGTTAGTTAGGTTTAAGTAGTTCTAAGTTCTAGGGGACTGATGACCTCAGAAGTTAAGTCTCATAGTGCTCAGAGCCATTTTTTATTAATGCTGATTGTGTGTGTGTGTGTGTGTGTGTGTGTGTGTGTGTGTGTGTGTGTGTGTGTGTGTGTGTGTGTGAGTATTGTCGTAATGCATGCAATCTAATGCGTAGGATTTGGGTCTAAGAATGTAGTCGCTGTCATGTTCACGCCGGGTACACTCAGCTGTGTAATGTCCCTGAGCTGTCGAAGTCATTTCTAAAGCTGAAGACAGCGTCGTGTTTTATTTCGAGGCTCGTCTAAATGCGCTCGGACCTGCAACCACAGAACATCACGTATCCAGTAACATATGTACTGTTCTATGAAGTGAGTAAGCTTTATTTTGCAGTTGTTGCCGGTAGTAATACCTTGAATTCAGTATAAAGAGCGGCAAAGTAGCGACTGGTATTACAATTAAACAGCCGCCCAGAACAAGGTTGTAATAGATAAAACTAATTTCCTTTTTCAGGAAGAAGGAAACATTGTTGCACAAAGGTTTGTGCTTCGAAACCCAAAGTTACAATGAAACAAGTGTACTGACTTCGTTATTTGACTAACAAGCACTTGTAAAGGTCATATGTACATTAAACAAATAATTCCAAAAATAATCTTGCTCTACATACCTCATCTCGTGGAGATTTTGCCACTATTGACACCCCTTCTTTGATACTTCTGTACACTACTGGCCATTAAAATTGCTACACCACGAAGATGACGTGCTACAGACGCGAAATTTAACAGACAAAAAGAAGATGCTGTAATATGCAAATGATAAGCTTTCCAGAGCATTCACACAAGGTTGGCGCCGGTGGCTGACATGAGGAAAGTTTCCAACCGATTTCTCATACACAAACAGCAGTTGACCGGCGTTGCCTGGTGAAACGTTGTTGTGATGCCTCGTGTAAGGAGGAGAAATGCGTACCATCACGTTTCCGACTTTGATAGAGGCCGACTGTTAGCAGAATATGGAATCGGTGGGTTCAGGAGGGTAATACGGAACGCCGTGCTGGATCTCAACGGCCTCGTATCACTAGCAGTCGAGATGACAGGCATCTTATTCGCACGGCTGTAACGGATCGTGCAGCCACGTCTCGATCCCTGAATCAGCAGATGGGGACGTCTGCAAAACAACAACCATCTGCACGAACAGGTCGACGACGTTTGCATGGACTGGAAGCTCGGGGACCATGGCTGCGGTTACCGTTGACGCTGCATCACACAGGAGAGCCTGCGATGGTGTATGCAACGACTAACCTGGGTGCACGAATGGCAAAACTTCATTTTTCGGATGAATCCAGGTTCTGTTTACAGCATCACGAAGGTCGCATTCATGTTTGGCGACATCGCCGTGAAGACACATTGGAAGCGTGTATTCGTCATCGCCGTACTGGCGTATCACCCGGCGTGATGGTATGGGGTGCCATTGGTTACACATCTCGGTCACCTCTTGTTCGCATTGACAGCACTTTGAACAGTGGACGTTACATTTCAGATGTGTTACGACCCGTGGATATACCCTTCATTCAATCCCTGCGAAACCCTACATTTCAGCAGGATAATGCACGACCTCGTGTTTCAGGTCCTGCACGGGCATTTCTGGATACAGAAAATGTTAGACTGCTGCCCTGGCCAGCACATTCTCCAGATCTCTCACCAACTGAAAACGCCTGGTCAATGGTGGCCGAGCAACTGGCTCGTCACAATACGCCAGTCACTACTCTTGATGAACTGTGGTATCGTGTTGAAGATGCATGGGCAGCTGTACCTGTACACGCCATCCAAGCTCTGTTTGACTCAATACCCAGGCGTATCAAGGCCGTTATTACAGCCAGAGGTGGTTGTCCTGGGTACTGATTCCTCATTATCTATGCACCGAAATTACGTGAAAATGTAATCACATGTCAGTTCTAGTATAATATATTTGTCCAATGAATACCCGTTTATCATCTGCATTTCTTCTTTGTGTAGCAATTTTAATGGCCAGTAGTGTATTGTTTTCCAGCAGCCGTGAGTCGTTCACGCTTCACGTAACGCCACCCACTCACACGTTGTGTACACAGTTTGCCTCTGTTCGTGTGTTCCTGACGGTGATCTCTGTACTTCCTCCATGTTGAACTTCAGCTGTCAGGTCGTGCCAGCCGTAGGTGCTCGTATTTCGTTTCTTGCCAAACTGCAACATGACTGCTAGGAAATGCCACTAGAACACGAAAAGGAAATACTTCCGGAGTTCGTTCCCACATCAGGCTATTACATCACATGTTGACATCAAGTTCAAAACAAGAAATGGGTCTGCAATTCTTTATCACGTACGGACCGATGGAAATACGTTTGCCGAACTACAACATGGTGGACGATGCAAAGCACATAATTCCGCAGACGCGCTACAGTTCTATACTCAGACACCAGACTTCTTCAGTCATGTCGTGTAAAGGTGACCGGTTTTTGAGCACTGGCTGTAAGAATTGTACTGGTTGTGTCCGCCATCTTACGTACGGATACACCATCGTTCTGCCCAACGCAAACTTGGCAATCTGACGCCAACACAAGAATTAGTAGACAGTTCCGGTATCCCTACCTTGCGCCAATTACTGTTAACAACCTTTTTCCATGTAAAACCCAACTTCTGTAAAAATGAGGGTTGCAAACTTGTTCTGGGCGACTATTCTATGTGCTCAGTTTAATCTCAGAACGAACGAGTTTTCTCGTTGTTTTGGTGATACCGGAAGGCAGCGACATGCAGCTTTGACCTTTATACAGGTCATGATGTATGTAGGATAGATTCAGCTTGCTATTAAGGGGCAGAACAGAAACGAGAGAGAATTACGGGTTCCCTCAGAAATGCTTTTTTACGAAACAGATGTTATTGTACGTTAAGAAGTCGAACTATGACAGTGTTGACGATGAAATAGGTAATATAGCTTGGAGTACGTGCTTGCTGAGTAAAATACCCTCGTATTTCTGGTCGATCCGTGCTCTAGAATGCAGCTGATGTAATACTGCAATAATTACCAACGGAGAGGGGACCCTGTCAGTTTCGGATAGTATTACAGCGGGCATTAGTGCCAACTACAATACTGATCTCGACAAGATTTCTCTTGATATTGTCTTTTCACTCCTGTTGCGCTCGCGAATGGCGCGTGGGTAGGGTGACCCTCGGTAAGGCGTCTTTATTGGCCGCAGTTTCTCGATTTTTCTCGTCGTCGTGATTTCGCTGCAAGCCTGGAAGCTTCGAGGAGACGCGCTGGCACGGCGGAACAGCGGTTTGTGGGCAGGAAGCGGGCGTCCGCGCAGTGCAGACAACTGCGAGTCGCCAGTCCAGGGTCAGCGGGTGACGTCACGCGGCGAGGCTGTTGGAAACCGGCTGCTGCGAGCACACTGGGAGGGGGGGAGAGGGAGGGGAGGTAGCAGCGAGACTGACGTCACGGCGCAGCGAAGAACGGCTTCGGTGAACAAAGTACCCACCACCACATTCCGCAAAGTCGTCTCACGTTTGGATCTGTAGGTGGTTACTTAGTTTCACTACATGCCCCATCACGATATTAATTTTGTGGTGCTTTATGTTTACATTTGATTGATACACGAGAAGTGTGTTGGAAAAGAGCACTCTAACGTATTACGGTTATGCACGTGACGGTATACAGTTACATTCATGACGGTGCATTTTGTGTGCTTCATATCGTTCGAAAGCGATGTTTCACGCTGAGTCGGAAAACGCTGGGGGCGTAAAAATGTGTACGCCACAGGAAGTTTTTAGGCAGAAGAACGTTTCCTTCAGCTTGTATAAATCATACAGAAGTGTACAAGTTGGCATAATTTCACAACAGTAATTGTATAAACTTTTCGTTCCGGTATAGATACAGTAAAAGTTCTCTGTGGACTGGCGCGGACACACACACACACACACACACACACACACACACACACACACACACACACACACACACACACTTATTAGAGTGGTCCTACAACGGTTTAGTTTTTACCGACTGAGCTGTGGAGCCATGGAAACGGACTGACGTGGCTGTGTTGGCCGGGAGATTTGCACGCGGGGTTGTTCGGCGGGTAGGAGAAAGCCGTCCCGTTTCACGCGACTCGGCCGATCTGCTCGGCGGTGGAGATGAGCTGAAGTTATGGGGGCGGCGCAGACACCCAGACCCCGAGAGAAGGAAACTAGCGACTCTGTCGGGAATCGAACCTGGGACGCTAACCACAGACTGCAGACACTGCAGCACCGACCGCAAACATGAGTCGCTGTAGGATGTGCTGTGTGGGACGCTCCTCGCCTCTTCCCTGCTAGACGGGGTCAGGTCAGATAAGGTGAGGAACTCGAAGTCTCCAGGGGGTGCAGACCTTACACTGTACGCGTCGTCTAGGAAGGTATTGCCCCAAATTTCAATCCGGAAGAGGGTGAAAAGGGGAATGAAGGATGTTCTGAAAACTGGAAACTGCTTTCTCAGTCAGAAAATAATAAAAAAAATACGTATTTCTGTTTTGCTGAAAATGCAGCCCCAAAGGGAGTCAGATTGTTGTTGTGGTTTTCAGTCCTGAGACTGGTTTGATGCAGCTCTCTATGCTACTCTATCCTGTGCAAGCTGCTTCATCTGCCAGCACGTACTGCAGCCTACATACTTCTGAATCTGCTTAGTGTATTCACCTCTTGGTCTCCCTCTACCATTTTTACCCTCCACTGCCCTCCAGTACTAAATTGGTGATCCCTTGATGCCTTAGAACATGTCCTACCAACCGATCTCTTCTTCTTGTCAAGTTGTGCCACAAACTCTTCTTCTCCCCAATGAAATTCAATACCTCCTCATTAGTTATGTGATACACCCATCTAATCTTCAGCATTCTTCTGTAGCACCACATTTCGAAAGCTTCTATTCTCTTCTTGTCCAAACTATTTATTGTCCATTTTTCACTTCCATACATGGCCACACTCCATACAAATACTTTCAGAAACGACTTCCTGACACTTAAATCTATACGCGATGATAACAAATTTCTCTTTTTCAGGAACGCTTTCCTTGCTATTGCCAGTCTACATTTTATATCCTCTATACTTCGACCATCATCAGTTATTTTGCTCCCCAAATAGCAAATCTCCTTTACTACTTTTAAGTGCCTCATTTCCTAATCTGATTCCCTCAGCATCACCCGAATTTATTCGACTGCATTCCATTATCCTCGTTTCGCTTTTGTTAATGTTCATCTTATATCCTCATTTTAAGACACTGTCAATTCCGTTCAACTGCTCTTGCAAGTCCTTTGCTGTCTCTGACAGAATTACAATGTCATCGGCAAACCTCAAAGTTTTTACTTCTTCTCCATGAATTTTAATACCTACTCCGAACTTTTCTTTTGTTTCCATTACTGCTTGCTCAATATACAGATTGAATAACATCGGGGAGAGGCTACAACCCTGTCTATCTCCTTTCCCAAGCACTCCTTCCCTTTCATGCCCCTCGACTCTTATAACTGCCATCTGGTTTCTGTACAAATTGTAAATAGCCTTTCGCTCCCTGTATTTTACCCCTGCCACCATCAGAATTTGAAAGAGAGTATTCCAGTTAACATTGTCAAAAGCTTTCTCTAAGTCTACAAATGCTAGAAACATAGGTTTGCCTTTTCTTAATCTTTCTTCTAAGATAAGTCGTAAGGTCAGTATTGCCTCACATGTTCCAACATTTCTACGGAATCCAAACTGATCTTCCCCGAGGTCGGCTTCTACCATTTTTTCCATTCGTCTGTAAAGAATTCGCGTTAGTATTTTGCAGCTGTGACTTATTAAACTGATAGTTCGGTAATTTTCACATCTGTCAACTCCTGCTTTCTTTGGGATTGGAATTATTATATTCTTCTTGAAGTCTGAGGGAATTTCGCCTGTTTCATACATCTCGGTCACCAGATGGTAGAGTTTTGTCAGGAATGGCTCTCCCAAGGCTGTCAGAAGTTCTAATGGAATGTTGTCTACTCCCAGGGCCTTGTTTCGGCTTATGTCTCACAGTGCTCTGTCAAACTCTTCACGCAGTATCATACCTCTCATTTCATCTACATCCTCTTCCATTTCCATAATATTGTTCTCCAGAACATCGCCCCTGTATAGGCCCTCTGTATACTCCTTCCACCTTCCACCTTCCTGCTTTCCCTTCTTTGCTTAGAACTGGTTTTCCAACCGAGCTCGGGATAGAGACTAGATATAGCTAGGTGTTTGAGATACAAGTTATATGTGTCAAAGGGGGCCACGCATTGCTACTAATGGCCGTAACTGTGAACGTCATTTGGTGGTTAAAGTGATTTTTTAAAATGAAATCCTAATATTGGAGTTAAGATTAGAAAGATTTTACGTGGAAAATGATAAATTATTGGTCATGGCAAGGTTCAGTGCAGGTCGAACAAGCAAATACGTCTTCAGATCTAGCATGGATTAACTCTGAATATAGGAGGGATACAGCAGAATACAATGTTAGATACAAACCAGAAGAGGTGTCCTGAGGGAAGAACAGGCGAGGGACTCACTCAGTGACTTGCAAACCAGTAATCTCAGGTTTATTTATACATGTTCTGTCTTCCAAACGTCCAAATCACATTTATACTTAATGATTCATTTATTTTTTCCAATAAACATGTTAACTGAAACATAAAGGCCAAATCTCTTCTCGATTTTCCATATCCAACGTCACTAATTGGAATTTCCATGAAACAAAAGACAACTTGAGAATGACCTATAATTATCTGTAAGACCTTCATTATTGGTAATGATAAATGATCCTTTATGCGCCTTCCAGTTTGTATCTAACATTGAATTTTGCTGCATCTTCCGTATTGTGAATTAATCCATACTAGAACGAAAAACATGATTTTATCTTCATTGAACCTAGCCACGACCTTGAATTATGTGCCATTTTATTCCTGGAATTTGCTGCTCCTTTAAATTTTGAATGAAAAACTTGGTTTCCCATTCTAAACATCACTTTGACCTCCAAATGACCTTGAAAATCACGTTCGAGGTTGTGTCAATTAGTAGCAATGGTAGACCCTTTATGGCACCTACAACTTTCATCTAAAGCACCTTGCTATATCTCATCTCTATCCCGATCCATTACCCATTATAAATTAAACATGGATCTGCACAAGGTGAGCACGGAAAGATGTTTTATCGATGCTTCAGCAGTAGTGGTGCTCCTCTTAGAGTATTGACGCATTAACGGAATACAGAGAGGTCTTCTTTCCGCACCGTTAATGACCAAAGTGGTTCAAGTAATGGCGACTAGGGAACTGCTCCTGAGAAAGGCCGACAGCCGATTGCGCCCCAGACTGTTGAAGAAGTTGCTGCTGCCGTGGCTGAGAATGCTGGCCGCGATGTGCGACTCCCACGCAGTGCGCGAGCTGTGTCGCGGCAGCCGGACATCCCACGGCCCGCCGTTCGCGAAGCGCCGTGAACAGCCGTGGAATGGTACCTCTAGGGCGGTTCCAGGCTGTCGTGGATGCAGGTGGTCTTCACACTGACCGAAGTTCGTAACGTGGAATGTAAACACTGAACGCAATTAACAACGTTTACCCTCTCATGTGGAAATTAAAATGCGATTTTTAATGGTTTGTTTACTGTTACTCTTCCCCATGTCCTCACAACCTCACAAATGTTTCAACATTGTTTCATTGCCATACCATGACTGACTTTTCATGGGAGCCCTCTCGTGCAGTGAGAGTAACTAAAAAAATCCACACACACACACACACACACACACACACACACACACACACACACACACACACACACACACACCAAAAGTTTGGCATCAGCCTGGTTCCCAGAACTCCTAAAGATAGACGTTCACTGTGGATATCGTATCACAGACACAGTCGCTTTGACTGTTCAGAGACGTCACCAAACCAACCCAAAAATGTAAACAACGATGCATGGGCAGCGCCTATTAGACGCAGCGGGTCCGACAGCCAATCAGTTCCAGCCATTCCACCTGGAAGGAAGTACACGGCTCGTGTTCTATGTAGTTCAGCCATGCCTAGACGGTAAATACCGCGGTTCGATCGCGTCCGCATTGTCGCTTGGTGCCGGGAAGGGCTCTCAACAAGGAAAGTGTCCAGGCGTCTCGGAGTGAACCAAAGCGATGTTGTTCGGACATACACGAGATACAGAGAGACAGGAACTGTCCATGACGTGCCTCGCTCAGGCCGCAGTGCGTGACCGCTGCCTACGGATTATGCGTCGCAATAACTCTGACAGCAACGCCACCATGTTGAATAATGCTTTTCGTGCAGCCACAGGACGTCGTGTTAAGACTCACTGTGCGCAATAGACTGCATGATGCGTAACTTCACACCCGACGTCCATCGCGACGTCCATCTTTGTAACCACGAGACCGTGCAGCGTGGAACAGATGGGCCCAACAACATGCCAAATGGAACACTCAGGATTGGCATCACGTTCTCTTCACCGATGAGTGTCGCATATGCCTTCAATCAGACAATTGCCCGAGACGTGTTTGGAGACAACCCGGTCAGTCTGAACACCTTAGGCACACTGTCCAGCGAGTGCAGCAAGGTGGAGGTTCGCTGCTGTTATGGGGTGGCATTACGTGGTGGGCCGACCGACGTATGCCGCTGGTGGTAACGGAAGGCGCCGTAACGGCTGTACGATACGTGAATGCTATTCTCCGACCGATAATGCAGCCATATCTGTAGCATATTGGCGAGGCATCCGTCTTGATGGACGACAATTCGCGCCCCCATCGTGCAGATATTGTGAATGACTTCCATCAGGATAACGACATCGCTCGACTAGTGGCGAGCACGTTCTCCAGTCATGAACCCTACCAAACAAGCCTGGGACTGATTGAAAAGGGCTGTTTATGGAGGACGTAACCCACCAACCACACTGACGGATCTACGCCGAATCGTCATAGAGGAGGGGGACAATCTGGACCAACAGTGCCTTGATGAACTTGTGGATGGTATGCCACGACGAATACAGGCATGCATCAATGCAAGAGGACGTGCTACTGGGTATTAGAGGTATTACAATCTGGACCACCACCTCTGAAGGTCTCGCTGTGTGGTGGTACATCATGCAATGTGTGGCTTTCATGAGCAATAAAAAGGGCGGAAATGATGTTCATGTTGCTGTCTACTCCATTTTTCTGTACAGGTTCCGGAACTCGCGGAACCCAGGTGAGGCAAGACTACTTTTGATTCTTAGTTTGCGAGATAGACGATTCTTCAGTTTGGCTTTTATTGAAGTTAGAATTTTGCCTCGTGTAGGTTTTTCAGAGGCACTTAGTATACAGACAAACGTACGACCAAAAACTCGTGGCAAAGTCAGTAGAATGGGAAACCAGTCAGAGTAGCAAATTTTTACTTTTAATTTATTCGATGACTAATTTCGGGCCGAGACCCATTTTCAAATCATCATAAGTCAAAAATAGCATTTACGAACATGTCAAAAATGTTTGTCGCATATTGGTATTTTCGGAAATGCCATCTCCGATTATGTTATGAACATTTCAAAATGGGTCTCGGCTCGAAACTGCTCATCGAATGAATAAAATGTAAAAATTTACAACTTGGGCTGGTTTTTTATGTACTGATGAATAGTAGTTGTTGCCCTAAGGTACTGCAGCATGCTGGAAGTTCGCAAAAGAAAATGTGTTCGTAAGGTGCAGTAGTTGCTGTTAATTTTTTCCAGAGGAAATCTGTTTCTCACATGTATAACACTCCGGAATGATTGCAGCTTACCGTTGGATAAGCAGCTGCAGCAGCAAGTCGTATACTCCTAGCTCACTCATTTGTTACATAGTTTAATTCTTAATTTCTTTGCGTGTTTTTGGTACTTGCATTGTTTAATTCATAAATTTCGGGCGTATTATAGTATTTGAGAGTTGTAGCATCACGTTTTAGTACTCGAATAGTGTTAAATCGCGTAGTCTCCTTCCGCCGCCGAGCAGTGTGTCAGCAGTGCACAAGTGGCAGCATTACTGCATTTACTAGGCAATCTTGTATTTTAATAACCGCTTCAATTTTGTGTCGTTTTGTTTGCGCTCTCTGTAGATTAGTTCAGACGTTCTTTGCACAGTTTTTAGCATGGATAGGGACTGCAACTGCTGTGTTCGGATGCAGGCTGAGTTGGCATCCCTTCGCTCCCAGCTTCAGGCAGTGTTGGCTTCGGTCACACAGCTTGAGGCTGTTGCCAATGGGCATCACTGTGGGGGTCCGGATGGGGGTTTGTCGGGGACGGCCAGCTCGTCCCACGCATCCCCCGATCGGACTACGACTGTGGTTGCCCGGGATACTGCCCGCATTGAGGCTGATCCCTCACCTGTGGTAGAGTGGGAGGTCGTCTCAAGGTGTGGCAGGGGGCGAAAGACATTCCGGAGGGCTGAACGGAAGGCCTCTCCAGTTTGTCTGACGAACCGGTTTCAGGCTCTGTCTCAGGCTGATACTGATCTTCAGCCTGACATGGCTGCTTGTCCTGTTCCAGAGGTTGCCCCTCAGTCTGCAAGATCCGGGCAGTCGCAGAGGGTGGGCTTACTGGTAGTTGGGAGCTCCAACGTCAGGCGCGTAATGGGGCCCCTTAGGGATATGGCAGCAAGGGAGGGGAAGAAAACCAAAGTGCACTCCGTGTGCATACCGGGGGGAGTCATTCCAGATGTGGAAAGGGTCCTTCCGGATGCCATGAAGGGTACAGGGTGCACCCATCTGCAGGTGGTCGCTCATGTCGGCACCAATGATGTGTGTCGCTATGGATCGGAGGAAATCCTCTCTGGCTTCCGGCGGCTATCTGATTTGGTGAAGACTGCCAGTCTCGCTAGCGGGATGAAAGCAGAGCTCACCATCTGCAGCATCGTCGACAGGACTGACTGCGGACCTTTGGTACAGAGCCGAGTGGAGGGTCTGAATCAGAGGTTGAGACGGTTCTGCGACCATGTGGGCTGCAGATTCCTCGACTTGCGCCATAGGATGGTGGGGTTTCGGGTTCTGCTGGATAGGTCAGGAGTCCACTACACACAACAAGCGGCTACACGGGTAGCAGGGGTTGTGTGGCGTGGGCTGGGCGGTTTTTTAGGTTAGATGGCCTCGGGCAAGTGCAGAAAGGGCAACAGCCTCAACGGGTGCGGGGCAAAGTCAGGACATGCGGGGACCAAGCAGCAATCGGTATTGTAATTGTAAACTGTCGACGCTGCGTTGGTAAAGTACCGGAACTTCAAGCGCTGATAGAAAGCACCGAAGCTGAAATCGTTATAGGTACAGAAAGCTGGCTGAAGCCAGAGATAAATTCTGCCGAAATTTTTACAAAGGCACAGACGGTGTTTAGAAAGGATAGATTGCATGCAACCGGTGGCGGAGTGTTCGTCGCTGTTAGTAGTAGTTTATCCTGTAGTGAAGTAGAAGTGGATAGTTCCTGTGAATTATTATGGGTGGAGGTTACACTCAACAACCGAGCAAGGTTAATAATTGGCTCCTTTTACCGACCCCCCGACTCAGCAGCATTAGTGGCAGAACAACTGAGAGAAAATTTGGAATACATTTCACATAAATTTTCTCAGCATGTTATGGTCTTAGGTGGAGATTTCAATTTACCAGATATAGACTGGGACACTCAGATGTTTAGGACGGGTGGTAGGGACAGAGCATCGAGTGACATTATACTGAGTGCACTATCCGAAAATTACCTCGAGCAATTAAACAGAGAACCGACTCGTGGAGATAACATCTTGGACCTACTGATAACAAACAGACCCGAACTTTTCGACTCTGTAAGTGCAGAACAGGGAATCAGTGATCATAAGGCCGTTGCAGCATCCCTGAATATGGAAGTTAATAGGAATATAAAAAAAGGGAGGAAGGTTTATCTGTTTAGCAAGAGTAATAGAAGGCAGATTTCAGACTACCTAACAGATCAAAACGAAAATTTCTGTTCCGACACTGACAATGTTGAGTGTTTATGGAAAAAGTTCAAGGCAACCGTTAAATGCGTTTTAGACAGGTACGTGCCGAGCAAAACTGTGAGGGACGGGAAAAACCCACCGTGGTACAACAACAAAGTTAGGAAACTACTGCGAAAGCAAAGAGCTTCACTCCAAGTTTAAACGCAGCCAAAACCTCTCAGACAAACAGAAGCTAAACGATGTCAAAGTTAGCGTAAGGAGGGCTATGCGTGAAGCGTTCAGTGAATTCGAAAGTAAAATACTAGGTACCGACTTGACAGAAAATCCTAGGAAGTTCTGGTCTTACGTTAAATCAGTAAGTGGCTCGAAACATCATGTCCAGACACTCTGGGATGATGATGGCATTGAAACAGAGGATGACAAGCGTAAAGCTGAAATACTAAACACCTTTTTCCAAAGCTGTTTCACAGAGGAAGACCGCACTGCAGTTCCTTCTCTAAATCCTCGCACCAACGAAAAAATGGCTGACATTGAAATAAGTGTCCAAGGAATAGAAAAGCAACTGGAATCACTCAACAGAGGAAAGTCCACTGGACCTGACGGGATACCAATTCGTTTCTACACAGAGTACGCGAAAGAACTTGCCCCCCTTCTAACAGCCGTGTACCGCAAGTCTCTAGAGGAACAGAAGGTTCCAAATGATTGGAAAAGAGCACAGGTAGTCCCAGTCTTCAAGAAGGGTCGTCGAGCAGATGCGCAAAACTATAGACCTATCTCTCTGACGTCGATCTGTTGTAGAATTTTAGAACATGTCTTTTGCTCGAGTATCATGTCGTTTTTGGAAACTCAGAATCTACTATGTAGGAATCAACATGGATTCCGGAAACAGCGATCGTGTGAAACCCAACTCGTATTATTTGTTCATGAAACCCAGAAAATATTAGATACAGGCTCCCAGGTAGATGCCATTTTCCTTGACTTCCGGAAGGCGTTCGATACAGTTCCGCACTGTCGTCTGATAAACAAAGTAAGAGCCTACGGAATATCAGACCAGCTGTGTGGCTGGATTGAAGAGTTTTTAGCAAACAGAACACAGCATGTTGTTCTCAATGGAGAGACATCTACAGACGTTAAAGTAACCTCTGGCGTGCCACAGGGGAGTGTTATGGGACCATTGCTTTTCACAATATATATAAATGACCTAGTAGATAGTGTCGGAAGTTCCATGCGGCTTTTCGCGGATGATGCTGTAGTATACAGAGAAGTTGCAGCATTAGAAAATTGTAGCGAAATGCAGGAAGATCTGCAGCGGATAGGCACTTGGTGCAGGGAGTGGCAACTGACCCTTAACATAGACAAATGTAATGTATTGCGAATACATAGAAAGAAGGATCCTTTATTGTATGATTATATGATAGCGGAACAAACACTGGTAGCAGTTACTTCTGTAAAATATCTGGGAGTATGCGTGCGGAACGGTTTGAAGTGGAATGATCATATAAAATTAATTGTTGGTAAGGCGGGTACCAGGTTGAGATTCATTGGGAGAGTCCTTAGAAAATGTAGTCCATCAACAAAGGAGGTGGCTTACAAAACACTCGTTCGACCTATACTTGAGTATTGCTCATCAGTGTGGGATCCGTACCAGATCGGGTTGACGGAGGAGATAGAGAAGATCCAAAGAAGAGCGGCGCGTTTCGTCACAGGGTTATTTGGTAACCGTGATAGCGTTACGGAGATGTTTAACAAACTCAAGTGGCAGACTCTGCAAGAGAGGCGCTCTGCATCGCGGTGTAGCTTGCTCGCCAGGTTTCGAGAGGGTGCGTTTCTGGATGAGGTATCGAATATATTGCTTCCCCCTACTTATACCTCCCGAGGAGATCACGAATGTAAAATTAGAGAGATTAGAGCGCGCACAGAGGCTTTCAGACAGTCGTTCTTCCCGCGAACCATACGCGACTGGAACAGGAAAGGGAGATAATGACAGTGGCACGTAAAGTGCCCTCCGCCACACACCGTTGGGTGGCTTGCGGAGTATAAATGTAGATGTAGATGTAGATTTGGTAAATGTAATCTATACGTCTTGACTTTTGACTAGCTTTTTCCACTCAACTGATTAGTCATTCGACGTCTCTTCACTGACAAGGGGTCTGACTTTGAGACACCTACAGGTTTTAAGCAGTCCTTTAAGGACGATGTCTGCATACAGGGAAAAAAACCAAATGACGAAAACTGACGTTTGATAGACACACAGCCGTCCATTTATGTAGCCTCACAGTTGCATTTGTGTGCGCTGATGAAGTGATGACGTTCAGAGGGAGCACATGGTCGTAATAAGGACTGAAAAAGCCACACTATGGGTTTCTTCCAGTATTTAACGACCTTTAAGTTCTAAATGTTCCTTTCAGCTCTGCAGGAAGTTTCAGTACAGTAATGCAATGTCTATAGTTACCGCGGATGGATGATGTATTGTATTGCTCATAATTACGGACTCGTTATGTATTAGCAGAGTTGTTTACGTGTGAGCAGCAACGCCCTTACATTTATTGGAGGAACCAATCAGTTACAGTCCCTTAAAAGATAGTGTGATTCTTCCTCCTCCCAAACTGAGTCTCATTTATCTACACCCTTGTAACGACTGTGAAGTGCATGGCAGTGGGTGCATCGATCGTATCACTTGTTAGGAGTTTCTCATGGTCCATTCACGTTCAGGGGTGTGTGAAGAATCATTAAAGTGCCTCTGTGTGTGTGTGTGTGTGTGTGTGTGTGTGTGTGTGTGTGCAGTAATCAGTCTAAACTTGTCTTCGTGATCTGTGCGAGAGCAATACGAATGGAGTTGTGATGTATTCGCAGAGTCAGGATTTGACGTTGGCTCTACAGGCTTTCTAAATGTGGTTTTATGGAATATTGTCTCCTCCAAAAATCACCTGCACCCAGTGCAGTCCTTAGCTCCTCGAAAAGCATGCAGAATGACAAAATTCTGGGCTGATTTAACAATTGCGGCATTCCAATAAACCTTGAAAACAAAAGTCAGTGAAATCACTCACCCAGACTCAGTGTAGAAACATTCCTATAATGCATATAATGT
This sequence comes from Schistocerca cancellata, assembly GCF_023864275.1. Lineage (NCBI taxonomy): Eukaryota > Metazoa > Arthropoda > Insecta > Orthoptera > Acrididae > Schistocerca > Schistocerca cancellata. The sequence continues at coordinate 101,241,873 of NC_064636.1, read as the reverse complement.
CTCGTAATCTGTACGAAACACGCCGTGCAGTGTTTGTGTACGAAATAAAATGTTCACATGCGAATATCTCCTAAAATAAATCACTCACAAATCTCAAGCTCTCACAAAATATTCAGTACTGTAGCCGCTCTTTGTCAACGGCAAGAGAAGCAATAAAACGCGCAAATTTCTTTATTTTGGAATAAATTTGATCAGCACGATTTAACACAGGCGTTTACCAGAAGACTTAATTGACTCCTAGATAGGAGGCACAAAGCCATACTCGTACGCACGGGATATGCTTAATTCCTATTGGCTAATATGTTAAACAGCCAATCAGATCATTTCGAGCACTTGTATACTTCAGCTATTTTTATGTCAGCCAATCAGATTACTGCAGGTAATTTAGACGAGAAATCATGTAATTCCGAAACTAAATAATGAAGACAAAATTAGATTCCATTCCGCAACATAAATTACTTACAAATTTAATACTCAACCCCCCTTCTGGCTGCCTTTTACAAAATCAACCTAAGTCGGGCATACGCCAAAAATTCTACTATTGTACAAGAAACTTTCTCACATATAGATTTACTTAATTTCCATAAAATTTCAATGTATGTCCTCAGACCCTGCAAAACACTTAAATAACCAAAACACTATGAAATAATTATTTTCCAAAGTACTTTTTATTTAGTCAGAAATCTGTTGCAATGAAACGAAAGAAAATTCCAGGCAATTAGATCTTGTGGACGTGTACTTCTGGTTGTAGTTTCAGTTGATGCTATAGATGAATCCATCACAGTCGTCCCTTAGGTAAAAATTTATATCTCTGAAAGTACTGAAGTTATTCACTTGAAATCAGCTGTGCCAGCGCGAGAACCAAAATTCTGCTCTCCTCCCAGCTCCGAGGTATGCTATGCTTTCGATGTAAGATGACAATTCGTAATATTTAGCTACATTGCAAACCCAGAGAGTGGTTGAAAAAGTGTTCATATAGCTGACATGGCCAGTTTCATCTGGTTGTTTCGTTCAACTGATAAAACTGACCGAGTGAATAAACAGTCGATTAGCCACTCACGTCTTGCTGCATCAGTGACCTGCCCATCATCCGTGTACTGCTTGCCGTGGAGTGCATCCTTCGTCGGACCAAACAGACGGAAGTCGGAAGGTGCGAGGTGCGAGATGCGGGTTGTTCAGCTCTGAGTGATCCACCGGTCACCTTGAAGGAGAGCATGTTCCCACATCGCAGGAGTCACAGCCGTCTGCAGCTGACCGACACGCGGGGGTCGGCCAGATATGCACAACCCTGCTGCGACGATGGCGCTGCTAGGCCAGGCGTTGATCACCAGTAAGCCCTTCTGACGATGACAGACACCTCGCACTACGACTCGCGGTGCTTCTGTTCACTGCCAACTCTCCTCAGACATTCTTGAAGCTGATATGAAGATCTCCGATGCTGTGGTTTTCATCCGAAAGAAACTCGTGACAGATCTTAGCTTGGGTCGTACCTCCTTTACGGACGCCATTTTGGAGGCTGCATACAGTGCTGTCAGCTGATGGAATTCCATGAATCTGTAGAGGCTGAAGCGGGAATATTCCACGATGTCTCACAAATTCCGCATTTTCCCAACAGAAATTGGCCGAGAAAAATCTGTAGCGTTGCAGATCGAACGCCCCCGTAATTTTATAAGTAGCTCAGTTGGACGATGATTGTGCTTACGTATTTTAATCTGGGTCCTCCATCTTGGTGTGGCTAGATTCTTCACAATGCCTGTCTTCGTCTCGGCATCTGGTAGCAAGAAATGCGTGTGTTTGAGAATAACTCCTCCCTAGATTTCTCCCTGACGTCACTGGAAATTTGTTTAATATCGTTCTCGGCCGAAAACACTAACATCTTATTGCTGTCTGAGCTGAACAGTGAAGTGGCTACCACAGCCAGGACAGACACACAGCCAAACCAGTTACAGAAGTACTGGCCTGCACGTCAACTGGTTCCGAAAATGACGAAGAGATTAAGGAAATGCTTTTAGAGAGAAAAGAAATTGGTTAGATCGTTAAACGAGATGAAAACTTGTGATGGGGCACTCGAAATCGATAGGCAGAATACGAAGCGGAAGAAAAGTTGGAGGAGAAAAGAACTGAAGTAAGGGAATGTAAGGGGAAGCTGCCTGGCAGAATTTCGCACAGAGCTCAATTTAACCACTAACAGTTGGTTTGAATCATGAAAGACAATTGTGTACACGGTAGGAGTCAGAATGCACCTCATTATTTCAGACGTACTACATAGTCCAAATATTTACTATTACTTAACAAATAAAAATTTGCTCGGATGGAACCCTGCTTCTCTCATAATGCCTCTGGAAATTGCTAATGTCCATTCCAATCAGCTGGAAATTTATTTCGTGAACCAGAAATTACGAGTTACAATTTTCATTTACATCAACGACGTGGAAAGAAGTCCCCTCTTAACGAAACGAAGAAAGACATTGTTATCTAACAATCTATTCAGAGTACGATATATTGTCTTAGAAATATTGGATCATGGTTGGCTGTCTATTTAGAAAATACTGTCTGAAAAACTAGTTTCGTCGATTATGTGACTATTTCTGGACTAGTTGGTTGATAAAGACCAGATGCCATCAGACATGTGGAATTACAGTGGAAGGCCCCATCACATCGAAAAAGCCTCTGAGGGGTGGAAGAAAGTGATCTATTAATATCAAAAGCTCAGCCAAATGTTTACTCATTAATAAAAAACATTCGAGAGGGCGTAGAGTGCTTTTGCTGATTAATTTCGAATTTCGATGGAAAAAGAATAAAGAAGATTGCAATTCATACTGATGAGGCGACTGTAAAGATTCCAAATTGATGGCACCGTGAAATCGTTTGACTTGTGTGACCCACAAAAGGAAATTACACTGTAGAAGAAAAAATCACCACCATTGGAAATTATATAAATAGTGAAAAGTAGTTTAATGCACGTCGTACTCATTGGAAAGCTTGTAAACAACTTTAATGATGGACGAAATGAGACCACTTCCTCATGGTTTTCCTGGGAAATGAGACACACAGCTAAATACCCATTGGAATTTGTGGAACATTCGGTAATGAAGACCGGTAGGGCTACCTTAAAGGTCATGCCTCTTCTAGGGCACCATCACGGCACTCCAATGAGAGAGACTCTATGAAGAAAAACCTGTGTGGGTGGACAGCAAACAGAAAACCGGTGCAGAAGACACAAATGACAAGCAGCCACATCCACTGATTGGCCCTCTGTCTGCAGACCTGCTGCAGACCACTGCACGGTGTGTGGTCGAACCACTGTCCTCCCGAATGTGAGTCCAGAGTGTCTCACCGCCGCGCCCTGCATATCCAGTCCACTATTTGCATTTCACACACGTTTCTCTGCCGGTTACATGGCGCCGACACGCACGAAGATTGTGTCTCCAAAATATGCTGAAGGTGATCGGGACCATGGCTCTCTGTCTACTAATAATTCACACGCTGTCCCGCTCAGTATCTTGGCAAATTTGTGATTACTTAGAAAACCGTTTGAGTGAAAGAATCCGTGAAATCTCAGTGTAAACTACAGTCGTGTTGCGAGTGTCACAATAAAGTAGAATACTACACCACTGATCTCAGGATACATTAAAGATGTATAAGACAATGACGTCAGATTCTTAGACAAGGAACATATCGATGCTCGAAGACTGTATGGAAATGTAAACGACTTTACAGCTTTTACCGCTTCGTTTATTTACATGCAGCACCACTTGGATGTGGGAAAATACGGTAACAATACCTGTAAACAACAGTAAAAGTCGTTCATTATGCGATTACAACGCCAGTGTCCAAAGTTTTGAGCCTATAACATTGAGTGCATACTTTGAATGGGGAGGCGAAAAAACCACATAGCGATGTAAAACGGAAGCAAATGTACAATTAACTAATGAGGGATGGGAAAGGAAGACTCAGGTTGGTCGGGTGGCTTCCAGAAGCCTGCAGTTTACGTGTTGGCCTGCGACCCTGCGCTGACCTCCGGTGCTACGCTCTGTTCAACACTGCCTCGGCGTCTCCATCCACGTCGAGCGGCCGCGACAGAAGCCTTGGGACGAATTCTTAGGCGCTCTCCTGGCACCGTAACGGTCCGGCAGACCTCTTACGCTGGTGTAATGGAGATGCTAAGTCGGCACGTTTCGAAAAAAGTGGACGCCGTGCTCGCGAAACCCACTTGTCTGAATTTCGGAAACCAGTTTACACTGTAGGGTGTGGAACTATTTCACTGACTCCGTCGTTTGCCCCTCATACGACCAGGAGAGTCAAGAGTGATATCGGAGCTGTGATAGAGCTTACTTTGGTTTAGCCATGACGTATCTCTCATCTAATAAGTATCCGAACGTTCTGTGGGGCAAAGATGCTATACAAACACGTCCACGCCAAAAGGAGATACAAATATATATTTGTGTGAAAGTTCCACAACACACGTTCTGGAAATGGAGGCAACGAGTTTCATTCCTAAACTGCTCAACCTGGAAATACCTTGGTACACCATAGCTCGCAACAATCGGATAAAATGGCGACATGATTTATGATTGTATTATGCAGCATTCTTTACGACAGAGGTGGGCGCTGCATCTTTTTCTTAAGAAAGAAGACGCAGATATCAATCTGTTCAACGGAGAGTTAAATATACCAATGAATTTAGACTGTTACAGTGGTTCAAAACGGTTCAAATGGCTCTGAGCACTATGGGACTTAACATCAGAGGTCATCAGTCCAATAGAACTACTTAAACCTAACTAACCTAAGGATATCACACACATCGATGCCAGAGGCAGGATTCTAACCTGCGACCATAGCAGGCGTGCGGTTCCGGATTGAAGCGACTAGAACCGCTTGGCCACCATGGCAGGTCAAGTGTAATCGTGCCTGCCCTGAGAAATTCACCAAGGAAACTGATTTCTGCTTTACATGTACATTGCTTCTGATGAGGTGTCACGGATCTGAGGAACCTAAGATAAGGAGGAAGAAAATTTTTCTCAGAGGTGGTACGAGCTTGGATTTAAATATGTCGTGTAACTTCAGGGCTGAAAGAAGTTTGTTGCTTTGCCAATTTTTTTGCTATGACATAAATAAACCATGTTTTGACTGAGAACGATAACATTTGTAGAAGGTGAAAGCAGTCTATCATAGTACGACGCTGGTAGTTACAAACCTTAGGTGATCACGAAGCAGTACGGACCCTTTTCATTTGAAGGAAACTGGTGACGTTGCAATTGATTTAGGCTGTACAACACTTTAATAGCCGTTGTTTCATATAGGTCTGGATGCGCCTCGTACAAGTGTTGAGGGTGCAGTGTGAGGGCTGCTCAGTGGCACTGTGTTTCAGGACCACCCACCATGTCGGCAGTTACGGAGGTTCAGAACACCACAACTGAGGCCCTGGCCGCCCTGCTAGACGGGGGTGAAGACGCCCTGGTAACACTAGTGGCGGGCGAGACGAGGGTGGCGGCTCACAGGGCGGTGTTGGCGGCCGCGAGCCCCGTCTTCGCAGCGATGTTCGCGCACAACATGCTGGAGGCCAGCTGCGGCCAGGTGAGCATCGACGACGTGGAGGGCCCGGTGCTGAGGCTCCTGGTGGCCTACACATATACCCTGCAGGCCCCCCAGCTGCCCGACACGGCCCCCCAGCTGCTGGCGGCGGCCGACAAGTACGGCTTGTCGGCCCTGAAGGCTGCCTGCGAGCGGCAGCTGATCTCGCAGTTGGCCATCGAGACCGCAGCGGCGACGGCCGTCAGGGCAGTGAGGCACTCATGGCCGGACGCCACCAGGGCTGCCGTCGCCTTCATAAACGACCACCCGCAGGTGATGGCCACACGGGGCTGGGCAGACGCTGTGCTCGAGTACCCGCAAGAGGTGATTGAAGTCAGCAGAATGCTCGGTGAGCCACCAGCAGAAGCCAGGTAAGCACGATTCCCTTTTTGGCAGTGCTACTGTGAATTTGACGTCGTCCTTGCTTTGTTCGTCGTGGGTTTCTTTGCTGCCTACATTGCATAGCACCTTAACGTCATCTACTTACTAGTCGTCGGTAAGTCTCTCATTGTTTACACTTCTTCTGCTTCTTATCAATTTCGCCTTTCTCTGATTTACTCAGATTCCATATTCTGTACTCATTAGACTGTTCATTCCATTCAGCAAACCCTGTAATTCTTCTTCACTGTCACTGAGGGAGTCAGTCATCAGCAAATCTTACATCAATTCACCCTGAATTTTAATTCCACTCTTCAATCTTTCCATTATTTCCGTCATCGCTTCTTCGATGTATAGATTGAACAGTAGGGGCGAAGGATTACATCCCTGTCTGACACTCTTTTTAATCTGAGTACTTCATTCTTGGTCTTCCACTCTTATTTTACCTTCTTGCCTCTTGTACATATTGCAAATTACTCGACTTCTCCTATAGCTTACATGTATTTTTCTCAGAATTTCCAACATCTTGCACCACTTGATGTTGCTGAACGCTTTCTCCAGGACCACAAATCCTATGAACGTCACTTCAATTTTCTTTTCCATTCTTCTGTATATTGTCCTCCTTGGCAACTGGGATGCTTGAGCTGTTAAGCTGATTGTGCGATAATTCTCACACTTCACTGCTCTTGCAGGTTTCCAAATCGTGCAGATGATATTTCTCTCAGTCAGATTGTATATTGCCAGACTCATACATTCTACACACCAGTGAGAATAGACCTTTTGCACCTCCCCCAATGATTTTAGAACTTCTGACTGAATGTTGTCTATACCTGATGCCTTCCCCCCCTGCGGGTTCGGGGGTAAGAATAGGCCCGCGGTACTCCTGCCTGTCGTAAGAGGCGACTAAAAGGAGTCTCAAACGTTTCGGCCTTATGTGATGGTCCCCTGTCGGGTTTGACCTCCATATCTCAAAATTTTCCGAAGAGCGAGCCGATTGGGGAAGGGCGCCTTACTTGGTGCATTGTGTCCATCTTGCGTTGAGAACTTTCGCCAGCTTCTTCGTCGTTGCATTGCAGTGCTGCCCGCTCTACATCTCATGGGCATGGATACGCTCCGGCGTGCATTTTCTGCCAAGCGATGTGCAGGGCCACTTTCTGCACTGACGGCGACCATGGACCACATGTCACCTAACATCCAGCATGGTAGCCAGTCCGTTGTGGTGGGGCCGCCATGTACCCTGTTGGTTGTAGCCCCCTGACAACACAGGGATCGCTCTACTGATGCCTGCGCCGTTAACTCCCCTTGTATGCCAAGGAGTAGATGCCCATCTCCCTGGGGCATCGGGACTCCCGGCAATGGCCATCCTGCCAGGTGGCCTTTGCTGTGGCTGGGTGGCGCCCGTGGGGAGGGCCCGTGGTCGGAGTAGGTGGCATCAGGGTGGATGACATGCAATGAAGCGTGGCACATCTTCTCTTGTTGGTGGCCAGCCACCAGCAGTCTCTAAGCGTTCGAGGGCCCATTTTAAAGGTAACGTTCATGACCCCAAATCGTTCCCCTCCCTCGCCACACCATGGGAGGAACGAAAGGCTATGAATGAGAGCGACAGGTATTCGCCCCGGTATCTCGTCTGTACCAGAGCTGATGGGGAATCGTTTGTGTCTGTGAAGCCTCAGTTCTTTGTCGATCATTTAGAGGACAAGTTCGGGGAGGTGGAGGGCTTGTCCAAGATGCGGTCACGGTCAGTCTTAATAAAAACGGCATCCTCTGCCCAGTCACGAGCCTTGCTCGCTTGTACGAAGTTGGGGGATGTTTGTTACTATCACCCCCCATAAAAGCTTAAATATGGTCCAGGGAATTATTTTTCACCGCGATCTCCTTTTACAGTCCGATGACGAGCTGTGCGCCAACTTAGAGCGACTAGGTGTACATTTCGTCCGGCGTGTTCATCGGGGTCAGAGGGACAATCAGGTAGCTATCGGTGCCTTCATCTTGGCCTTTGAAGGTGATATCTTACCAGAGAAAGTCAAGGTGATGGTCTACCGGTGTGACGTCAAACCCTATATCCCTCCCCAGATGCGGTGCTTTAAGTGCTGGAAGTACGGTCACATGTCCTCTTGCTGTACTTCTAGCCTCACATGTCGAGATTGTGGACGCCCATCTCATCCCAATACTCCATGTGCTCCGCCTCCTGTCTGTGTCAACTGTGGAGAGCCTCATTCCCCTTGCTCGCCGGACTGCAGTATCACGGAAAGAACGCAAAATCATGGAATATAAGACCCTGGACCGAATGACTTACACTGGGGCTAAGCGGAAATTTGAACGGCTACATCCCGTGTGCATGATGTCATCTTATGCCTCCACTGGCACTCCTGCTGCAGCTCCTTCAGCTGCAAGATATACAGTCAGCTCTCAGAGTCAGAGGACCTCACCTGCCCCCTTGACAATGGGGGCCCCTTCTCTCGCTGTTGATCCCACACCATCTACCTTGGGAGCAGCACCCACTAAACCATCAGGGACACCAGTCCCCACTTCTAAGCCGGAGAAGCGTAAGTCTTCTTCGGCTTCTCTCGCTCGGAAGGGATCCCTTGGGTCACTCCCTTCCCAGGTTCGTACCAGCGGCACAGCAGACACCAGCCAGTGGCTGAAGAAGCTACAAGTTGCTGGTCGACGGGCTTCGTGATCCTCTTCGGCCCCAGAGACTGACTCCAATAAGCCCTCTCACCAACGGCAACCAAAGGAACAGCGAGAGAAAACGACTTTGAAGACCCGTAAGTCCAAGACACCCGCGGTGGCACCTACTCCACCGCTACCTAAAAGCTCTGCATCTGAGGATGAGGTGGAGATCCTTGCATCTGCTGAGGACCTCGATCTCGCCGATTCCTCAGACGCAATGGATAGCACTTGCATGGGTGCTCCATCGGATGCAGCAGGTGACCCAGCGGCGTAATCTGCCTTCCCAGTCCCGTCACACCTTTCTCCGCAATGGACAATACCATCCTCCAGTGGAACTGCAGCGGTTTCTTCCACCATCTAGCTGAGCTCTGCCAACTTATCAGCCTTCACCCTTTCTTCTGCATTGCTTGGGGTTATTATAAGAACCGGGCAGCATATGAAAGGGTGTCTGGTGGCGTCTGCTTCTATGTCCTTCACACTCTGCACAGCGAGTCTGTCCCTCTCCAAACACCTTTAGAGGCTGTCGCTGTTCGGGTGTGGACGCCACAGGCTGTTACCGTCTGCAGTCTTTACCTTCCACCGGATGGTGATGTCCCGCAACATGTCCTGGCTGCGCTGATAGCCCAATTGCCGCCACCTTTCTTGCTATTGGGCGACTTCAACGCCCATAACCCTCTGTGGGGTGGGTCAGTGGCAACAGGTCGAGGCGCCACCGTTGAGCATTTATTGTCGCAGCTCGATCTCTCGATTTTAAATGATGGTGCCTTCACACACTTCAGTGAGGCGCATGGCACATACTCCGCCATTGACCTTTCAATCTGTAGCCCTAGCCTCTTACCGTCTGTCCAATGGAGTGTGCATGACGACCTGTGTGGTAGTTACCACTTTCCGATCTTTCTGTCACTACCACAGCGTCACTCTTCTGGGCGCCCTAGCAGATGGGCTATGAATAAGGTTGACTGGAACCTGTTCTCCTCCACTGCCGCTATTGAGCCTCTCTCTAATGACGACATTGATGCGGTGGTTCAATCAGTCACCACCGGCATCGTTACTGCCGCCGAGTCTGCCATTCCCCATTCCTCTGGGCCCCTCTGCGGCGGACTGTGCCTTGGTGGTCGCCTGAGATCGCTGCAGCGATTAAAGATCGCCGGCGGGCGCTACAACGTCACAAGCGACATCCCTGCATTGAACACCTCATCACATTCAAACGGCTGTGTGCGCGGGCCCGCCGCCTTATCCACCAAAGCAAGCAGGAGTGCTGGGAGCGGTATGTGTCCACCATTGGCCTCCATGTCTCTCTCCATCGCAGGTCTGGGCCAAGATCCGACGCCTCTATGGCTATCGGACCCCTGTCAGCATCTCTGCGCTTTCACTGAATGGAGCAGTTTGTACAGACTCCAGCGAAATTGCCAACAGCTTGGCAGAACATTTCACTCTGAATTCCGCTTCTGCCAATTACCCCTTGGCCATCCGCTCCATTAAAGAGCGGATAGAACGTCGGAGCCTTTCGTTTCGCACCCTCCGCCCAGAATCTGACAATGCTCCATTCAGTGAGTGGGAATTTCGCAGTGCCCTAGCCGCTTGCGCTGATACCGCTCCTGGGCCAGATGGCATCCACTGTCAGATGCTGAAACACCTTTCAGTGGACTGCCAGCGGCACCTCCTCGCTCTTTACAACCGTCTTTGGGTCGAGGGGGAGTTTCCGTCGCAATGGCGGGAAGGCATTGTCATCCCCGTTTTGAAACCTGGAAAGAACCCTCTGGAGGTGGACAGCTACCGTCCCATTAGCCTCACCAACGTTCTTTGCAAGTTGCTTGAACGGATGGTGAGCCGGTGCTTGAATTGGGTGCTGGAGTCTCGGGGCCTTCTGGCTCCGTCTCAAGGTGGGTTCCGTAAAGGCCGCTCTGCCACCGACAATCTGGTGAGCCTGGAGTCGGCCATCCGTACTGCCTTTGCCCGCCGTCAGCACCTGGTCGCTGTCTTTTTCGACATGCGGAAGGCGTACGATACGACATGGCGTCATCACATCTTTTCTACGCTTCATGGATGGGGTCTTCAGGGTCCTCTGCCGATTTTTATCCGCAATTTTCTGTCGTATCGTACCTTCCGCGTGCAAGTCGCGGCCTCGTATAGTTCCTCCCACGTCCAGGAGAACGGTGTGCCACAGGGTTCTGTTTTAAGTGTCTGCCTGTTTCTAATAGCCATTAACGGGCTCGCTGCGGCCGTGGGAAATTCTGTCTCCGTTTCCCTATATGCTGACGACTTCTGCCTTTACTACAGATCTACTGGCATTGCAGATGTTGAACGTCAGCTACAGGGCGCTATCCGCAAGGCGCAGTCTTGGGCTGTAGCGCATGGTTTTTCAGTTTTCGGTGCCAAGACCCGCGTTATGCATTTCTGCCGGCGCCGAACAGTCCATCCTGATCCGCGGCTTTATCTTGCCGACGAACTCCTTGCTGTGGTGGAGACCCACAGGTTTTTGGGTGTAGTTTTTGATGCCTGGCTGACTTGGCTGCCTCAGATTCGGCAGCTTAAACAGGCGTGTTGGTGGCATCTAAATGCTCTGAGATGCTTGAGCCACACCCGCTGGGGCGCCGACTGATCTACCCTGATACGGCTCTACCAGGCGTTAATTCAGTCTCGTCTGGATTATGGGAGCGTGGCTTATGGCTCAGCATCCCCATCTGCGCTGCGGGTACTGGACCCAATCCTACACAGCGGCATACGGCTTGCCACTGGTGCTTTCCGCACAGCCCTGTGGACAGCATACTAGTGGAGGCAGGTGTCCCTCCCCTGCGGTTACGGCGCCAACGTTTGCTGGCCGCTTATGCTGCCCATGTTTTAAGCTTGCCCGGGCATCCAAACTATCGTCTCCTGTTCCTGCGATCGGTCGTCCATCTGCCAGAACGTCGGCCCCGGTCTGGTTCTACAATCGCGGTCCGCATCAAAGAGCTTGTCTCCGGGCTTCGGGTTTTCACTGTTCCACCTCCTTTCCGGGCCACTTTGCATGCACCCCCATGGTGTGTTCCTCGCCCTTGCCTTCGGCTCGACTTGGTACAGGGCCCGAAGGACTCAGTCCCTCCAGAGGCCTTCCGCTGCCGCTTTTATTCCATCCTGGCCATGTATCAGGGCTCTAGCATTGTTTACACTGACGGTTCGATGGTTGCTGGTCGTGTCGGGTATGCGCTCACTCTAGGGGACCATTCCGAACAACGTTCCTTGCCGGATGGCTGCAGCGTTTACACTGCTGAGCTGGTCGCCATCTTTCGTGCCCTAGAGTATATCCGCTCCTGCTCAGGTGAGTGCTTCGTTATCTGTAGCGATTCCCTGAGCGGTTTACGAGCTCTCAACCAGTGTTTCCCTCGCTCTCGTCTGGTGATGGCTATCCAAGAGTCCCTGCATACTCTTGCCTGTTGCAGCCACTCTGTGGTCTTTGTGTGGACCCCTGGTCATGTCGGTATCCCGGGCAATGAATATGTTGACCACCTGGCGAAAGAGGCCACGAGTAAACCATCTCTGGATGTTGGCCTCCCAGAGACTGATTTGCGGGCAGTCCTCCACCGAAAAGTTTTTGTGCTTTGGGATGCTGAATGGCGCAATCGGATCACGCCTAATAAACTCCGTGCCATTAAGGAGACGACGACTGTGTGGCGGTCCTCCATGCAAGCCAACCGCAGGGACTCAGTCGTCCTTTGTCGGCTCCGCATTGGCCACTCCCGGCTAACACACAGTTATTTACTGCGCCGGGAGGACCCTCCTGTATGTCGCTGTGGGGCGGCTTTGACAGTGGCCCACATTTTGTTGGCCTGCCCCCTTTTAGGTGTGGTCAGGCAGACATTTGCGCTGCCTGATACGCTCCCTGCCCTTTTATCTGATGACCCTGTTATGGCTGGCTTAGTTTTACGTTTTATTCGGGCAGGGGGTTTTTATCGTTTACTCTGAGTGTTTGTTCTGTTCTTTTGTGTTGATTCTGGCCATTGGCCTACGATTTTCCGCTGAGTTTTTAATGTGTTCTCGGTGGTTGGCCAACCATTTGTTTTGTCTGATCTCTGTAGGAGTATTTCTTGTCCTGTGTTGTCTGACGTCTTTCCTGCTGTTCGTTTTTATTCTCTTTGGGCAGTTTTAATTTTTTGGAAAAAGGGACCGATGACCATCGCAGTCTGGTCCCTTTAATCCCCCAAACCAAACCAAAACTTCATGCCTTCTTTGATTTTAAATTTTCCAAAACCGCTTTTAAAATCTGATTCTAATCACCAATATTTTCCATACCAACTCCTGCTTGTTCTTCTGTCACGCCATCGGACAAGTTGTTCCAATCAGAGAGGCCTTCAGTGTACTCTTTCCAACTATCCGATCTCGCGCTCTTAATGTCACCACGCTTGCTTCTAATTCCGTGGAAGATTGCTCTGACTTTTCTATATGCTGCGTCAGTCGTCCCAAGGATCATTTCTTCTTCGATTTCTTCACATTTTTCATGCAGCCTTTTCGCCTTAGCTTCTCTGCACTTCCTATTCATTTCATCCTTAAGTGACATATTTCTCTATTACTGAATTTTCCTGAATATTTTTGAACTTATATCTTCGATTGATCAACTGAAGGATTTCTTATGTTTTCCATGGTTTCTTTGCAGTTAGCTTCTTTGTACCTACGTTTTTCTTTCCAACTTCTGTTAATGTCGTTGTTAAAGATATCTATTCCTCTTCAACTGAACTACCTATTGAGCTGCTTATTATTGCAGTATCTGTAGCCTCAGAGAACATAAATCTCATCTCTTCTTTCCTTAGTACTACTGTATTCCACTTCTTTGTACATCGATTGCTCCTGACGAGTCTCGTAAAATTCAGCCTACTCTTAATCACTGCTAAATTGTTATGACTCTATATCTAATCCTGGGTATGCTTTAGAGCCCAGTATCTGATTCCAAAATGTTTGCCTGACAATAATATGGTGTGACTTTGAACCTCCCATATTTCGATACTTTCCCAAGTATACCCGCTCGTCTAGTGATTTTTGAACAGATTATACCAGATATTACGAGGATAAATTTACTGTAGAACTTAACTAGCCTTTCTTCTCTCCTATTCCTATTATCAAGTACATATTCTCGTGCAACCCTTTCTTCTACTCCCTCCCCTACGATTACGTTTCAGTCCCTCCATGACTGTTACATAGTACTGAATTACCTGTTCAGTATCCTCACTTTTATCTCTTCACCTTCAACTTGCGACGTCATCATGTATACCTGAACTGTGCATGTTGTTGGTTTGCTTTTGATTCTCACAAGAACATATCTATACTCACTTTCTGCCCTGCCTTTCTATTGATACTAAATCCTACTGCTGTTGCTACTACCCTATTCTCATGTGACCAGAAATCCGTTTCTTATTTTCTGGCTTCCCAACCACATTCTAACTCCTCACTTTCAGCTCCCGAATCATAGAATGTTATCCTTTCGTTGGTTACTCAACCTTTTTCTCGTGGTCACCTCCCTCTTGGGCCACCTCGCCTGGAGGTTTGAATGGGGGACTAGGCTTTTGCTAATGGAGATACAGTTACGGTTCTTATTGAATCACATGCCACGTGTCACGTTGATGCACGTTATGTATCTTTAAGCAGTGATTTACATTGCCTTCTTTATCCTCAAGTTGTTGATCATTGCCAATTCTTCCTCATTTAGGAGCAGTTTCAGACCTCGAGGGAAAGAGAGTGCCCTGAACCTCTGTCGGCCCCTCCGCCCTCTTTGGAAAGGCTGTTGGCTGAAAGAGGGTGACACCTTATGTTGGAAGTCTTCAGGCACCAATGCTGATTGTTCTTATTCAAAATTCAAGTGATGGTGAGGTTCAAACCTGGGACTGAGGACTTTCCTGATTACTAAAAAAGACGCTACCCCTAAGTGACT